>NW_026020194.1:238314-838314 GCF_900185275.1 Solanum verrucosum
AACCAAACACACTCCCAACTTAATTCATAGATCAATATTATTTCTGCATGATTTGAAGAAGTGGTTACTAATGTGATTCTTTGAATTTCAAGATATTGTTGTGTCTCCATATGTAATAATAGTCCATTTGCAATCGAGCTTTATGCAGATCAAATAAATATTCTGCATCTACATAATCAAATCATTTCTGACTCTGGGATTGATCATTTCAATTTTATTGAAGCTCGTCTTTTCTTCTGAAAGAAAATCATACATCTTCTATGTGTTGAGTCACTTGCTTTGTTAGTTTCTTGTCATAACTTGAATGATACTATGACAATATTTTCACATAACTTTTGTTATGTATATCAAATAATCTTCTAGCATTTGCATAACCAGCAATCTATAAGTGCACCAATTGCACTAATACATGACATTTTAAAATCATTTTCATGAGATCAAAAATATTTTTTCTATGTGTTAAGCAGTCTCAAAACCATTGGGTACTTAATGAAATTGCTTTAAGACCTTTTAAATCCTTCAAGGATTCTCATATAACCTTATCGTCTAGTTAGAGATAATAATCATTCATTATGCATATTCAAGTATTTCATCTATTTCCATACTGAAACAAGTCTCATTGCATCCACCACTGAAGAATATATCTCCTTCTAATAATGTCAGGATTTTTGCGAAAATCCTTTATGCCCCGAGGCACAAACAATACTTTATATCTTACGGTTATACTTTCGCACAATGATTCATTTGTACCACACTGACATTATATTTTGATACATGAACTATATGATCAAAAACATCACTTTTCTAAGTGAAACAAAATATACTTGAATAGTGCCAATAATTATTTGTCCACACTATATGACAGTTTGAATTTAAGATCCTCGTAACATTTATAGCATTGAGTGCTACTTCATATCAAAGATACCGTCGACGGTCATTTTGATATCGATTCCAATACGACATAACTTATCGAGATCTCTTCATTTATCATCGTTTTCAGGTACCTCAACCTTTGCCAAGGTTTTATGAAGTGTTATGTCATAGTGCTCTTTCAAAGCACTTACCTCATTATCATGACCATTTTGATAATTTGCTCCTCTCCTTCCTCAAGGAGTTTTACGTTTGGAATCGATTGGTCTATCACGCTTCTGGCGTACCATAGACTCTTCCTTTAAGGACTATTTATTAGAGCATTTGCAGCTTAATTAAAATATTGGGTCAGCAAATATATCTGGCAAATTTGCAACATATTTGCAAACAACATTTTGCAAATGAATTATCTCTTGAACTTCAAGTTCATATTTTTTTTAACGAGGATCTAGATAATTCACCCCACACATAATTTTCAGCTGCTAAACATATCTCCCCCTAATGTTAGGAAATCTAACATTTACCCCCAACCTCATTTGGGGATCCATCTTTGTGCGTGGTGGAGCAATAAAATCATATGTGCACACATCAAATTTTTAGATGGAAATTATTTGGTTCCTGACCCTGAACCAATTGTGATGGGAGAACCTTGTTGGCTTGATGCATACACGTTAAATAAACTCATCTCATACCAAATTTTATTTGAGAGATTTGTTCTCATAATCAATGGTCTAGCTATAATTGGAGGCAAACAATTTCTGCTAAACCAACCAGTATTATCAACATAATTTTATAGTTTGGAACTGTGCTCTTAATTTAACAATTTGAGCAAACAACCTTACAAAAACCAATTTGTAAGTTGATACAAATGCACATGTGACCATACCATAGATGCATCTATTAAATCATAATAGTAAGCGGTCCACATGGCAGGTGAACGGGCCCATATTCACCTTTTTATATGTTCCAAATAATTTCAGGGGATACAATCCCAACCTTAGCTGTACAATGATCATTTTATCATGAGAACAAGCAACACAAGAGAATTCTTGAAGAATCTTTTATTTCTTCAAACATATACCACATGAATTCTCAATTTCTTTTGCATCACATTTGAACCGGAATGGCCAACCGGTTATGCCAACTGATATTTATTCTAGTAAACTTCTAGTTTACTTTTGCATGTGATTCCATCATCATGCCTATATTTATATACAACAAACAAGAGAAAGCGGGTAACCTTTTATGTAAATATTCATAACCCGCTTTGATTGTAGTAATCTGAAGATATTTAATCTTTCAATAATTTATAGTCTCAATATAATAATTTTTTTCAATTCCTCCGAAACTTAAAAAGTTTCTTTTGAGACTTACTACAACCTCAATATTATGAACTATTTTCATTTCTGGATAGTAACAAATTAGTTCTTTTGAAACTCTTAATTAAGTTTGTGTACTGCCACAAATTTCACAACACCATTCTTATGGTGACCATCTCCTTCAAGGAGAAAATTATTATTATTGTCATGGTTAAAATTATTACATGCAAGACTTATTTCTTGACAACCAATGACAAATTTGTGTTGCCACACAATAATATTTATTTTGGTCATGACCACAACCTTTATAGAAAAAATTATTTCTTTCTTTTGTCCTCCAATAGTTCATAATAAAACATACCACAATATTTGTGTAGTACTAAAGTATATGACAAAATGACCATTTATGTCAAAAATATATTTTTTTCAATATCTCAAACCTCCCGTAGAGGTGAGATGTGACATTTATCCAACATACATGAACATGTTCCCCATACGAACACAAGTCACATTCTCTTAAGAAATGACCATAACCATTTGTACATGCTCCATAAGTTTTTATAGAAACTCATTGTCATGCTTTGGCATTATCAAATTTATGTGACTCACCTCAACATCACTTTAAGAGGTCAAATGTACCAAATGTACTACCACTTTGTATTCCTTTATTTTGATGAGGATTTACAAAACTTTTCAAAATTTGGGTTGCACCAACAACAATGGGCCCAATAACTTTTCATACCACTTTTGATGGATTAGAATTATCTTCACATTTGAAGGACCATCTTAAGAACCCATAATGCTCTTTCTTTAATTACCACAATGATGACCATCAATATTTTACCATACTCATATTCATACATTTAACCACTTGTCATTTTCAGACACATTATGTCCTGCTACCACATTCAACATAAGAGAATGGAGCAAATCAATTGGGCAAATTTCATGACTTTCAGTCAAAAGTATACAACTTTATGTTAGTCCATCATCATATCATCATTATAGTGCATTAGGACTTAAACTCAATGTCATACTCATATAAAGACGTCTTTGGTCATAAATCAATGAGACTTGAACCCAACTTCTTATAATCATGACGCACCCAAACTTTAATTCGATGTCTTACCCACTTGGTGTGATGAAACTTGAATACATCGTCTTACCCTCAATCATTTTAAAATAACCACAAAATAAACTTTGTTAGTACAAATAATATATTAATAATTCCACAAGTAAATGTTTAGATGAAAGAAAAATAAATAGGTACAAAAGTAACCTATAATGATGATCCAATCAATATGTATATGCCACATAACTCAATAACTTATCTTTTAATAAAAACAAGATCATAAAGAACAATTTCTTTACAAATTATTAACTTACAAAACTAACTTTACTTTTTAAATATATAGTGATTAAATTAAAGTTTGCTCAAAGTAAAATCAACTTGCTGGACTCATATGATTTTGAGATGGTAAGAAAACTAATGATGCATAATCAAAAGTAAAATATAAAATAAATTTTATAGTAGTTTACCTTGTTTCCAAGAGAAAAATAAACACAAATATTTTTACCTTCTTTATATTTACTTTGCTTCAATCCTTCAATTGTAGAACAATCGTGCTGATAACGTTTTTGTAAAACTAAAGCAAAATAAGACAAGAAATATAGAAGATGAAAGCAATAGAAATAGGGAGACAAGAGATGAGAGTTTTTCTTATTATTCCAAGTCTTCAAGTGTTCACCAATTCTTTTAGTGTATACAATATGAACCCTTATGCCTCTTTTTATAGTGTAACATAGAGGCATACAAAAGGTTAGTCATAAACATGACATTAACATAAATATAATGAGGGAGGTTATGGAAGTGAAAAGTTACAAGAAATAATGGTTATAAAGGTGGAAGTTATGATTATCTTCATAATGGAGGAAAGTAATGGAGTAACTTCTTGATGTAGTGGACATCCATAATATATTATTTTATAACAAACTGTTAATTTTATCAGTATTTGTGATTCTATATTTACGAAAGCATTAGCTCATATATGAATACTTTGACCTATATGCTTGTGTTAATGATTGTTACAAAAGCAATTATGATGTGGCCAAAATCTCATTGCCTCTATTGTAGATAGACATGAAGAGTTTTTAAATTTTATGTGCATTTTTGGGAAAATGGTTGTTGTGGTGTTCAATATACCCATCACTCGTCAGAATAATTTTTACACTTTCACATTATATTTATCTGATGTAATAGGTAACCAGTCTTATTTTTAAGAGTTTCAAATCTTACACTTTAAAGAGACTTATTTGTGATGTTCTTTATCACTCGATAATAAAACTAATAAATGTTGGATTTGGCTCCCCTCCATTACTCTTTCCCTCCATTTCGTCAAGTACATGTCTAGATGAGAGACATACATACTATTTAATTGTTAAAGGTCAAGATTATATTGTATTATCACAACCCATAATTAAATGAATAAGTTTTGAACAAATAATTTCTTAACTTTGGTAAGAAAAATATTTCCTACAAATCTTAGAACCCTTTGATTCATTTTATATTTCTATATTCAAATATTAATATTGCACATTATTTAATCGCTTCCTGTGCTAGCAAATTTATTCTTGAAATATTATGTTGAGAAAATTAAATATTATAAAAGGAAAACTTACTATTAATGATAGAAATCGTATAATAAAAATGGGAAGTAAAAAATGCATTAGAATTACAAATGTGAAAGTATTCAAAATAAATATTCCTTTTTTTTTTTTTAAAAAAAAAACATCAACTTAAAGGTAAATATTTTGTAAGACTACTGTTAGGCTAAACAAATTAAACGTTGTTAAGTTCATGTTCCATAACTTTAATATCTAAATATAAAATATAAAATAAAATTAATGATATAAATATATGGATACCAAAAATTGAGAAGAATTAATTATTCTTACTAAATTTGGAGACATTTTTTTCCAAAACTTATTCACTTAACTATAGTTATTATACTAGTTAATGCAATATAATCTTGACATTTAACAATTAAATAGTACACATGTCTCTCGTCTAGATGTGTACTTGACAAAATTGAGGGAAAAAGTAATGGAGGGGAGCCAAATCCGTAAATGTTTATACCAACAATGTATAAATCGTAAAGTAACCAAAAGTATTATTAAAAAAAAACATTTTATGTATGTTTTCACAGTACCAAACTTTTATAATAAACCTGACCTTATAAAATAAAAAATATTTTTATGAATAATCATATATAGGAAGTAACACAATAAAAAAAAGTCAGATGTCAATACTGATATCCAACCACCAGTGAAAAACATTTTTTTTAAAAAAGTGAACTTACCTGATAATGATCTTGTATCACTCTCATAATGATTTTCCTAGAGAGGCTAAGGTCCTCCTTCAACTTGACAAATGGCAAGTTATTCATACTTCTGGAAGAATATATGAAAAATGTAATCTCTTTGTTAGCTAATTCATTGTTTTGCTAATAGAAAGGAATCTGAACAGGCTTCTTTCTTAGATTGCTTAGTCAATCTCTTTGTAGATTAGAGGAAAGGTTTCTTTTGGATTTGTATCAGTTTAGCTTCCGGTAACACCTCATATATTAGAAGTTGAGATTGGAAAGAAAAAGTTTCATTTTTGGCACTGCTGCGGTGATCAATGAATCCAACCTACAAATTGTGGGAAGTCCAATGGGTCGTAGGAAGGAAGTCATAGAACTTGGTTTGAGATTTGGAAAATTTTTAAGTCCCAATAAGTTGACCTACGAAAGAATAGAACGAATCGTAGGGTGGTCTACGAGTCGGAGGAAGTGCCCATAAGGTGAATCAGAGAATTGATTTGAGACCTCATGTCTACGAAAGGAGTTGAAGAGTCGTGATATAGTCTATGGGTCGTAGGTGGAATCCATAGAAGTTATCTAAACTTAGTGAAATTTTGGGCTTGAACATGGGTTCTAAGGATAGGGGTCTACGAGCGGTAGAAAGTGGGATGGGCCGTAGGAAGGTTTCATGGAATCAATCAAAAATAATGAGTCATAGTAACACGTTCTACCGTTGACCAGGATAGCCATAGTTCCGAACCGTAAACCTATCTAGCAGATTTTAATTAAGGGTATTTTGATCTTTTTCAACACAATTAACCCCTAAACTATGTCGTTTTGGCCATGTAACTACCCCTATAACCATTTTTACTCTTCAAAACTTAACCTAAATCCTCTCATTCACTCAATTTCCCCAAATCCCTCAAGTCTTCTTGTAACATCCCACCTTAGAAAGAGCTAAAATTAGAAAGCGCTAAATTGGAAATAGCTAATTTAAGATTTTTTTTTTGCAAGTTTTGCTTAAGTTGTGAGTTTTGGGTCAACTTCAAACAAGCATAACTTTCAAGATGAGTTAGGTGGCCCATAAGGTGTCAAATGAAAGGACTTGGAATCCTCTTTCCAATGCCACCGAGTTTGCTAAACTTTGAGTTCGGATGAGGGAGATATGCCCGTTTGAAGCTGGCCTGTCCAGTTAAGGAAAGTTACCCAAAAATATGAGGGTATTTTCTTTTCCGTACCCAATCAGATTAAAATGATTTTTGGTAATATTTTGGGGGTCAAATCTTATTTGGGTCAGTTTTACAATCCTAATTTACGCTTAGGGTTTTAGAAGAGAGTTCAAGAAGAGAAAAAAGGAGAAAGGAAGGAAGATTCAAGCGTTCGTCAAGTTTCTTGAAGTTTGTTGCGGAATTTTCGCCAAGGGTTTGATCCCTAAGAGGTATGTGAGTTCTCATAGTGTTGGGTTCGTTCACCCACACGCCAATCATGCTATTTTAATGCAAATTCCGTTCTTAAGGTTGAAGGATTTGAGTTCTTGATAAGTTTTCTTGAAATTCCTTACGTAATCTTGATTGATGGGGTTTTGATGAATTCTTGAGATGAAAGTTAGTGATATGAGGGTTTTGAGTAGATTATGTTGGGTATTCGAATCTAAGTGAGTGGAGAATAAACCATTTCGTTCTTGGCAAATTAGGTCAGAAAACGAGAAAGAAATATCGTCGGGAAAATTCTGGGCAGTGGCTGGCGCGCCGCCCCTACTGGTGTGCCATAAACTTTCCTCTGTAGTTCAGGGGCTGGAGCCCCGCGCCACTCAGTGCGCCAGGGTTGCCTGCCCCGACCTGTTTCCAGTCCTTTGCTTCGTCTGAGTTCTTTCAAAGGGTACCTTTACTTCCTATTGATTCTAACTACTCTAAACTACTTCTAAACATCGAGATATCATTCATAACATGAATCATAACCTTGAATTCATAATTCAAATTCAAGGTAGAGCTAAGAGTTAATTCTTGAGAGTTTTTCCAAGTCTTTTTGAGAAGTCTTTTACAACCTTTTAAACTTGTTTTAAAGACTTGAGCACTTGAGTTGAGGAAAAGTAAAGTTGAGTTTCATTTTTTAAAATGAATATATGGGAAATAAGTATTCCCTAGAGTAAATATTATTACATTTAAGATGATAGGAAACACCGATTTCCAAAAGAGTTCATGAGCAGTTTTGAGTACAATCTCTTGTTAGAGAAACCTTTTGAGTAATAATCTCAAAGTTAAGGAGGAGAAAATGTTTTCTTTAAAACATATGAGTTAAGTTATATTTTGGGAGTAATATTGAGCATAGATATGGGGAGAGTTCAAACAACTGCAACCCCCATAAACAATGTAGCCAACGTGGGTAGAGAGGGACATACTTTTTAGATGATTCCTTATTGCTTTTAAGCATAGACTAGTGGATACACTTAGTTGACGAGTTTCGATACCCCAGTAAGGTAAAGGACAGTTCGGGCGGCGTGGGCGAGACGATGTATCATCACATAGCTCATAGTGATGGTTGTCGGTTAGAGAATCTCCCAAACAAAGTTTATTTTGTATTTTTACATACAAACTGAGTTATATTGTATTTTCCAATAAATTGAGTTGTTATCTACTGTTTTAAAAGCTTTTCTTTATATTGCATTATTGTTATTGCTTTTATACTGAAATGAGTTGAGGTTGAGTTGAGTTGATACGAGGTAAGTTGTTTCCTTAGTTCTAGTTCAAGCTTATGTCATGTTTTAGATTTCCCCTCGCATGCTCGTACATTCCATGGATTGACGCCATTTGGCCTGCATCTTTTATGATGCAGATACAAGTAACCATGATCATCAACCAACGCTTTGTTGATCTAGTTGAATTCCAGAGTTGTTTGGTGAGCCTTCTTGCTTTCGGAGGATCCCTTCTTTATGTATATCATTTTAGTTTTATTGTTAGGATGTCATGGGTCTTGTCCCGACGTCTATCTCAGTTAGTAGATGCTTCATAAATATAGATAGACAATAATAGTTCATTGAGTCTTGTTCATTTCCATAGTTTATGTGGAGACTTGAGTTTCCTCGTTTGCCAGTTGAATGTTTATTTCTAAATATGCTGAGTTTAAGAATTTGAGAATTTTGAGTTAAAGCTTTCTTTTGAGTTCATTTATTGATAAAATAAGTCTTTCGCAGAGAGTTGAGTCAGGCCAAGGGTTCGCTTGGGGCTAACAATGGTTCTCGAGTGCCGGTCACGTCCAAGGTATAGGCTTGGGGCGTGACACTTCTTCTCCAAATCCTCTTAAGAGCTCTTGATGAGTCCACAAATTGAACTCATTTAGGGCTATATTTTAATAGAAATGGTGTCCTCAATTTCTTATTTTATCTCAATATCTGATAAAGACCCCTAAGTTTCAGGTATTTGAAGTTTTAAGGAAAGAATGGACACTATGTCGCAAAAAGGAACGAAAAAGGCTGAAAAGAACGAAGAAATGAAGGCTTGAGGATCGCCGAGTCTACTTGGCGAGTTGCCGAAGGATATTACTTCACCTTTTGTTCCAGTGTGCTAAGCCCTAAAGGAAAGGATCAAGTTGGCGGAAAAAGGAAGCAGCTGGCGCATCGTCGAGAAGTTCCGCGAAGTAGTACCATGTCGCCCAATAACCCAGAGCACAACAATGTTAAGGCCTGGTGCAAGACAGCGATGAACTACACCAAAGGGTGAATCGCCAAGTTGATCGGCGATTCCGACTAACGACGTCGAATGATCCGCTGCAGCACAAATCTGTAAAAACTATAAATACTAGTTAGAGTTTTACTTTTAGTGTGGAACAATTATTATAATTTTCACTTAGAGTCGAACAATTGTGATAGTTTTCATATAGAATGGTACTTTTTGATATTTTGCTCTAAGTTTGAGAGGGTTTTGAAGACTTGAAGAAGAAGAGGGTTTCATCTCCAAGGATTTGGACTTGGGTCTCTTGATTTCTTCATTCTTGGCCTGTAACAAGACTTAAATCTTCATACCCATTTGAATGCAAACTCATTTAGGTATAAATTTCTATCTCTTGATGTGTGGGCTAAAAACCCAATTCTTGGGGTGTGATTTAGCGAATATGGGTTAAGATAATTGTTGGGTCTTGCTTGCTGATAGTCTATTCGTAGTTTAAATGTGATTTCGTTTAGTGGTTGTGGATGAATTTGTAGTTGCAAATACAAGTTTATTTATGTGTTTTTCGACTTGCTCGAGGGAGAGGTCGTAAAATTAAGACCACTAGATGATGGCCAGTGTGAGTGGGTCGACATGAGGTTCAGCTCGAGGAGTGAATCCTAGTCCCATGTCCACACACTCAGCTCGAGAGAGTGAGTGGGTTAAGGCGTAGGCCTGGTCTTCATGGGCAAGTGGGTGTCCGAGAGGAACATATTTGAAACGGGGTAAGTTGCTCAAGAGAGAACTTATCCCCTTTAAAAATTAGCCTAGTAACAATTACTCTACGAATCTTCTATGAAAAGCATGTACCCAATAATCTAGCTTAACCCGTATTCCCCTCACATCCCAAGGATCCCCTCTTATTACTTAGAAACCCTTGTTGATTTTGCTGTTTTTTTTACTTATTAGTGACAAAACCCTATTGTTAATTGACACTTTTGTGTCCCCCTTTAATTTACAATGTTTTTACTCGTTAATGTCTTTAGCTACGACTAGTTAGAACTAAATTTTATTTTTCTATAAATTCTCAAAACCACTATCTTGGGATGATCCCAACCCTTGGTTGGGTACTAAACTATTGTACGATCATAGACACTTGCATCAGAAGTTGTGTCTTGATTACACAAACATCAGCTCTCAAGGTTAAAGTTAGGGTTTCAAGCTTCAAGGTTTCATTATTTTTGCATTCTTATGTATTTGATTATCAATGTATGTGGAAATTCATCAATAGATCTCATTCATCCATTGGGTTTCAAAAGAAAAACTCAATTCTCCAATTTATTTCACTCAATTCTCTTAGGGTTTCATGTGATTCTCCATGGTTTCAATTCCTTGTGATTCAAATTACTCATATTCATCTTCTTATGCATGATTTAATACAATTATATTATTTTGTCATGGATTCCACATGAACTCATACCAAAGCCTTTTTTTATGAACTTGAATTATGAACAATGCTTATGAATTTATGAACTATGATCATGAATATGATTAGGGATTTATGCATGTTTTGTGAAAATAATGATTTATGACTAAAATAATGCTTTTAAGATATCATTGATTTGTGAAAGATTTTCTCACAATTGAATGAAATCATGATTTAGATGCTAAGAAATATAAGTGTCTACGGTGAAAACTTATTATGAAATCATGATTTGAACTTATGATTGGATTGGTAGTCTTAATTGTTGTCTTTCCAAGTATTTGATATAAATATGATCATGTCTTTTTTGTTGGGATTTACTTAGCACCGATAGGACATTGGAGTGGAGTCTCAACTACTAGTAGAGCTTTGGTATTTAGTAGCAATTTCCTTGTCTTAAACTATGTGCCCCATAAGATTGTCTTAAATGACCTAAGCTAGTGGATCCACTTTAGCAATTAAAGAAGGAGTTACCTGAAGTTCAGGAAAAAAAACTTTGACAAGTAGATTTTCTTTTTTCGGTGATAGGGTCATAATGGATTCCATAGTATTGATCACATGGTCTTATTGTCCGGTTAACAATAAATATTCCATGAATAAACCCAAATTTTCTTCAAAGGTTTTATGAAAGCTTCTCAAATGGTTCTAAGGATGCATTGATCTCGTATATGATTTATGGTTTCTTCTTAATGACTTGTATAAAGTTTTACTTGGTCTTTCATATCATGTTAAGTCCATCATGTTATCATGCTTTACGTTTTTATGCATTTTCCATACTTACTATGTTTACCATTCTAATGCATATTTGTGCCTATATTGTATCAAAATAAAGGATCTAAAACTCCTCCTCCCGCTCGTGGCTACTACTATTGTTCTAATAGCACATTGCATTGGTGAGTCCTCATGCTCCGAGGGAAAGACAATTGATGCTTTATTTCTTTTATTTTCTTTTCATTTCAGACTTGTACGTGGTGTATGAGTTACGTATTATCATGATTAGAAATGCTATGTCAGACTGTTTAGTATTCCACACTTATGTTCAGATTTTTTTTATGTGAGACTTATGTTGCTTATTCTCTCTCTTATTGTATCTCTTTATGTCATGCTTATGCCAAATGACTTGTTTAGGGTCTCTCAGGGTTTTATTTACTATGTCACACCTAGGGGGTACTTTGGATCATGACAAACTTGGTATTCAGAGCATCAAGTTTCAGAAAAGGTCCTAGGTTATTTTACAAGATGTGTCGCGTAGAGTCTTTTTCATGTGTGTGTGAAGGGCATCACATTTATGAATAGGAGACTACGAGGCATTTATAAAACTTCACTTCTTTCACTACTCTAAAGTCGTGCCATAGGGTTTATCTCTATAAAGGTTTTTCTCTTTAAGTCTTGTTCGATGCTTTTCAAGATAGGCCTCCTCGAAGAGCTTATGTGAGAAAAAATGCGGGTGAAAATGTGGAGCCCGAGGTTTCTCAAGTGCCAGATGATCCTTTGGCCGAGCAAGTGTCTCATGCCGAATTTTGAGCCACTTCCCAAGTTTAGGCTCAAACTATGATGGCCCAAGCTAATTGAGAGGCCATTTCTTCCATGAACCTAATTGTGGGTATGACGGTGATAAGGGTGAGGGACTTCACTAGGATGAATCCTCAGAAGTTTCATGGATTGAAAGATGATGAAGATCATCAAGAATTTGTTGATGATATTTATAATATAGTGAAAATTATGGGGGTGTCAAGGGTGGAAAAGTCGGAATTGGCTCTTATCAACTCAAAGGTGTTACTCAAGTTTGGTTCAACTAGTAGAAGAGACACATAGCTATTGATGCGGGTCCTCCTGATTGGGAGAAATTCAAATAGACTTTTCTTGATCGTTTCTTTCCTCTTGAGATAAGAGAGACGAAGGTGCTTGAGTTCATTAATCTTCGTCAAGGGAACATGAGTATTAAAGAGTATGCATTGAATTTTACTCAATTATCTAAGTATGCTCCGGCTATGGTAGCAAGGATGAGTAAATTTGTGTCGGGTATGTCTGAAATGATGGTCAAAGAGTGTCCCGCTGACATGTTGATTAGTAAGATGGATATCTCTTGTTTGATGATACATTCCCAACAAATTGAAGAAGAAAATCTAAAAGAAAGGTCTAGAGAGTCAAAGAGGGCAAGGATCGGTAATGGTGACTTTTCTCATTCTAGGTCCAGTGGACATGGTCGTCCTCAATTCTGATAAAAGTTTTCATATCAAGGTTCTTCTAATATCCCAACTCTGAATTTCAACAAAGATATGATGTCTAACCTTAAGCCTCAGTGAGGTGGTGGAAATTGATTTTCTATATTTGGTTACCAAAAATGTGGCAAAAATCATTCGGGAAAGTATTTAACCGGTACGGATGGTTGCTATGGGTGTGGAAAGAGTGGAAACGAGATGAGGAATTGTCCATTGCAAGATACTAAGGGAAAGTATGGTAGGCAAGCCTACACTAGTGGTTCTGGTTTAGGTACTCCTTGTCAGAATTGTCTCTAGATGTTGTGACCGGTATATTGAAAGTCTTTCATCTTGATGTATATACTTTGCTTGATTCGGTTTCTATCTTGTCATTTGTTACTCCTTATGTGTCCATGATATTTGACCAATTCCATTGTTGCTAAAAGAGTTTAGAGAAATTGCCCAATTTCTATTTCTCATAGAGACACTCATGTTGAACTCATAGAGCTTAATATGCTAGATTTTAATGTCATTCTTGGTATGGATTAATTTGATTCTTGTTATCCTTCCATAGGTTTAGGACCCGATCAGTCACATTTCAGGTTTCGAATGAACATATCTTAGAATGAGAAGGAGGAAATTTAGCGCCTAAAAGTCATTTTATATATTGACAAAAGGCTAGGAAAATGATTTCTAAGGGTTGCACTATCACCATGTTTGGGTTAGGGATACTTATTCTGAAACCCCTAATCTTTAGTCAGTCCCAATAGCAAACGAGTTTTCGGAAGTGTTTCCCGATGATCTTCCTAGTATTCCTATTGAAAGGGAAATAGACTTTAGTATTAACCTTCTTCCATAAACATAACCTATCTCTATTCCTCCTTACTGTATGTCCTGAGAGGACTACTCTAATATGAACTTATGATTGGATTGGTAGTTGCCTTTCCAAGTATTTTGATACGAATATGATTATGTATTTTCCGTTGCGATTTACTTAGAACTGAGAGGACTATGGAATGGAGGCCCTACTACTAGTAGAGCCATGTTCTTTAGTAGAAATTCCCTTGTCCCAAACTATGTTCCCTCATAGGATTGTCTTAAATGAACTAAGCTAGTGGATCCACCTTAGCAATTATGAATGTAGCGGAGTTCTACCTTGAAAAGTAGCATCCCCTTTTCGGTGTGAGGGTCGTACATGATTTCATGTTATAGCTCACATAGTCTTATTGACAATTAATGGTAAATATCCCACAAATAAACTATGTTTTCTTCAAAGGTTTTATGAAAGCTTTTCAAATGGTTTTAAGGAGGCATTGGTCTCGTATATGATTTATGATTTCTTCTTAATGACTTTTATCACGTTTTACTTGGTCGTGCATATCATTTTTAAGTTCATCATGCTATCATGATTTACATTTTATGCCTTTCTCCATACTTAGTACATTCATCGTACTAAATGCATATTTGTGTCTATGCTGTCTCAAAATATAGGGTTTGACGCTCCTCCTCCCACTCGTGGCTAGCTTGGATTGTTCTACTAGCACATTGGATTGGTGAGTGCTCATGATTTGAGGACAAGACCATTGATGCTTTATTTCTTTTATTGTCTTTTCATTTCAGACTTGTATGTGGTGTATGTTTTACATCCCAACCACTCTTATCATGATTAGAAAGACTATGTCAGACATAGTTTAGTATTCCACACTTATGTTCATATTCTTTTTTATGTGAGACTTACGTTGCCGATTCTCTCTCTTGTTGTATATCTTTTAGATCATGCTTATGTCAAGTGACTTTTTTAGGGCCTCTAGGGGTTCTATTTGTTATGTCACACCTAGGGGTACTTTGGATCGTGACACTTCCATAACAATTATATTCATTTACTATATGCATGAATCTTAGTGTCAAGGCAGACCATGGGTTAGCTTTGGGTCTTTGGTGACTCTAAGCACCATGTTACTACTAAGGGGTAGTCTCGGATTACGACAAAAATCTAAACATATCAATGTTTTCTATATCACTTAGACCTCATTTGTTTGTACTTAATGGAGGTTTGAAATCTATAATGGTTCATACATTAGGCCACTAAGTGAATTTATTTATTTTTAACTTAAAAATCTCTTAATGGGTATGAAATGGTCTGAATGAATTAGATTTGTGACAGAGTATTATTCTCATTCGGATCCTTTTAAAGACACTTTTATTTTTGAAAAAAATTGTGCTCTATATTTTTTTCTTCAAGAATTTTTTTTTCAAATCTCTCTCATTCTCCAACTTTATTAATCATCCAAATTATTTTTCTTAAACTTTTAGTTTTAGTTCTTGCGGCTTATTTATCGAATCGATAAAATTTATTGTAAATTTTTTAATTGACTTAAGTGCAAAACTTAACTTTAAATATTAATTTATAATTTCAATACCTTAATGTGTATTAAAGACTGATTTTTTAAAAATATTTTGTTAATATAATACTTAACTACTTATTTATTTGAATTTAAATGTTTATTGTGTTTAAAGATTAATAAAAAAAAAAATGGGCTTTGTTGGTGAGATGTTATTAAAAGGAAAAATACTGAAATACACGTCTTATGTTTCCCTTATTTCCAATATCCCCTTTTATTTATAAAAACCTCTAAAATCCCTTATTTCTTTAAGGTATCCGAGCTACATATTAATGTATCCGAGCTAGTATTTAATGTATCTGAGCTACACATTATGTATCCGGTTTATTTTATAATGTATCTGAGCTAGTTTTTAATATATCCGAGCTACATATTATGTATCCGATTTATGTTATAATGTATCTGAGATATTATTTTATGTATCCGAGCTACATATATTATGTATCCGATTTGTGCTACTCTTTAAGGGATTAATGTAATTACAAACTAAAGAAGGATAAATTGTAATTTCATAGTTAAACTATGTGATTCCTAAAATTTACCCTTATTAAAATCATAAACAGGCCTCTCCCGGCCCTAGTAAAAAAGGACAATGAGTTTCGGTACATGTTCATGTAGGCCCAATATATATGGTCCCAACACCCCACCCCTTGCCCGTGTATGTGGGCATCGACCAATGTCGTTGTAATACCCCATATATTTTAAGGCGACTAACTCACTAAGCTTAACACATACACGTCAAAAACTATACTTTTCGCCTTACGTTGCTTGTTGATGAGTTGTCAGGAGAATAAGGTTTTAAATGTATACATCACATCTTTCAAATAAATAAAAAAAATAAAAACTCAGAAATGATATTGTGCAACATAAATTTTTTAATTCAATGTAAAGAAATAAGAGATTCTTACAAACAAATATAATGAGTCATCGAACTTATCACATACTAATTTTAACATACTAATTCGAAAAGTCATTTAACAAAAATTATAATAAGTGAGCTTGCACAAAAATTGAATGGAAAATGCAAATTCAAAATGGTAAATTGTGAGTTTATTCAACTGATATTTATCGTTGGTGCAAAGGATAATTATACTAAAAAATTACTATCAAATGAATCTGAAAATCATTTTCTGAAGAACTTCAATTATGTGTGTAACATCCCGCCTTAAAAAGAACTAAAAATAGAAATAAGTAATTTCGAATGAAGCTAATTTGAAATTTTGCAAGTTATGCTTGGGTTGTGAATTTTGGGTCAACTTCAAATGGCCATACCTTTTAGTACAGGATGAGTTAGGTAGTCCATAAGGTATCAAATGAAAGGTCTTGGAATTCTTTTTCCAACGCCACCGAGTTTGCTAAATTTGGAGTTCGGGTGAGAGAGAGATGACCGTTTGAAGTTAGCCTGTCCAGTTAAGGAAACTTACCCGAATTAATGAGGGGTATTTTGGTATTTTCCTTACCTCATCAGATTAAAACGAATTTAGTATTATTTTGGGGTCAAATCTGATTTGGGTCAGTTTTACAAATCCTAAATTACGCTTAGGGTTTTAGAAGATTTTCAAGAAGAGGAAAAGAGGAGAAAAGGAAGAATGATCAAGGTTCATGCGAATCGAAGATTTGTTTTGCCAAATCGAGGTATGTAAGTTTCCATAGTGATGTGTTCGTTCACCCACACATCAATCATGTTTTACATTATCGAATTCATCCATAAAGATTGAGGAATTAAGTTCTTGATGAGTTTCTTGAAGTGTTGTTATTCGTTCTTGAATTTTGATGTTTAGTTGAGTTTTTGAGGTGAAGATTTTGTTATGGGGTTGAGTAAATTGATAGTTCTTGAGTGGGTTTCGCTGGAATTGTTCTGAGTTATAAGAATTCAGGAGTTTTTACCTTAGAAGTTCAATGGGTATGAGTTGAATCGAGTTTGGGAGAGGAAGAAAAGATCAGGTAGAAAATAGGTGCCAGGTCCGCATCACGGACTTGCTCCCCAGAGAAATTCTCTCTCTCCGCGTAGCGTAGAGAACACATACTCCATTGTTTCAAAAATTATTTTACGACCAAATATTTTAATTAATCTCCACATCGTGTCCTTGCTCCCCAAACAGTGTTTTTCAACCGTTTCTCATTATTAACTATCTAAAAACTAATTTAATCATCACGATATCCTTCATATCATAAATCTTAACCTTGAATTCATAATTCAAATTCAAGGTAGCATTAAGAGTTAAGACTTGAGAGTTCTTTTGAGTCCTTTGAGAATGTCACGACCTGAGCCTACACCCTGAACGTGGCACGCACTCGAGAACCATTGTTGGTCCCCAAGTGAATCCTCATCCTGGCTGACAACAAGCAGAAGACTAACTCAATCATACAAATCTTAAAAATTGAATAAAATTCATGAAAACTTACAAATATTTAACTCAAATGAATAACTCTCAATAAAAATAGAATATTCAACTAGCCAACAATAAGAAACTCAAGTCTTTAATACATTTAATAAGATAAATGAAATAGAATTCTCAAACTCTACTATCTATCTATGAAGCCTCTAATTGACAAAGATGGAAGTCGGGACAAGACCCACGACATCCTGACAAAACAGGAAAGTAAATGATATCCTTTGAAAGCAAAGAGGCTCATCATAGCTAACTCGAACTCCATGTGGTATCAACAAAGCTCCTTTTGATGATCTTTTTATACCTGAATCTGTATCATGAAAGGATGCAGGCCAAATGTACTGAATGTACGAGCATGTAAGGGGAATTATAAAGCATAACATAAGCTTGAAACTTGATAAAAAGGGAAACATACTTACCTTTTCTCAAACTTACTCAACTCAAGGAATACTCAAGGATACTAAAAACTACTCAAACTTACTCAACTCAGAAGTACTTAAGGATAAGATACTCAATTCAGTAATAAGGTTCTCAACTCAGTGAAACTCAACAATAAGGTACTCGACACAATGAAGCACAAATAAACTCAAGATACTCAACTCAAAGGTACTCAACTCAAGATACTCAACTTGAAAGACTCAACTCATGATACTCAAGGATAAAGAAGTAGTAAAATATGCATTATATATGGAAAACTGTAAAACTGTAGATAGCAACTTAATGTATTGAAAAATACAATAATACTCAATGTGTATATAAAAATACAATATAACTCTGTGCGAGTTTCTCTAACCGACAACCACCACTATGAGCCTAAGTGATGATACACTGTCTTGCCCACGCTGCCAGAACTGTCCTATACTTTGCCTTCATATAGAACACCTTAACGAAGTGGATCCACTAGTCTATGCTAAAAAGCACTAAGGAGTCATCTAAAAAGTATGATCCTTTCTACCCATGATGGCTATATGGTTTATGGAGACTTGAGTTATTATGAACTCGCCGTCATATAGAATGCCTTAACTAAGTGGATCCACTAGTCTATGCTAAAAAGCACTAAAGAGTCATCTAAAAAGTATGATTTTTTCTACCCATGATGGCTACATGGTTTATGGAGACGTGAGTTATTATGAACTCGCGTCCCCATATCGGTGCTCAATACTACTTCCAAAATATACTCATCTCATATGTTTTAAACACAAAACTCTTTCTGTGATTTGAGATAATTACTCAAAAACTAGCTTAAAGGCTCTCTTGGAAATAGATGTTTCCTCTCTTATTCAAATGTGAAAACATTTTAACTCTTGGGAATACTTCGTTCCCGTATAATCTTTGAAGAAATGAACTTTACTTTTACTCTTTACTCAACTCAAAGCTTAAGTCTTAAAATAAAGTCAAAACGTTTGTAAAAGATTTCTTAAAATATGGTTCATGCCGAATTATGGACGTGAACGACTCAATGCAAGGTTTTCAATAACTATAGATAGAACTCAATACTTGGAACTCAAGATCTTCAACGATACTACTCATTTGAAGAATGCTCAACTCAGAGGGTTCAAGTGGAATTATGAGAAGGAACTACTCAATTCAAGGACTCAAAGATACTTCTCATCTCAAAGGATTCACAATTGAACTCAAAGGTTTCCTTGAACTCTACTCTTTACTCTCTCTTGAATGTGAATTATGAATTCAAGAGTTATGGTTCATGATATGAAGGATATCGTGACAAAAAAATAGAATTGTGAATACATTCTCATCACTCTCATACTCACTTGCTCGAGTCTTGAAACAAGTTATTAGGAATTGTAGAAGACTCCTCAAAGGACTCAAAGGGACTTTCTCAAAAATGTTTGAGAGAACTCTCAAGACTTGACTCTCAACTCTACCTTGAATATGATTTATGAATTCAAGATTGCGATTTGTGATAGGAAAGATCTCCTGATGTTTAGGAGTTTTTTTAGATAGTTAAACATGAGAAACGATCAAGAAATCACTGTCTGGAAGCAAGTCCGCGGCGCGGAGATGCATTTTAATATTTGGTCACGAAATAACTTTTGAGGCAGAGGGGTCCGTGACCTCTCCGCAACGTGAAGAAATTTTTTGTGAAATGGGAAGGCAGCTCCACGATGCGGACTAGGTTTCTAGATTCGCCCGACTTTTTTTTTCTTCGTTTTCTAACCCCAATTTGCGTAAATTTGATTCTTTTATTCAACTTCTCTTCAGATTCAGATAACCCATCATATGTACATTAGAATCTAACTAAAACAACTCTATAAATAGACGCAATAATCTCAAGAACTTCTCAATCTCAGCCCAATTCAAGAATGAAAGCAAATTCAAGAACACATATCAAGACACCAAACTTTCAACTTTCTAGGACGAATTTAACGCTGAAATTAACATGATTGGCGTGTGGGTGAAAAAACCCAAAACTATGGAAGCCTACATACATTTTAGTGATTAAACCCATGTCGAAAATCTGCAACAAAACGCAATACTCTCGACGAATGTTTTGATCCTCTCCTTTTTTCTCCTTTTTTCTCTTCTTGAACTCTCTACTAAAACCCTAGGCTTATATTAGGATTATAAAAATGAATCTAATGGGATTAAACTCTTAAAACCTTACTAAAAATGAATTAAATCTGATTTGGTAAGGAAAATACCAAAATACCCCTCACTATTTTCGGGTAACTTTCCTTAACTCGACAACTTAACTTCAAAAGGGTATATCTCACTCATCCGAACTAGAAACTTAGAAAACTTGGTGGCGTTGGAAAGATAATTCAAAGACCTTTCATTTTCAATCTTATGGCACACCTAACTCATGATGTACTGAGAGTTATGGTCGTTTGTAGTTGACCCAAAACATAGAAGAGCTTAGGAATGAATTCTCTCTAGTTCTTATTGGAACTCAAGGTGCTACATCTAGTGACCTGACCTTAATACTTAAGAAATTTTAAATTTCTTGGTAAAATCCTACTCACAACGAAGGATGGTTCGAGTCTTAGTTCAAAAATTTTATGGGGTGTTACAGAGAAGTCTACACGACCCAGACCGTCGTGATTGGCACCCATACTAACCCTCTGGTGGGAGAACCATTAATACTAATTAGCTAACCAAGAACCAAACAACTTAATCAAAACTAAGGCCTTTAAAGATATGGAAGCATGTTTAAATGGAAGAGTCAAATAGAGTTCCCATAAACTCCTAAAGATCTAACAAAACATTGAGGAAGTTATTCACTAGAACCCGAAAGTTAATGTACCAAAACTGTAACAACGATCATAAGACTAAAGGAAATGGGTACAACCCAATTAAACATAAGAAAATCTAAAGTGCTAGTCTTAGTCTGAAGTTGTGGACGTAAACAAGAGAGAACTCATGGCAGCTTGAAAGAAATGGCTCACCCTTGAATTCAATTGATCACGGATCTTATAGACGAGGTCTGTCAGTAGCCGTCTGAAGATGCCCTGTACTCAACAAGGAAAGAGCAAGTGCAGTATCAGTACACAATCACAGTGTACTTGTAGGATCACGCGGCTATCCCAATAGGTGAAACATATATAAGTCATTACAACAATAATAAGAATGCATACACCGAACATATACAATATCAATTGTCACTTACGAACAATGTTCAATTTCATAGATCTCAAGATGTACAATAATGTCAAGTCAATGGTCCTCTCATGGAGCCTATACCCAAACTGTTAGTGTAACGGTACGTGGTACTCGATCCAAGTTAGTGTGTCGGACATGACACTTGATCCCATATATGTGCCGGAACGTGGCACCCAATCTAAGTTAGTGTGTTGGAACGTAACACCCAATCCATTCAACAAGCCACAATCACAATGTACATTCTCATAATCATACAATCAAGTCATGATTCATGACATACAATGATTCAATCATCCTCATTTACGATTAGTGTGATCAATAATGCAACATTCACATACATACATACATTATAATAAAGTAATTACTAACATACATCGCACCAATATGAAATCACAACCATCACCTACCTCGAACAAAGCTTGGATCCCCTAAGAAACTTAATTCTTCCCATTCTGGATTCTTTTCGCTTGTTCTTGCTCTACAAACAATCAATATAACACAATGATCAATAAACAAGACCTAATTACCCAGATCATAATCAATAATATCAACCTCAGGTCAAACCCTTGATCCCCATACCCAGTAAGGCTGGCAACGGAACCTGGAGGTACCGGTATCGGTTTCGGTCCGTTACCGATTCCGTCTCAGTTCTGGATAGTACCGGTTCGATCCGGTATTGTGCCGGTCCAGGAGGGGTAACGGGACGGAAACCGGGATTTACCGGTCCGTCCCGATCCGGTTAGTCCCGGTTCCGTCTCGGTTCCGGTCCGGTTCGTTCAGTTTTTTTTTTTTTTAATTCTGAAATTTCAAATTATAGCCGTTGGGCAACGAGTTTTGGGCCCCACCAATGGCTTTTTCACCCCCATAACTCCCCTGTACACCTCCCTACCCCCCAAACTTTTTTTAATACCCCAACCTTCTTAAAACTACATTTTCATCCTTTTTTTAACTATAAATACCCCTAATCTTTCATTCTTTTCACTCACAAAAATATCTTCTAATCTCTCTACTCTCTACTCTCTAAATTCTCTTATTCTCGTTAAAATTACGAATTTGGTCTTTGGAAATTGGAGCTTCAAAATTCAACTTTCAATTTTCGGCTTCCGGTCATACACGTCTACTTTTTTAAGTAGACGTTTGGTACATTTGTTCCAACTCACTTTTCATTTAGTTATTTATTTGTTTGCATTTAATTATTTATTTTGTGAGTAATTAATCTCTAGTCTCTACTTATTTAGTTATTTATTTGTTTAAAACTTTGCTAATCATTTTCGTATTATATATAATTTACTCACTTTTTATATTTGAATATGGATTTTGGAAAAAATATTATTGAAAAGGGTAAAACAACCATAGTTAATTCGTTCACTATTTTATCTAGCTCAAAATCCAAGAAAAATAAAAAAACCGGTAGTACTTCTCAATCTAAAACTTAAAAAACTTCTCAATTAAGAATAAATACTTTTGATTATACGCATGTTGATGAAACTATTTCTGATATTGATAGTAATAGTGGATTTGATCCTTATCATGAACATTTACAAAGAAGATTTGGTAATTTTGAAGAGGAATTACCTGAAGATGATGAACATGATGATGTTAATGCTTATGTTGATAGTTTTGATAATAATGTTGATGAATATGATGATGATGAAACTGAGCCACTGTCGGCTACTAGTCCCACTCCCAATCCCTCTTCCCCGTCTCCCGCTCTCTTTCGTTGTCCTGCTCCTGTTCCCCCCGTGCATCCTAGGACTAAGGTAGAACGCGCTAAAAAATCCGTTGTGTGACAATTTATGACTCAGAATGAAGATAAAACACAAGTTATTTGTAATAAATGTAAACATAGAATGAATCATAAAACTGTAGGAAAACAGGGTGGGATGGGACATTTGAGTAATCATTTAATGTCATGTTGTAAAAATGAATTTTTGCATGCTAAAGCTGTAGCCGAAGCTAAAAAAAATGGTACCACCCTTCTTGAAAATGTAGGAGTAGAGGGCTCTAATATGGTCCAAACACAATTAAATCATTCTAATGTTTCTGGTTCTAGTATACAACGGTCATATAGTAGAGAAAAAGATCTTGAAGAATTAGCTAAAATGATTGTTGTTATGGGTTTGCCATTTAGTTTTGTTGAAAATCCCGGTTTTATTCATTATATTCAAATTTTGTATAATCCACATTTTAAAGGTTTTACTAGAAATACAATTAAAAAGGCAATCTTTGATTATCAAGCTCAACATTTTCAATATCTTCGTTGTTTATTTTATTATAACCATTGTAAAATAGCTATTACTTCTGATATGGGCCGTAGTGTAAATGGTAATGATTATTTCACTATTACTGCACATTGCATTGATGAAAATTGGACTTTGCAAAAAAGAATTTTAGGTTATAAATGTTGTGAAATGCATAAAACCGGTAGTTATATAGCTCAAACAATTATAGATGTTTTGCAAAACTATGGAATTTGTGATAAAATAAGTAGTGTCACATTAGATAATGCTTCTAATAATAGAACTGCTGTTGAAATACTAAAACCGTCTCTTTGCCCTATTTATATTGATGGTTTTCATATTAGGTGTGCTGCACACATATATAATTTGATTGTTAGAGATGTAATAGGAATATATGATGATGGTTGCACAAAAGTTGAAACTGCATGTCATTTTATTTTTAAATGTCAAGTAAGTCTAGACGTAGAGATTTTGAAAATCGTTGTCGTGAATTTAATCTTCCATCTAGAAAAATTTCAAAATCAGTGTGTACTAGATGAAATTCTTTATTTGAAATGCTTGAAGTTGCTTATGAATATAGGAAACCTTTACAAATGGTTTGGAATGCTCATAATTCAAATATGATATATAGACTTGATGATAATGATTGGAATGACATAAAAGAACTTATAGAATTCTTAAAAGTTTTTTATTCAACTACAAAAAAATATCTGCACTTTATTATCCAACTATTTACTCTGCTTTACCTAATATTTGTGCTATTTCTAGTAAATTTTATAAATTCAAAAATAAACCAAGATTTGAAGAATCTGTTAAGAAAATGATTGAAAATTTTTAAAAATATTTTATTCATATTCCTCAAATTTATTTAACTGCTTGTTTGTTAAACCCACATTACAAAGATGAAGGTGCATCACAAATGGTTGATAAAATATATTTTAATTTGGGTATTGATACTGAAGATGATGAAACACCTAATTGTCAAGATGTTAAAGATAGTATAAAAATTGAAGCTAGAAAATTGTATGACTTGTATAATTCTAATATAAGGAATGTAGTACATAACGAAGAGCCTCAAAGTTCTAGGAGTAGATATAATAATGAAGATGATATTGATGATATGATAGATTGTATTATTGAACTTTCTCATAATGATAGAAATGATTTTGATGCATATATTAATCAAAATACAGAACCTACTACTATTGATCTTCTAGAATGGTGGAGCAATCGCGGCCAAGGATTTCCAAAACTTCAACCGGTTGCTCGAGATGTGTTAGCTATTCAAGCATCTTCAGTAGTTTCGGAAGGCGCTTTTAGTGCAGCAAGATTTCAAATTTAGCAGCAGATAGCTTGGAGATAACCGTACTATTTAGAGATTGGATTAATGGCGAGAGAAGGAGTTATGGTCGTCCACCTTTAACGACCAAATTTGAAAATGACGTTGATGAAATAATGCAAGATTTTAGTGATGATGGCATTGATGCAATGGAAGAACTAGCTAATCAACCAATTCCAGAGCATGTTACTAGAGAAATGTTAAATGATTTAAAAAAAGATTTTCATGGTAGCATGAACTATTAAATTTAAATGTCTATTAGTATGAGTATAATAATTCGAGGTCTAATTCAAACAGAACCCTTCCTAGAAGGTGGCTATATAGATTAGTTTTTTTAATACTCTACTAATATTTTGTAACTCAACTTGTACTATTTAATTAATATTAATAAAAGTATAGGCTATTCGCCTTAATTTTTTTTTATTATTGTCTTCAAAAGTTCAAATTTAACTTTTAAAGTGTGAAATTTAAACTTTTATAGTTTTAAAGTTTGAATTTAAATTTTCAAACTTTTAAAATTTAAAGTGTGAAATTTAAACTTTTATAGTTTTATAGTTTGAATTTAAATTTTCAAACTTTTAAAATTTAAAGTGTGAAATTTAAACTTTTATAGTTTTAAAGTTTGAATTTAAATTTTCAAACTTTTAAAATTTAAAGTGTGAAATTTAAACTTTTATAGTTTTATAGTTTTAAAGTTTGAAATTTAAATTTAAATTTTCAAACTTTTAAAGTGTGAAATTTAAACTTTTTATAGTTTTAAAGTTTGAACTTTGAATTTAAATTTTCAAACTTTTAAAGGGTGAAATTTAAACTTTTATAGTTTTAAAGTTTGAATTTAAATTTTCAAAGTTTTAAATTGTGAAATTTAAACTTTTATACTTTTAAAGTTTGAAAGTTTGTATTTAAAACTTTAAAAGTATAAATTTTTAAGTGTAATGTTCCTAATTTTTTAAATTTTAATAAAAAAAATTTTGAATTATAATTTATAACAGTTGAGACCCGGTTTCCGGTCCGGTCCGGTACCGGTCCGTTATCGTTTCGGGATGGGTACACTGATTTTTTTTCGGAATTACCGGTTCTGGTTCGGTTCCGACTGGTGGTCCCCGGTTCCGTTCCGGTTTCGGTCCGTCCCGATTCCGGTCCCGTTGCCAGCCATAATACCCAGATTAGGGCTTTTTTCACTATAATTTCTAGATCAAAAACCCTCCCCCGTCGATGATTACCCAAGAAACTAAGTTCTACGGATCGAAAAAATGGATTCGGGGAGTGAAAATCTTACCTTTAACCTCAAGAATGGTGAAAAACCATCAAGAACACACTTGGGGTCGTCTCCTAGCTCTCAAGAAATAAACTTGCAGAAAATAACGATTTTGGGGATTATTGTCGACTTAATTCGCAATTGGCCCGCTATGGCGGCCCTCAACCTGCCACAGCGGCCCTACCCTGGCGGGATAACTTCTGCTGTAGCGGCTTGCGTGGAGACAAAACGCCGTAATTAGAGTCTCAAATCCCCATTTCACAACACACATTCAATCCACGACACTCAGAAACTACCCGTTCACGCTAAGATCAGTTTCAGAAGTTCTTCTCACCCGAATTCAATTCTGTAAAGTCATACGACTTCTTTAACATCTTATCTATCTACTTATGTGATACAATTCATAATTAGATCTCCCATTTGTTGCTAGATTTTTCTAGACCTCACTGACTCCGATTTCATCCAAATCTGGACTAGGCTAGGAAATTTCAATCTACTACCAAAAAGTTTTTCGGCCCAAAAATTTTCCCCGTTGATTTTCTATAACGACGGGAGAAGGTCGTTACATTTTCAAACCTTTTTAAACTTGTTTTAAGACTTGAGCATTTGAGTTTGAGGAAGAGTAGATTTGAGTTCATTTTCTTTAAAATGATATATGAGAACTAAGTATTCCCAAGAGTAAATGTTCTTTAAGAGGAAACACCGATTTCCAAAAGTGTTCATGAACAGTTTGAGTACTACCTCTTTTAAGAGAAATATTTTGAGTAATAATCTCAAAGTTGAGGAAGAGGAAATGTTTTCTTAAAAATATATGAGCTAAGTTATATTTTGGGAGTAGTATTGAGCACCGATATGAGGGAGAGTTCTAATAACTCACAAGTACCCCCAGAAACCATGTAGCCAACGTGGGTAGAAAAGGTCATACTTTTTAGATGATTCCTTATTGCTTTTTAGCATAGACTAGTTGATCCACTTAGTTGAGGAGTTATATACCCCGGCAAGGTATATGACAGTTCTGGCAGCGTGGGTGAGACATTGTATCATCACATAGCTCGTAGTGATGGTTGTCAGTTATAGAATATCTCCAAAACATAGTTTATTTTGTATTTTTACATACAAAATGAGTTATATTGTATTTTCCAATACATTGAGTTGCTATTTAAAAGGTTTTCTTTATATCACGTTATTGTTATGGCTTTTACATTGAAATGAGTTGAGGTCGAGTTGAGCTGAAACGAGGTAAGTTGTTTCTTCAGTTCCACCTCAAGCTTATGTCATGTTTAGAGTTCCCCTTGCATGCTCGTACATTCCATGTACTGACGCCATTTGGTCTGCATCTTTTATGATGCAGATACAGGTAACCGGGATCATCAACCAGCGCTTCGTTGATCTAGTTGAGTTCCTGAGTTGTTTGGTGAGCCTCCTTGCTTCCGGAGGATCCCTCATTTATGTTTATCATTTCAATTTTGTTATTAGGATGTCGTGGGTCTTGTCCCGACGTCCACCTTAGTTAGTAGAGGCTTCATAAATAGTTAGACAGTATTAGTTCATGAGTCTTGTTCATTTCAATTATTATGTTCTAGACTTGAGTTGCCGCT
This sequence comes from Solanum verrucosum, assembly GCF_900185275.1. NCBI lineage: Eukaryota > Viridiplantae > Streptophyta > Magnoliopsida > Solanales > Solanaceae > Solanum > Solanum verrucosum. The sequence goes on from NW_026020194.1 coordinate 266,021, forward strand.
TTGACTTGTGAATATTTCTTTAAATATTTTGAGTTAGTTATTTTGAGTTAAAGCTTTACTTATAAAGTTCTCTTATTGTTGAGTAAGTCTTCTGCTGAGAGTTGAGCCAGGCCAAGAGTTCGCTTGGCACCAACAATGATTCTTGAGTGCCGGCGATATCCAGGGTGTAGGCTCGGAGTTTGACAATGTGATTATTATTATTATATATAAAATATATACTCTTTTGACATTAATTTATTTTCTATATGCCAACAACACATAATTTAAATATGAATTTGAGGAACATCGGTTATGATCATATGTTTCATGTCTTACAATTTTTGTCAGATTTTTACAAAATTGTAGTCTCCTTTTATAATTGCATATATATGAAGAAGTTTTATCGAATAAAAGTATTATTTTTTTAGAATTTATACAAAAATTCCATCAATGTATTTCTTTCTTATAGGTTGTGAATTAGATCATTTTCAACTTTATGGTGTTCACCGACATATAAATTGTAATTATTTGTGCGAAAGATAATAATTATTGAAATTGATGTATATAAATCATACTTATACGAACATGTATCCTTTTGATGATTCAAAATTATGAAATTTTTTCAGCTGTAAAATTAACAAAAATTAATAGTTAAATTGTATACTGATGAGTCCACAAATTAGACTCATTTAGGACTATATTTTAATAGAAATTGTGTCCTCAAATGCTTATTTTATCTCGATATCTGATGAAAACTTTTAAGTTTCAGGTATTTGAAGTTTGAGGGAAAGCATGGACACTATCGAGTAAAAAGGAGAAAAAGAAGCTAAAAGAACGAAGAAAATAAGATCTGCGAATCGCCGAACTCATTCGGCGAAGCGCCAATAGATCGCATATTCGCCTTTTCGTTCCAGTGTGCTGAGCCCTGAAGGAAAGGAGAAAATCAGAGGTGACAAGGAGATGTCGGCGTATCGCCAAGCGACTCCGCGAGGCAGTGCTACATCTCCCAATGATCCAGGACACAAAAATAATGAAGGCAACTAATGAAAGGCGACTAAGTCGACCAAAGGGCAGATCGCCGAGTGCATCGGCGATCCTGACTAACGTTGCTGAAAGATCCTTCAGAGCACATTTTCTGAAAAACTATCAATACTAGTTCAGTGTTTATTCTTAGGGGAAGAATTTTACTTGTTTTACTTAGTTTTTAGATTATTAAGTTTTAGACAGTGTTTATTGGAGATATTCTCTCTAAGTTTTGGAGATGGTTTTGAGAAAACTTGGAGCTTTCAACAGTTTCATCTTCAAGAAATTGGACTTGGGTCTCTTGGTTTCTTCACTTTTGGCTTGTTTTAAGACTTAATCTTGCATACCCATTGATGGAAACTGATATTGGTATACATCTTTATCTCTTTTACATGCGTAACTAAAACCCCAATTCTTGGGGTGTGAATTTGTGAATATGGGTTAGATTAGTTGTTGGGTCTTCCTTATTAATAGTCTATTTGTGGTTTAAATGTGATTTCGTTTAGTGGTTGTGGATGAACTTGATGAGGTTGTAGTTGCAAATATAATCTCATATATGTGTTTTTAGCTTGCTCGATAGAGAGGTCGTAAAACTAAGACTACTAAATTGATGGCCAGTGCGAGTGGGTCGACATGAGGTTCAACTCGAGAGAGTGAACCCTAGTCCTATGTCCACACACTCAACTCGAGAGAGTGAGTGGGTTAAGGCGGAGGCTGTTCTTCATGCGGCAAGTGGGTGTCCGAGAGGAACCCTTTTGAAACGGGTTAAGTTGCTCTAGAGAGAGCTTATCCCCCTTAAAGTCTAGCCTAGTCATAATTACTGTACGAGTTCTCTATCAAAATCATGTACCCAATGATTTAATCTATCCCGTATTACATTCACATCCCAATAATCCCCCTTCTATTTATTAGATCTCTGTGTTAAATTTTGTGTTTTTGCTTACTTGTGACAAAATCCCCATTTGATACTTGACGCTTGTGGCACCTTTCTAAATTTGTTATTTTTTCATTCGCCAAAGTCTTTAGCTCTGGTTAGCTTTAGCACTTTGACACTTAACCACTAATTTTCACGCCCACTCCATTGGGACTCGACCCCAACCCTTGGTTGGGTTACTAAACTATTGTACGATCATAGACACTTACATTGGAAGTTGTGTCTTGCTTACGCAAACATCAAAATGGCGCTGCTGCCGGGGAGTGGTGTTAGGTGAAATTTTTTGGCTTGAGTCGAATTCTGCTTTCGATAGTCGTAGTTTACTAACTTTATTTTTAGTTTTGTTTCCTTTTGAGTTATCATTGTATGCAGGCACCCTGAGCATGACTGAGGGAAACAATGACAAGTCGGCTGAGACAAATCAAGAAGTCGAGGGTGACTTCAAGTTATCTGCACTGGTAACTCAGTTGAATGAGTTGTCCACCAAATTATCAGAGGTGGAAAGCCAGTGCAAGAGTCAAGAGAGGTATATACCTCCTCACGAGAGGAATCAGTCTAGAGACAGGGAAAACAATCACATCGAGGACACACTCCTAATCATTCTCCAAAAGATCACCGAACAGGATCAAATGTTGGAAAAGATGAAGGAGAATATTGAAGTGTTGAATAAAATGGTTGGCTCTCACTCTAGATTGATCCAGCTGATCAGGACACTCATGAATTATGTGTTGCCTCCTTTTTTCCCAAATGAACTATTGGGGTTACCTAGTAACACTAGGGACAACCCCACCAATAGAATGTGATTGGGGACTCGCGTCATGCCACGACATTAAATAAAGCGCTTCTTGGTAGGCAATCCAAGGTTTTAGATGCTTTATGTTGCTTTTATAAATAATGGTGTGTTATTGGCGCAGGTTTAGAAGCTGAAAGTGTTTGGAAAATACAGATTAGAGAGTGAAATGGTCAGTCGGCGGATCGTCGAAGAGGTCAGCGATCCCGACTTGACCCTCCGTTTGGCTCAATTCAAGTTTAAGTCAGAGCCTGTAAAACTCGTGAACTTACAAAGTAGTTCGGCGCGTGACCCCCAAGAAACTGAAAAATTTTAGCAGTCGACGGGCATGTGACCACTCGACGAGTTGCCGAGTGGATCGACAAGGGCGACTAACGTTGCCAAATGGGCACGAACTGGATGGTTTATAATGGCCAAGAGACTCAAAATTTGCAAGTCTTCACTTTCCCTCGCTCTTGAATCTCCTAAACTCACACTAAGGTAGTATTTTCTTTATTTTAGCATTTTAGTTTGTTGATTTGTGCTCGGAGTTGGAATAATTTGCCACCTAGCTTTTCAATCGCAATTTAATCGGCATCAAAGGTTGGTTACCGAATCCCGAGTTTACATTCAAAAATTGTTTACTCATTTGCAATAATTGTCTCTTAGTGATATGTGTTGGGCCTCTCTGATAAGATTAGAATGATGAAATGCCTATTTTAACTTGAAAATCTTGCCCGTAATGTTTGATTGTCAAATGCCCGTAGCTTTTGTGCTTCTTAATGAGTTGGATTGTGATCGCGTATTGTTAAATTGATTGGGTGAAGTCTGAGTAGCTCGCGTTTGTGCTAAATGTCAAAAAATTGTGCAATGATAGAGCGGGTGACACCACTCTTAAGAGCAAATATCGTCAAATGGCTAAATTCGGCAAATCCGGGAGAAGTCTGAGTATTCCGGGGTGATGGGTAGTATGGGTCTTCTTTGAATTTCATTAGTGCGTGATTTGATTTCAATTTCAGGGGTTGCAGAGTTGAATTCGAGAAGGTGGGTTGAAAATGGGAACGTTGGGTCATTCGGCGAGCTGAGTCGAGCTCACCGAATCACTCGGTGTTTCGCCTATTATCTTCATCTCTGTTTAATTTCATGTCAAGTTTGTGGTTTGAGTCTGTAACTTTTGGCGAGATGCCTGAGTTTGCCGAAGGCACACGACGACTCGCAGAAAGTATTCTTTATCGCTTTGTATTTGCACCCCTGAGACCCTTATGCACTGTAACTTTCGGCAGACAAACCCTTGCTCGCCGAAAGGACTCTCCTATCGCCAACTTGCCTTAATTGTTTAGCCAACCCCAGTGGCGAACAAGACTTAGCTCGCCAAAGCGGTTCGACGACTTGCCGACTGAATCAACGAGTTTATCTGCAACAAGATTTGTTGTGCTAGAGTTTGATTTTGTTTTCCTAATTTCTCTCGATCTTTTGCAGATATGATACGCACCAATCTAACCGAACCACCCCAGAGAAAAGCAAAAGGCATTACTATAAACGAAGGAGGATCAATCCTCCGAAGAGGAGAGGGGATGACCTCCAACTGAGAGACAAAGGCAAGAGGAAAAAACATATAGCTAGAAAAGGAGCAGCTATTGAACCAGATTTCTCTGAACCAGATGATGAACAACCTCTGATTAACCGAAGGGATGCACTTCGGGCTAGATCTCAGTCCATCTCTACCACAACTCCTGCAGCTGCCACTTCTCCGACAACAGACTCAGTGCTAGCTCAGGCACCACCTCCAGTAGCTCCTGCACTCCCTACAGTCCCCCATCGAGGCTATTAAACAGATTGAAAGGTGATGCTTTATAGACCATAATAGAGGAGAAGTTACTATCTATTGAGGGTCTGGAAGGCAAGCATCCTGATGTGCTTGAAACTCTTGAATACCATAGATTGGAGCAGTTCACATAAACCCGAGGCCCTTACATTCTTTCTTAGGTAAGAAAGTTTTACACTGCTTATGGGGAGTTAGTGCCTAAGAATAAGAAGGAAAGTGAGTTTCGACCGGTGAAATCGGTCATGGTCAGAGGCAAAGAAATATTGGGTAGACCGCTGCACTCTGTACTTCCATACAAGGGTTGCCGATCGTTCAGTCCCTAGATGATTTGAAGAGTTGGTTGGCTCCGATGATTTCTGACACCACCCCGAGGTGGATAGATGTAGGGGATCCTATTAAGAAGAGGGACATGAACATCGCCTCCAAGTTCTAGTTTGGCTTCATCAGCAGCACCATAATGACATCCCAGAACGAGTCTATTCTTCGATATCCTAAGGCGGCTTGCCTTAGTTTTATCATGGCCAAGAGGTGGATCGATTTGGGACTGCTGATGTCACATGAGATGGCCATGAGAGCCAAATAGAAGTTGACGTCTCTGCTATTTCCAGTTCTGGTCACTGAGCTGTGCCGACAAGCTGGAGTACCTCATGACACTACGAGAGATGTTGATGTCACCCCATTTTTCTCCATCGATATTCGGTGTGCCGAGGCCGAGTTCACATGAGAAGAGGTTGACAGGAGACGAGCAGCTCCAACAAACACTTCTCCAGAGGTCAATGTTGACTCATTACCAGCAGAGGCATCTTCGCCTACTCCGGCCTCTGAGCCCTCAGGTATAATCTCTCCGTCTTCCTCTTCCTCTTCCTCACAGGCTCCAGGTGTTTCCTCATCCTCCCAGCCTGCCAGGATCACTCATGCCATGATCCTGAAGATGGGGCAGCTATTCAGCTGATGTGAGAGCCACCCGATTGGAGAGATCCATGTCGGGGATGATTGACAGTGCCATCTTGGCTGCACTGACCCCCTTAAAGTCTCTGTTGATGATCTCGCTACCAGAGTTACTACTTGTGAGATCAGACAGAGGGAGACATCCGGAGTTTCGACTTTGAAAGCCGAAGTAGCAGATTTAAGGAAGGATGTAGACTATTTGAAGGTTACTGACTTCACTTCAATGATGCGCGATGCATATGATGAGGATGCTCCTGAGACATCAGGGATTCCTCCAGCTACCACTGGAGATATGCAAGGGGATAGCACAACATATGCAGAGTTGGATGCAGAGACCGATGAGGAATTGATACCAGTACATGTTGAGGAGACACAAGAGATCATAGACGAGGGCATATTCAGAGACTTGCCAGATTTTATAGGGATAGTTGTGCAGCCGGTGATCCAGACATTGCTGACTGAGATGTCCACATCAGCTCCTAGTGGATCTGGCATTGCTATTCCGTCTGAGGCTACTCCGGGCACTGATGCCCATATACAGACTGCTACATCAGCCACCAAGACCCCGACAGAGAGAGAGACTGCATAGACATGACCTTTCTTTACCTCCCTCTCTATCTTATTATATTTTTACTTTTTGGATACTTTTATTTGCATTTGAGGACAAATACTTTTTAATCGTGGTGGGGTGAGGCCCACACCTTTTGTGTTGATAGTTGTGTTTTGTGTATATATTTAGGTTGTTCTGCTTTAAAATTGTGTTTAATCGGTTTTTGTGGATGATTGAGCTTATGGTTCCTTTTATTTTATATTGCAAAATGATTTTACCCCATCAGAAAATTTTTGCCACCTCCTGTGTGATGAATGTGGCAGTTCTTTTGCAAAATTTAAGTCTCGATCCCGATCAATACTAATGACTTGAATAGTGCTCTCAATCGAACGAACATGAATGCGCGGCTACGATGAAGCCAAATGAAGTTGCATAGACAATATGTGAACTCTTTGCTTCTCGTTTTGACTAGCCTAGTATTGAATCAAGTCTCTTGTAATGACTGTTGCACACTAGTGAAAGTGTGGAGTCTTGTTTGACTTTAGTGTCGATGCCTAGTGCGTTGAGCTTCCTTTGATACATGCATGATAGAACCTAGAATTTGCCCTGTTGGTCCGGTCGATTAAGTAAAGCTTTCTCTTGACATGATCTTAGGCAATTTTGAAAAGTGTGAGCCAATTTGACATATACCTCTTTTGTGGCCTACCTTGTGTGTGTGTGAATCTCTCTTGAACACCCCTTGAACCTTAACCTTCTTTGGAACAAACTTGATGGAAACTAGATCTTTCTTAATCAATTACCTTTAATCCTCTTGATTTATGGTTTAATGAATAGCCAACTTAGGCCAAAAGCCTAAGTTAGGGGTGTAGTGAAAAGAAAAGGGAAAGTCAAGAAGTGCAAGGAAAGTCTCCCTTAACCCATGGTGTTGAGAAAAATGGAACCCTTTCATATAAAAAAAGAGAGAAAAAGAAAAGAATAAAAAAAAAGTTGTGGAATAAAGTACCAAATAAATAGGGATTCCAATTAATCCATGAGAAGTGAATAATGAGATGACTTAAGAGCACTAGCAAAACTGATGAAGGAAAAGGGAGCGGAGTGTTGTGATTACCACATCTCATGAGGATGAAAGACACTGAGCCTAAATGACCATACCTTTGCACTCAGCCCCATTACAAACCTTAAAAGACTTTTTTGATCTTGTGTAACCTGAAACAAATGATGATTGGAAAATACGGGAAAACCTATGGGTGAAAACATGCATTGCTTTCATCTTTGTGAGTGTGAGCGTTGCATCTGATTCCTGAACTTTAAATGATTAAATCAACATGTGCGAATATGGAACATTCTTCTGTGAGGGCAGTCGAACACTTTAGTTGAGCTTGAACTTGTATTTGAGGTAAGTATTGTGAGCATGAGATTCTTTGATATTGGTGAGTCACTACTTGAATCTTTGAGTGCACAATTGATCTTTGAATAAGTAAATTGAGTCTTGTTGTGTGCATTCGTGATCGAGTCTTGTGTAGCACTGTTCAAAACATCCTTTTTGAATGGCTGAACTTAAGTTTGCTTGAGGACAAGCAAAAATTTAAGTTGGGGATGTTGATGAGTCCACAAATTGGACTCATTTAGGGCTATATTTTAATAGAAATTGTGTCCTCAAATGCTTATTTTATCTCGATATCTGATGAAAACCTTTAAGTTTCAGGTATTTGAAGTTTGAGGGAAAACATGGACACTATCGAGCAAAAAGGAGAAAAAGAAGCTAAAAGAACGAAGAAAAGAAGATTTGTGAATCGCCGAACCCATTCGGCGAATCGCCAATAGATTACATATTCACCTTTTTGTTCCAGTGTGTTGAGCCCTGAAGGAAATGAGCAAATCGGCGGTGAAAAGGAGCAGTCGATGTATTGCCGAGCGACTCCGCGAGGCAGTGCTACATCACCCAATGATCCAAGACACAAAGATGCTGAAGGTAACTGATGAAAGGCGACGAAGTCAGTCATCGGCGATCTTGACTAACGTCGTCGAAAGATCCTTCAGAGCACATTTTCTGAAAACTATAAATACTAGTTCAGTGTTTATTCTTAGGGGCAAACTTTTACCTTGTTTTACCTAGTTTTTAGATTATTAAGTTTTGGATAGATTTTTTTTGGAGATATTCTATCGAAGTTTTTGAGAGGGTTTTGAAAAACTTGGAGCTTTCAAGGGTTTTATCTTCAAGAAATTGGACTTGGGTCTCTTGGTTTCTTCACTTTGGGCTTGTTTTAAGACTTAATCTTGCATACCTATTGATGGAAACTGATATTGGTATACATCTTTATCTCTTTTACATGCATAGCTAAAACTCCAATTCTTGGGGTGTGATTTTGTGAATATGGGTTAGATTAGTTGTTGGGTCTTGCTTGCTAATAGTCTATTTGTAGTTTAAATGTGATTTCGTTTAGTGATTGTGGATGAACTTAATGAGGTTGTAGTTGCAAATATAATCTCATATATGTGTTTTCGGCTTGCGAGAGAGAGAGGTCGTAAAACTAAGACTACTAAATTGATGGCCAGTGCGAGTGGTTCGACATGAGATTCAACTCGAGAGAGTGAACCCTAGTCCCATGTCCACACACTCAGCTCGAGAGAGTGAGTGGGTTAAGGTGGAGGTTGTCCTTCATGCGGCAAGTGGGTGTCCGAGAGGAACCCTATTGAAACGGGGTAAGTTGCTCGAGAGAGAGAGTTTATCCCCCTTAAAGTCTAGCCTAGTCATAATTACTATACAAGTTCTCTATCAAAAACATGTACCCACTGATTTAGTCTATCCCGTATTCCATTCACATTTTCGGTGCGGAGTTGGTAACTGAGGAATTCATAGAAGTGGTAGTGTGGTAGGTGGTAGTGTGGTAGGTGAGTAATTTATTTTGAAGATTTTATTATAATATTCTTTTGCTAAGTGTCTTAATCTTGATATTTCTTTAATATTAGGTGTGTAATTCAGGTAAAATATAATAATATTTATTGTAATATTCTTTCGATAGTTGTTTTAATCTGAATATTTCATTAATATTATTTATGATATATTGTAGGAATAACATATCTTGGGTTCTTTGGTATATATATAAATTTTCTTCCATTAATTGTTCCAATAGTTTTATATCTTCCATAGATTTTGTCCAATATTGTAAATATTCGTAGTTCATTTTAGTTTGAATTTATTTCTAAATCGTACCATTCTATTCTTTCGTAGCCTAAATCATGTAGGTCTATTTCATACCATTGTTGGTTCAATATATCTTCTGATTCGTTATCTTCAAATATTTTTTCCCATATTATTCTTCTTAATTCAATTATTTCTATATTTTTAAGTATATATAGGATTAAAGTTTCGTAGTTTTTTATCATTTCATCATGCATGTATGTGGTCATGTTCGTTGTTATGCAGATTTTTTATTTTCAATTATTCCTTCCTATCATATCCATAATTGATTAAATTCATATTAGATCATTATGAACTAGATTATCTGTTTATCATGTTGTCCTGTCACTACTAGCATCGTACTTTAGCGGATAATTCCTTCTTATTAGCGCCTCAACTTTGTTTACTCCCCTAAATGGCTTTTCTCGCCTACCGGTTTCAACATTAGGATGGCATAGTATAGAAGTTTTCTCCCTGTTTCCAGTGTGCTAATAAACTAGAAATCATGATTCAAATAATTCTAATACATAATAACTAACATAAATTTATTCAATCATATATATGATATTCAGGAATATATGAAATTAGTTCCGCATATTTTTTGAACAATATACCTTTGCTTCTTGCTTAGCCATGCTATCTGAAATATCTGATTGGATTTCAGATTTTTCCATTAGTATTTTAAATATTTATCTTAGTTGAGAGAGTGTTTTCTGAAAGAGGATTTTTATTTAGGCGTTGCCTGCCTTTTCATTTACATATGCCTTCCTTTATATATAAAGGAATTGCTACTTTACAATCTTTCACAATACTACACGTACACTCTACTTAATAATGTGCCTATATAGTATAGTATAATAATGTGCCTAATAATACAGTATATCTACATTATGACACATCTACTTATGACACACCATACCTACTTTATGACTACTTTACATCTTTTACTATTTTTACTTTACACATGTCTACTACTATTTCTAATAAGTTAAATAACTTTATGACTTTTACATCTTTGCAATAATACGTAGATGACTTTAGCTTTCTTGGCTTCTTTTTCCATGCTTATCTCTTTCCATGCTTATCTCCTTTTGCCATTTGGATTATTCTAGATGGACATCTGGTATCACATTATCTTCTCTATTACATTTTGAACATATGTGATCTGGATATTTGTGTCCAATTAACTTGCAATATCTGGTTAATATCTCTGCCGAAATAAATCCTGCTTTTAGTGCTCGTGTTGTAGGTCGTTCTTCTGGCTTAAGTAATGATAAAATCCATCTCTAGACTTCATCCATATCTGCTTTCCTTAGCTCCCTTGAATTGAAATAAATCATTAACTGATTTCTTGCATAATAGCTCCATATAGCGTTTCCATTTAAATAATTATTTGCTAGCTCTTGTATAATGGTTGATATACTAATTATTCTCTTATTGGCATAAAAACTGGGTATCTCGCTTTTTTGTATCTCTAGTTGTTGTTCGATATCTTCCGATATTATCATATCTTTTGTTAGTCCTATCTTTACCACTTGTATCGGAGATTTTATTTCCTCGTATAACATCTCTGCTGTTGCCGTATAAAATTTTACATAGAATAAATTTCTCTTATAACTCTCTTATATGTAATAAATGATTTATGTAGTTCCGATATTCCACTTAGTTCCTCTCTGTCATATGTATATACTGTATTTAATAGTCCATAGTTATAACATGTCCTTACTAAATTGGCATTAGTTTTCGGTTGTGCAATCAGATTATTATAACCTTGTAATTTTTGGGTTAAATAATCCTGGTTGGGTTCTTGGGTTGTAGTAGATCTGGATTTAAGGTTTAAAAATGTTTGGATTTTGTATATATTTTCTATATAGGTTCGCGTAATATGGTTATATGTTATTTTGTCATGGTGTAGGCTATCCGCATATGTAGAAGTTTGTGGTTCTATAGTTAATGTGTTTTTTGGTGTTAGTCTCGGGGTAAATGGTTTTCCGAATAACTGGTTCAAGTTTGAATTCTTATGTTTTTCACTAACTCGTTGACTTGTACCTGCAACTGTATTTAAACAAATGTTATGGGTTTTTAGGTCTTTCCCAACGTCACCTTTTAGCTCTAGATTTTTTGTCTTCCGATCGACATAGCTCCACATTTTTTATAGTCATGTTGCTGACTTATACTAGCTTTAGACTTCAAATTATCTTCATTAGTCGCTTTTGTATCTCGTTGTTCATACTATCCACTTTTGTACAAAGTGTAGTAATGGCTTTGAGTATCTTTTCGATTGTATCTTTCCCCTCAGTCTCAGTCTGAGTAGCTTTGTCGTAATAGGTAATCTGCAATAACATTCTTATCAGTTTTTATTACTTCAATTATAAATGTAAAATTTAATATATTTAATACCAATCTCCTTATTTCTTTTGTTGTTACCGAAAATTGTATTTTTCTTGTTAGCCACCATTTTACTTGTGTATTATCTGTTCTTATAATGAATTTGTTATATACAATATATGGTTCAAATGATAATAAACACTTATATACTGAATATAATTCTTTTCTATTTATTTCCCATTTTATTTCTGTATTATTAAATGTTCCTGAATAATACCTACAATGATATTCTATCGTATTGCCATCATACCTATATTTTAAATATTCCTCCATAACTTTTTTCACTCGCATCTGCTTCTATTATATAAGTAATTTTTTTGTTTTCATCTGGAAAGTATAGTTTAGGTAAGTTTTTACATAATAATTTTACCTTTTGTATTTGTATTTGGTCTTTTTTATCAAACTGATATTCTATATCTTTCTTTAATTTTTGTTGTAATGGTTTTAAATTCTCTGCTAATTTTGGTATGTATTCTCTTACTTGATTTACTAGTCCTAAGAATGATTGTAATTTCTTTTTTGTGTCTAGTTGTTCATTTGAGTTAATTATTTTTGTACTATATGTGTTTGCATTTTTATTCCATTTTTATCTATCTGTATTCCTAGGAAGTCTATTTGATTTTTCATTATGTCTGCTTTCTTTTTACTTAGAGTTATGCCTGAATATTCTATAATATGTATGAATTTTTCTAATAATCTTATGTGTTCATCTTGGATTTTAGAATATAGTAATATATCATCAATATATACTACACAATTTTCTAATTGTTTAAAGTAGTTATCCATAAAGTGTTGATATCTACCTGGTGCATTTTTATATCCAAATGGTAATACATTCCATTCATAGAATCCTTGTGGTACAGTGAATGTTGTTAGTTTTTTAGATTCTTCGTCTAGTTTTAAGTAATAAAATCCTGATTTACAATCAAATTTGCTAAAATAATTATATCCTTGTATTTGTCTTATCTTTAGTATTTTATTTGGTATCGGATAATTATATGTTTTAGTTTTTGCATTTAAATTTCTATAATCAATAACCATTCTGCTTTTTCCTCTTTTTTGTTCACTATGTTTATTTACGATAAATGTCGGGTTTGTGTGCTTACTATTGCTTTCTTGTATATATCCTTTTTCTAGTAATTCATTTATATGTATCTTAAATTCGGTTAAATCATTAAAATTATATTTTAATGGTTTTTGGGTTATTATACTATTATTATCAATTAGCTCAATTTTTACTTTTGTTTTATGTTTCTCCCATCCTTGTAAAGGATCCTCACTATATAATAATTCTAACTTATCTTGGATTATTTTTACTTTATCTATAGAGAATATAATTAATTCTATTTTAGGGTCTTCTTCTTTTATATTTTCTAATTTTTTTGTAATTTTTTCACTTCCTTTTATCCATTCTGTTATTTTTCGTTTTTTAGTATTTACTCTTTTTGCTCCTATTTTTTGTTTACATGGTGTTGTGAACTACCAGTGTGTTTTTGTTATTATATGTGGGTATAATTTTTCTAAAAATGGCATTCCTAATAGCATATCTTTTGTAGTTAATTCAAAGCTATATATTTCTTCTATAGTTAATAGCTTATCCCATAGTTGTATTTTTATATTTTTTGTCTTATATGTGATCGTGCTTCCTTCATTATTAAATCATGTTACTACTATCGGTGTTTTTAATTTTTTCCACTTATCTTCTGGTAAACAACTATATTTACATATATTAGTTTCTGCTCCCGTATCTATCATTTGTGTATAATATCTGTTGTAATATCCCTCTATTATTATCTTTGCAAGTATGTATATTTTCATATTTTTATCATACTAAAGTCTTTTTTATTATTACTCTTTTATTTTCATAATTTATTATTAACTGTTTGTCTTCTAGATTATATGGTTTTACTTGTTCTAGCCATTTTATTCCTAAAGTGATATTTTCATCTCCTTGATATATTTTAAATTTTATTACTATTGGTACGCCTCCTATGATTATTTCCTTTTATGTAGTTTCTTCGGTATACATTAATGCTTTTGGTAGTTCGGGGCATATTTGTTCAGTAGTTATTATTTCATCTTCCGTTACTAATTCTCTTGTAATATAGTTTTCTTCTAGTCCTGTATTTATTAATATTAAATATTTTCATTATTCCATTATTCCCGTTATGTAATAATGATGTGGTTTTATTTCTTCTTCCATTGATTTTTGTGGGGTTTTATCTATTATTCTTGAGGTACTCATTTTTTATGACATTTGGGGTATCTCATTATTTATTCTTTTTGATGTACTTAGTCTTTCTTTTACTATTTTCAAATTTTCTTCTATATCAATTTCGTTATAACTATAATCATTATTATCTATGACTATACCTATCCTTTCAAAAGGATTTTCTATTTATTTATTTATTTTCTGTTATTTTATGTTTTGTTGTTAAAACATATAAGTTTTTACATCTAGCTATAAATATTTTACTTCCCAGGGCTAATTCTATCCCTGACATTCTCCAATATAATATTAGTGATTTATCTATGTTTCTGTCATTTATTGCTACTGAGTAGTTAGCACTTATTATAAATTTAAATTTTTGGTATATGAGGTTACCTTTTACTACACTTATTATACTTTTTTCTATAGGTTGTATAACTCTATCATCCGCTAAGTATATTTCTATGTGTGTATTTATTCCTTCTCTAAAACATGCTTTTATTAGTATTTCTGTTCCTCCTAAATGTACATATTTAATTGGATTTTTAGCCTTAATATCTTGTATTTCTTTATTTATTATTCGTTTGTTTATTATTGGTATTTTAGCCTTTCCTTTGGTGTATTTGCAATCTATGATATGTTCTCTTTGACTTACTACATAATATTCTTCTTTTTGTCGTTTAAACTAGTTTCTTATTGTTGGTATTTCGAATATTTTTCTACGCTTAGGTCTAATTCTTTTCCTTTTATTTGTTCAAATATATTATTATCAAATATTATTTTTTGTTCTGCCGATTCTTCATCTTGATATTTTTCTTTAGTTATTATTTGTATATCTGTTTCAGTCATTGATATCGTATTCATTATCTGATTCTATTAGTGGATTATTTTCCATTTCATTTTCCGATAATTCATATATACTATCATTGCTTTCTAATTCATAATCTACGTACTCTATTTGTGTATATTTTTCATAGTCTATTATTATTTCTGATATTTATTTTTTCTTTGGATTTTTAGGTAATTTACAATCTCTAGCTATATGTCCTAATTTTCTACAATTATAACAAGTACATTCCGTTAGTTTTCTTTTTGGTCTATATGGTCTTTTGATTTTGTATTTTTTTACATAGTATCTTCTTCTTGGTTTTTTATATTTATATTTCGATCTGTATTTTTTATTATATTTCTTTCTATTTTTATAATACCTATCCGTACAACCAAATTGAGGTGTTGTTTTATTTTTGCAACATGCCAAGTTTTTTACTAATATTTTTTCCATTTTTATTTCTTCTTTATGTTTTTCACATAGTTCCATAAACCATCGTTGCAAGAATTTCATTCTAGCTCCTAAGGTGTCTGTAATTCTGCTTCATTTCAACTTTTTATTATTTTTGAATTAAAAGGTTCTGGTAATTTTGTAAAATATAATTTTCTTATTTCTTTACTTTCTTCTGTGCTATATGTTCCTTTATAATAGTATTCTCTAAATGCACATGTATATTCATCTATGTAACACATATTACATATTGCTAATTTTGTCATTAGATTCCGATTTATGATTTTTTTCATTATTTTGTTCTTCTACCTCTGTTGTCATACTACTAAATTCATTTCTTATAACTATTTCGTATTTATATAATATTTCCATAGTTGTAGTGACTATTCCACTATCAAATTTTTTATTATTTCTTAGAGTTTTTAAACTTTCATCTGATAAATTTTGTAGTCATAATTTTACTGTTCCTATAAGTGTTCTTTCTATATATCCTGGTGTCTCTATTATCACTATTTTGTCATCTATTAATTGTTTTGATATATATCCTATCCATAATTGGATTGTTTTATTTATATCTGCTACACAGTCTAAATCTAAAAAATCATATCGTTCAGTTATTGGTTTAGGTGTCCATTTTTTATTTAATCTTTTATCCCATATAGTTTTTTCTCTATCATATTATCCATAGTTTTCATTATAATATTTTGGATCAAAAATTTTTGGATTTTTTACTCCTGATGTGCTAGGTTTTTCATCCATGTCTACGTTTCCTGTATTTACTTCTAAATTCTTTGTATTATATATGTTTGCTAAAAGTTCCGTATATGTTTCGCTTGTTTTCGAATGTTGTTCATCTAGATCATCATTATTTATTTCATCAACTCTTGTTTCAGGTAGATTATCTTGGTTATTTTCTTCTTTTCCTTCTAATTCATTTTCTAATTGTAATTTTTCTTTAAATTTAATTATCTCATTTGCTAATTTTGTTTTTTGTTCTTTTTCATTTTGTTTCATTTCATACATTTCTTTTAACATTGCCAGTTGTTTTTCTAGGTCTATTATTTTAGTATTTTTTACTTCTTCTAATTGTTGTACTTCCCTTTTTTGCTTGTTGTTTTATTTTTTCAATTTCCGTTTTTCTATCTTTTTCTTCATTTTCTTTTGTTATTCTTATCATAGCAGTTAAACTATCTTCTAGTTTTACCGTTTCTTTTTCTAACATTAAAACTTAGATTGTCACCTATTTTCTTATATCTTCTTCCTAGATTAAAAAATATTATCTTTATTTTTAATCCGTCATAGTTTTCATATGTTTTTTCATCTATTGCGTATTCTTCCTTATTCATTTATAAATTGTGTTGAAGTTTATATTCTAAACTTTATATTTGTATTTCCAGATAAAAAATAGTTTTCTCTGTGCTATTATAGATTTTTTACAAATTCCTGCGAATATATTATTATTAAGTCTATTTTGCCTATGTTCTAATTCTTGCCTTTTTGCTATAATTATTTCAGTAAGTTTTTCTTTATATTCATTATTATCGCTATTCATTGTATTTTTAAATATTGAATATATTTATATTCTATTTTAGATATGTAATCTATTAATTGATTTAGTTTGTCGTTATCGGTTTTTGTAATATTGAGTTGTTTATATTCCGGATATAATTTGTTTAATTTTCTTCTTAATTTTCTTATCTTTCTACTAGTATGTTTCTTACTATGTTTCTTATTAGCTTACTTGTGACAAAACCCCCATTTGATACTTGACGCTTGCGTCACCTTTCTAAATTTGTTATGTTTTCATTCGCCAAAGTCTTAAGCTACGGTTAGCTTTAGCACTTTCGCACTTAACCACTAATTTTCACACCCACTCCCTTGTGACTCGACCCCAACCTTTGGTTGGGTTACTAAACTTTCAACATTAGGATGGCATAGTATAGAAGTTTTCTCCCTGTTTCCAGTGTGCTAATAAACTAGAAATCATGATTCAAATAATTCTAATACATAATAACTAACATAAATTTATTCAATCACATATATGATATTCAGGAATATATGAAATTAGTTCCGCATATTTTTTGAACAATATACCTTTGCTTCTTGCTTAGCCATGCTATCTGAAATATCTGATTGGATTTCAGATTTTTGCTCCATTTATCTAAATACTAAATTTTTAGTTGAGAGAGTTTTTTGAAAGAAAGTTTTAAGTTAGGCAATGCCTGCCTTTTACAATGGTTACTACTAAATCTATATATAGACACACAAACTTACTATTCTAAATGCTTATCCTAACACATTTTTTACACATGTCTACTTACTATTCATGACTACTATTCATGAATAGTTTTATTTTGTCTACTACTATCTACTTTACGACTTATTTGCACAATAATGTACACTATCTACTACATTTGTCATTATTTGACAAAAGACCCATACCTATTCCATACCTACTTTATGACATATCTTGACAACTTTACATTATTACATATCTTGTTACATTATTACATAACTTTTTCCGCTCTTATCTTCTCCTTCTTGTTTTCTTCCTCGTTGATTATTCCAGCTGGACATCTGGAATTATATTATCTTCTCCGTTGCACTTTGAACATATATGGTATCAGAGCTATGTAATAATGGTATCAGAGCTATGTCTAATAAGAAACACGGTAAGAAACATACAAGTAGAAAATTAAGAAAAATAAGAAGAAAATTAAATAAATTATATCCGAAATATAAACAACTTAATATCACAAAGACTGATAATGAAAAATTAGATCAATTAATAAATAATATATCTAAAATAGAATATAAATATATTCAATACTTAAAAATACAATGAATAACAAGAATAGTGAATATAGACAAAAACTTAATGAAGTAATTATAGAAAAACGACAAGAATTAGAACATAGGCAAAATAGACTTAATAGTAATATATTTGCAGGAATTTGTCACAAATCTATAGTAGCACAAAGAAAGACTATTTTTTATCTAGAAATACAAATAAATAACTTAGAATATAAACTACAACATAATTTATAAATGAATAAAGAAGAATACGCAATAGATGAAAAAACATATGAAAATTATGACGGATTAAAAATAAAGATAATATTTTCTAATCTAGGAAGAAGATATAAGAAAATAGGTGACAATATAAGTTTAATGTTAGAAAAAGAAACGGTAAAACTAGAAGATAGTTTAACTGCTATGGTAAGAATAACAAAAGAAAATGAAGAAATAGATAGAAGAACGGAAATTGAAAAAATAAAACAACAAGCAAAAAAGGAAGTACAACAATTAGAAGAAGTAAAGAATACTAAAATAATAGAGCTAGAAAAAGAGCTAGCAATATTAAAAGAAATGTATGAAATTAAACAAAAAGAAAAAGAACAAAAAACAAAATTGGCAAATGAGATAATTAAATTTAAAGAAAATTTGCAATTACAAGATGAATTAGGAGAAAAAGAAGAAAATAACCAAGATAATCTACCCGAAATAAGAGTTGATGAAATAAACGATGATGATCTAGAACAACATTCGGAAACAAGCGAAACATATACGGAACTTTTACCAAACATAGATAATACAAAGAATTTAGAAGTAAATACAGAAGACGTAGACATAGGCGAAAAACCTAGCACATCAGGAGTAAAAAACCCAAAAAAATTTAATCCAAAATATTATAATGAAAATTATGAACAATATGATAAAGAAAAAACTACATGGGATAAAAGATTAAATAAAAAATGGACGCCTAAACCAATAACTGGACAACATGAATTTTTAGATTTAGACTGTGTAGCAGACATAAATAAAACAATCCAATTATGGGTAGGATACATATCAAAACAATTAATAGATAACAAGATAGTAATAGCAGAGGCACCAGGATACATAGAAAGAACACTTATAGGAACAGTAAAATTATGGCTACAAAATTTAACAAATGAAATCTTAACAACTTTAAGAAATAATAAAAAATTTGATGGTGGAATAGCCACTACAACCATGGAAATACTATATAAATATGAAATAGCTATAAGAAATGAATTTAGTAGTATGACAACAGAGGTAGAAGAACAAAATAAAGAAAAAATCATAAATCGGAATCTAATGACAAAATTAGCAATATGTAATATGTGTTACATAGATGAATATACATGTGCATTTAGAGAATATTATTATAAAGGAACATATAGCATAGAAGAAAGTAAAGAAATAAGAAAATTATATTTTACAAAATTACCAGAACCTTTTAATTCAAAAGTAATAAAAAGTTGGAATGAAGCAGAATTAACAGATACCTTAGGAGCTAGAATAAAATTCTTGCAACGATGATTTATGGAACTATGTGAAAAGCATAAAGAAGAAATAAAGATGGAAAAAATATTAGTAAAAAAACTTAGCATGTTGCAAAAATAAAACAGCACCCCAATTTGGTTGTACGGATAGGTATTATAAAAATAGAAAGAAATATACTAAAAAATATAGATCAAAATACAAATATAAAAAACCAAGAAGAAGGTACTATGTAAAAAATTACAAAATCAAAAGACCATATAGACCAAAAAGAAAACTAACGGAATGTACTTGTTATAATTGTGGAAAATTAGGACATATAGCTAGAGATTGTAAATTACCTAAAAATCCAAAGAAAAAACAAATATCAGAAATAATAATAGACGATGAAAAATATACACAAATAGAATACGTGGATTATGAATTAGAAAGCAATGATAGTATATATGAATTATCGGAAAATGAAATAGATAATGACATAGAAATAGAATCAGATAATGAATTCTATAATATAACAAATGACTGAAGCAGATATACAAACAATAAATAAAGAAAAACATCAAGACGAAGAGTCTTTAGAACAGAAAATAATATTCGATAATAGTATATTTGAACAAATAAAAGGAAAAGAATTAGACCTAAGCGTAGCAAAAATATTCAAAATACCAACAATAAGAAACTGGTTTAAACGACAAAAAGAAGAATATTATGTAGTAAGTCAAAGAGAACATATCATAGATTGCAAATACACCAAAGGAAAGGCCAAAATACCAATAATAAATAAACGAATAATAAATAAAGAAATACAAGATATTAAGGCTAAAAATCCAATTAAATATGTACATCTAGGAGGAACAGAAATATTAATAAAAGCATGTTTTAGAGAAGGAATAGATACACCCATAGAAATATACTTAGCGGATGATAGAATTATACAACCCATAGAAAAAAGTATAATAAGTGCAGTAAGAGGTAACCTCATATACCAAAAATTTAAATTTATAATAAGTGTTAATTACTCAGTAGCAATAAATGACAGAAATATAGATAAATCATTAGTATTATATTGGAGAATGTCAGGAATAGAACTAGCCCCGGGAAGTAAAATATTTACAGCTAGATGTAAAAACTTATATGTTTTAACAACAAAACATAAAATAACAGCAAAAAATAAAATAAATAAAATAAAAATAGAAGACCCTTTTGAAAGAATAGTCACAGTCATAGACAAGAATGACTATAGTTATAATGAAATTGACATAGAAGAAGATTTAGAAATAATAAAAGAAAGATTAAGTACATCAACACCAAAAAGAATAAACATGAATGAAATACCACAAACCTCATTTTTAACAATTATATTTGCAGTCAATTAAGTGAGTATGAAGAAGTGGAATGACACCAATTGCCAGAATTATATGTTCAACCAAGTTCTTCTTTTTCCCTTTTATATTATTTCTTCTTTACCACTAATTACTATCAGTTCAACTTATCAATGGATGTAACTGTTTGGGAAAAATTGAAGGTCTTGAAACTAAGATCTTTTCATCTTCTTTTTTCAAAAAAATTATTTTAATATTGCTTCTTACATAAAGTCAGTAAGAAATAACTTTTAGACTTCTCAAAATAGTGACTATCACTTAATTTGCAAGTTAGGAACAAAATCGCAAGCCGTAATAGTTTCTTTCATATTAATTGTTTACTATACCAACTTGTAATAATATTACTTTAAAATAATGGTAATTTAATCATTTAGTATTTGAAGAGTATTGTTTTTGTCTTCTACTTTAATTTAATTAATTTCCCTAATCAATTATATTTATAATGTTACGATGAAAGAAAAGTAAAATCCTTCCATTAATTAATTATATATTAATATTTGATTAAATTTTAATTTAGTGGAATGACAAAATGGTAATCCAACTTTGCACTTTAGAGCTAGCTTCCCACTTTTAATAATATATGATGTGATGATATATGATATATAATGTATTTTGAATTCTAATGTGTTAATAATTTTTCTTTTTAAAAAAAGTATTACATGTTTATGTAGTATATATAATACTTGTCAATCCTAATATGTTTAAACAACAAAACAAATGATAAATATGCATATTAATAAAAAGTGCTAAAGTTTTTATCGGGACTAGTTAATTGTCATTGGATCTAATGTCTCTATAGATTTTAGAGACATTTACAATGAGTGTTAATTATCTCTAAAAATAGAAATATTTACAAAGAGTGTTAATTGCCTCTACGAAAATATATTTGTGCCAATTCAGTAATTGTTGTTAATTAATTGCCGCTAAAGATAATTTTTGGTATATAGTGGCAGCAGACTTGCAATTGCTCATCTTTTTCAACTTGGCTACAAAGAATCCATCCATTTTGTGCACATGAGGATAGAATGGGCTTGTCAACCAAAGATGTGTGGAAACAGTGCTGCCTAAAGCGAATAAATCCAGGCCTCCCAAAATCAAGTCCACAAGGCACAAGCTTAACATTAGGCTTATATTTATTTTTGTTTTGTTAAATAGGTTAATTAGATATTCAGATGCTTAAAATCAAACCGTCTTAATCATTCAGTGTTCAGATGAAGAGACAAAATCTTAATCATTCAAATGCACATTTAGATTCAGACGTTTTAATCTTAACGAAAACAAATGAGTCCTTAATTCCTGTATGACTATTTTTGAAGAACAAAAAGAAGGGGAAATATTAAATATCACAAATGTAGGGGACAATTTGTGCAAACATTTAAAAGAATTATATTTAGAAAATCCAAGTTTTACCTTTGGTCAAACTTAAGCTTAAACACACTAAATTCAAATGATAAAACCCAACAATTTTTAGAACTTTCATCCTCTCTTCTCAAATTTCTTTAATAAAACAACAGCGAAAACAACTTTTTTATTCTATGGATTCTCAAAAGTTCTCTGCTGGTGTTAAAATCGCTCAAATTTCATCGAATCATGGAGAACTTTTTGGTATATGTGTTCATTGTTTCTTCTAATTTGGGATAGATTTAATTTATATACATCATTTATATAATTAATTTATATAATTTTTATAAACTTTATTACTGTAATTAGTGATTATTGGATTTTCTTGATGGTTGTCAGGTGTAGTTGGTAAGCCACGGTTAATCCATGTGAACATTGGGGAGGTAAAATTATGTTTTACTTATTGATTTTTAGCCTAAAGCGTGTGTTTTTTATAGCATGATTTACAGATCTTAGATTAACCTATATGGGATTTTGTAGTTTTGCTACAAGCTTGAGTTTTGAATTTCATATGAGAGAAAAAGAAGAAATTAATTTACTTCTACATTTTTATTTTATTTTTACTTTCTTGTTATGCCTTTTGAGTTAATACATCAATAATTAATTGATGAACAAATATTCAAGGATGAAATAAAAGAACCAAACTACAATAATTGATTGACTCTCTAATGATAAAATAAATTCATGTTATTGATAAGTTGTAACTTTTTTCACGTGACACATCACAATCTTATTTGTGTGCTCCTTCCAATCATTACCATTCTTTTTTCTTTTATTTACATAGGGTAGATCTTGATCCTTCCATCATAACGTCTCCTTTAAATGCATTAGATTTTTGTTTTTCGCCGGCCTCCTTATGTTTCAAGAAACTTATACTTTCATCTCAAATATTTTAATGAATTATTTGAAGGATTTGAAGTTACGAAGGAAGGTGAATAACTTGTGTGGATTGGTAAACAAAAAGCAGTGAAACATGGAAGAATTATTATGAGGCTTATGGCTCCATTTCTTAAAGATGGAAAGTCTAACGTAACTAGAAAATAACATTTATATCATACCTTGATCAAAGTTCTTTTTTAAAGTTCTCTTGAATTGAAGTTCATGTCTTGTGAATTTTTTGATTTACTTTACTAAATGATGCAAGCCTATTATCTTTTACGCAGGACATTGTGTCTAAGATAATGAATTTATCACAACAAGGACCTATGAAAATTTGTATTCTTTCTGCAACGGGTGGCATATCTACCGTCGTCCTTCAAGAGTCTGCAACGGGTGGTGGTATTGCGACATATGAGGTGTGTATTTAGACTCAGCCTAGTGGATGTTGATGTTTCCAGTCTCAATGTTAGCATTTAGATTCAAACTTGAATAATTACATATTAACTAAATTTATTGCATGTTTAATAAAATTAGGTAGTTCCGTCAAATTATTTACCATCAAATAGGTTTAGGATTTTGTTTGAGGAACTCATTTACAGTATGGATTTTTAATTTTAAAATGGTTATTCTAATGATTAATAATTGTGTTCTAAAGTTAATATGATATTTCAGCAAAATCTACTGAATTTGGCCGACCCAAATGGACTTCAAGCTCCACTTCTAATGACAGTCAGTTATAGGCGGGCATGCCAATCACTGGTGTGAAAATCTTATTTTAGTTTCTCGACCCCTAGTCCTTTTTTTCTCTTTGAATTGTTTTAGTCATAAGTATATTGAATGTACTTGAAGGGGAAAGAAACACAATAAAACCTTTAACATATGGTGTTATGCCCATATTGCAACAAATTGACTTAGTTGATGCTTCATTTCCCCCTTTTTTTTTCTCTCTTTATGTTGTGATTGAAAAATAATTTTCTTCCTTTATATGCACGCTAGTATTTTCATTTGAGATACATGAATTAGTAGTAGTTAGCTCATGAATTTTGGGTGTATTCGATCATGTTACTCTATGAAGGATTACTCTAATAATTGCTTTAGGTAATTTTTATTACTGAATTTATTTGGAACGAGTTATCATATCAATTGTCAATTGATTTTGCTTGTTTTGGTGGTTCTACCTTATATACTATGAACAAGTAGTTGGATGTACATCTATTGGAAATATTGTGAAGTTACGTATGTATATTAATGCTTTGATTTTATAAAGGTGATATCCGAGTGTACATTGATTGTCTTCTAGTCTACTTATTTGGCATTGCTCATCAAGTATGCATATCTTTTATTATTTATATGCAGGGTCAATTTGCCATCATCTCATTATCAGGGTCAATCATGCTGTTAGAAAGTAGTAGAACATATGACCTTAACGTGATGCTATCTAGGCCAGATCATATTGTTTTCGGAGGTTATGTTGCAAAGCTCACAGCTGCTACTCCGATACAGGTGTTATTCTAACTATCTCTATCTTTGGGTTAATGTTCTTTTCTTACTCATTTTGGATTGATTAGTAGTGCATGACTCGAAATTCAGTGGACAATGATCCCACCCCTCTATTGATCACTTAAGTAGAAAGCTTACTTTGAACCTTGTTGTGTGCAAAAGTTGCAGCCTTGGGATGTTTTTACCCTTATTTTTGAGTGTTTATTGTGGACTTGCTAATGGTTTTCAGTTCACTATCAGGTGGTTGTGAGTAGTTTCATTCCGAAAAAGGAAAAGCCCGAGTCTAAGGTTGATAATGATGCTCCCAAGGGTATTCAACTCGTTGATCCCCCTGCAGCTGTGTAGGCAATTGAATGCACATACCAAGGGACATATCCTTCTACTCCTCTCAATAATTAATGTGTTGTTCAAGTCGGGTTTTTTATTGTCCCTTTCAAGACATTCCTTCTAAAGTGTGGCCTACGAGCCAGATTGATAAATTCATTGATTTTGAGGTTTGAAGTTTGTGATTATGAGTTGAGGAATGCATTGTATTGTTGTCTGTTGCAATTGAAAATTTACGGATTTTATATCTTTAAATGAGATGTTTGGAAAGACTAGAATTAATTGAGAAATTAATAAAAGTAGTTTATTTGTATTGATTACAATGGTAATGACTGTTGTGTTTGATAATAGTGACGATAATGGAAAGGTTGTTTAATGATCTTGATGCTTTAGTTGGTAGAAACAAAAGTGTCAAAAATGAAAAGTTTTCATAATTAATAAAAACTGCTAAAGTTTTTATCAGGATTAGTTAATTGTCATTGGAACCAATGTCTCGATAGATTTTAGGGACATTTACAAAGAGTGTTAATTATCTCTAAAAATAGAAATATTTACAAAGAGTGTTAATTGCTGGTAAGAAAACATATTTGTGCTAATTAAGCAATTATTATTAATTAATTACCGTTAATTATCATTTTTTATATTGCAGTGGAAGTAGACTTGCAATTGCTCATCTTTTTCAATTTGGCTACAAGGAATCCGTCCATGTTGTGCACTTGAGGATAGAATGGGCTTGTCAACCAAAGATGTGTGGAAACAGTGCTGCCCAAAGCGAATAAATTCAGGCCTCCAAAAAATCAAGTCCACAAGCCACAAGCTTAATATTAGGCTTAGATTCAAATGTTTAATAACAAATCGTCTTAATCATTCAGTGTTCAGATGAAGAGACAAGATCTTAATCATTCAGATGCACATTCAAATTCCGACGTTTTAATCTTAACGAAAACAAATGAGGCCTTAATTCCCGTATGACTATTTTTGAAGAACAAAAAGAAGGGGCAAAAATTAAATATCACAAATATAAGGGACAATTTGTGCAAACATTTAAAAGAATTATATTTAGAAAATCCAAGTTTTATATTTGGTCAAACTTAAGCTTAAACACTAAATTCAAATGATAAAACCCAACAATTTTTAGAACTTTCTTCCCCTCTCTCATCAAATTTCTTTAATAAAACAACAGCGAAAACAACTTTTCTATTCTATGGATTCTCAAAAGTCCTTTGCTGGTGTTAAAACCGCTCAAATTTCATCGAATCATGGAGAACTTTTTGGTATATATGTGTTCATTTTTTCTTCTAATTTGGGAAAGATTTAATTTATATACATCATTTATATAATTTTTATAAACTTTATTACTATAATTAGTGATTATTGGATTTTCTTGATGGATGTCAGGTGTAGTTGGTAAGCCACAGTTAATCCATGTGAACATTGTGGAGGTAAGATATGTTTTAAATATTGATTTTTGGCCTAAAGCATGTGTTTTTCATAGCATGATTTACAGATCTTAGATTAACCTATATGAGATTTTGTTGTTTTGCAACAAGCTTGAGTTTTGAATTTCATATGAAAGAAAAATAGAAATTAATTTACTTCTACATTTATTTTTTTATTGACTTTCTTGATATGCCTTTTGAGTTAATACATCAATAATTAATAAAAGAACAAATATTCAAGGATGGAATAAAAGAACCAAACTACATAATTGATTGACTCTCTAATGATAAAATAAAATCATGTTGTCAATAAGTTATAACTTTTTTCATTAGACACATCATAGTCTTATTTGTGTGCTCCTTCCAACCATTACTATTCTTTTTTCTTTTATTTGCATAGGATAGATCTTGATCTGTAACGACTTGGAAAATGATAGGATGAACTAGAGCCTTGATGTTTGAGTTAGTGTGACTTTAGGAGGATGTGTAGACTGTTTTAGAACTTATTTGAGCAAGGAAGAAACCTAGGGTGCAAACAAGGACCTAGACTAGCAAGATAGGGTGAAAGAAGTCTTGTACTTTGGTGGGCCTTTTGGCGATGGGGGTGTCGCCCAATGGGATGGGTGAATCGCCCAATGACCCCCTACTTCGCCTAGTGGACTGCCCACTTAGTGAGCCTACTGGAAAATTGGGCGAACCAAGAGTGCATTTGGCGAATCGCCTAGTGCACTTGGCAAGCTAGCCCAAGGTTCCAAAGGGCGAACTAGGTGCATGATCGCCAACAAGCTTGGCGTGTCGCCCTTCTCCCCTCCTATCGCCCATTGACCAGCCATTTGACTGAGCCACTAGAACAAAGGGCGAGCCAAGGGTGCACTTGGCGAGTTGCCTAGTGCACTTGGCGAGCCCAAGTGTCCAAAGGGAGAGCTCAAGCGGGCAAGGGGCAGAGTTTTTAAGTTGAAACTTTAGGGTCCTTAGCTCTTTTCCAAAATTGACCCTACACTATTCCATTCTTTTCCTAGAAACTATATAACATTTTTAAGACCTAAATTCCTTTCATTTAAGTGATTCCAATTAGAATAAAAAGAAAGTATTCCTCTCTCAATAGTTCTCTCTCTAGCTCAAGGAATAAGAAGAAGAGGTGAAAGCTAGGGTTTGGTGATTTCAAGGAGGTTCTTCCTCAAATTTCTTGGATAATCTTAGTAATGGTATGGTGGTCTTGATCCTTGTCTAATTTTCCATTCAAGGAGCCAAATCCAAAGTGATTTCAAAGTATGAAAAATCTAGGGTTTTACTCAATCTCATGGGTTCTTTTACCAAACGATTTCAAATGGTTTCTAATGGCATATATGGTTTGGGTTGAATTTTTAATTGATGTTTTATGATGAAAATACTCCATGAACCCATGATTTTCCTTTAACTCCTAAAATGTACTTTTCTGAAAGCGAGTTTTGATAATTATGAAGGTTTATGAATGAAACTTGTCGAAAATGCTTTGGGATATTTATTTGCACCATTATGCATGTTTTGGTTATATTAAATTGAAGGTTTTTTGATGACTTGTGAGCATGGCCTTGAGAGGGAAAGTTATGGTTATATTACTTGTGAAACAGAATTGTGTGTGAATTGTTGATGCACTTGAAAGGTGGAGGTGTTTACTTACTATGTATATTGTGATCATGGCATTGACGGCATATTGTGAGTAATTGAAGTATGTTCAAAGTGTTGAATATATATGAATGTGATGTGAAGCATGTGTGTTATCTAAATAAATGAATGACGATCATGATTAGAGGCTAAATGGTGTAAGTATTGAATATATCTCTCTATTAACACTTGTGAATGATGGTTATTATGTGAAAGGCTATTCTCACATACACACACACATGAATGAATGAATGAATGAAGTTAATGATAATGTTAATGAATGTTGAGTACTATTTAAAAGCCTATTCTTAATTGTACTCTAATGAATGATAAAGACTTGTTGTGAAAGGACTTTCTTACAATAAGGGGATTCTTAGGTGAAATGTTATTCTCATCTTTGAATCTATGATCTTTCCAATGAATTAATGTTGGGATGGGATGGATGCTCATCCGCGAATTGAGGCGAGAGTATCTAGTAACAATCCATATATCCCATTTTAGTGAATGTTGGGTTTGGATGGATGCTCATCCGGGAGTTGAGGCGAAGTATCTAGTAGCAATCCATTATCCCATAATTAACTATTGTAATGAATGTAATGTACTCCGTGGGGAATAATGTCGAGCACCAAGTGGATATGGATTGGGATGGGTGTTCATCTGAGTTGAGGCGGGGCACCTAGTAGCAATCTCTTGAGATGGATGCTCATCTGAGTAGAGGTGGGGCATCTAGTAGCAATCTCCATATCTCTTAAACTATGTCCCCACATAGGATCCACTTAAGGCTAAACAAACGATGGTCCTACCTTAGGCAAGTAGGAATCCCGTTATCCGGTGAGGGTGACATCGGGATTCCATGTCAAGCTCACATGGTCTATGTCGATTAAGGCTTACCCCCACAAAGAATGTTAATGAACCATGGCTTCTTAAGGATCTACTACTTAGTGTAGGTGGTGGAATGGGATGCCATCTACGCATTGCACAAGTAGGCATTTGAGAGAGGTCACGATGTGTTCCTTATGATGTTAATGAATGAATGGGCTCTTGTGAAGATGTGTTAATAAAGAATGTTGAGCTAGTGTCCAAATGCATGAAAGAGCTCTAAATGCTTAAATGTAAAGATGCATGCTATACTGGGATTGTATTATGAGTTACTTCTTTGTCATGTCTTATTGTATATGTATGTGCCTTGTCTATTGTGACTTCAAAGGGGTAATTAGTGTGAGTAGTAGTATCGGATACTATTTGCACATTGCACAAGTATGACTTAGGGTTGTCTTAGATATTGGTCATAATGTGATGAATGTTTTATTGTGTAAAGGTTCTTATATATTGTAGCCTTGAGTAATACCTAGGTGTGGTATGAAGAGATAGTATGAGCTGCCACTTCATGTCTTACTTAGGTGTATCTTAGGGTAACTTTAGATAGGGGTCCTAAGATGATGAAATGACTAACTTGACGAATATGTTTGGATGTTGTATGTTGGTACTAGTTGAGCATGAATACGTGTAATGTGAAGCATAATAAATGGTAAGTTCACCTTTGGTGATCTTAAGGTGGTACCTTAGTGTGGGTGGTGGTATGGGACGCTACCCATACATTGCACAAGGTATAGTTTGAGGGTTACTTAAGGTGGAGGCCCAAGATAAAGGTAAAGGGTTGTATGTGATTTCTGTTCAAATATGAATTATGTGACTTTGTATATTGGTTGTGACTTATATTATGCCTCTTGTATCAATGTTCAAGAAGTTTTACGGAAATGGCATAGAAGCATGACTTCCAAATGAAATGTCCATTTTCAGCATGTTTTCCATGGTCATCATACTTAGTACATTTCTGTGTGCTAACCCATATTCTTCATGTTTTACTACAGGTGTAGGTTGCGGTAATTGAGTATCTCTCTCTATTTGGAGCTTGGACTAGACTTCTTCCAAGACATCTTTTGGTATATCCGCATAGATCGAGGACAAAGACCTTTCATTTTTCTAGTTCTTTTACATTTTAAGACTATTTTTAAGACTTCGATTGTAAAGGGCCATGACCCTATCTTGTATTAAGCTTTTGTCTAAGATGGTCATGTGAGACTTTAGTATTTCGCTACTTTACAAATGACTTGCGATTGTTGATGTTATTAAGAAAAGTTTTAAATCCGCACTGTCTTTTTTACCTATGCGATTAATGAATGGTATGAGGCTTGTACAAGACCCATCTGGGGTCGAGTACGCCGTGTCGCATCCGGGGCATAGACTCGGGTCGTGACAAACATAGTATCAGAGCACAAAATTTTTGGAATGCTTTTAGGGTTGATGTCTCACAAGCCACGTCTAGTAGAGTCTTGTTCATCAGTGTGAATCGCGACACATATATGTGCGAGAGGCTATAAGATGTTAGAAGGTTGTACTTCTTTCATATTCTTCAAGTCGTGCCATAGAGTTTGACTGCATAAGCTCCATCTCTTATTCCTTGTCCGGTGGTCTTGAAGATGTGACTACTAGAAGGGCTAATGCTTCAAGGATCGAGGGGAAAAAAAGTGAGTATTGATGTCAATTATGGCTATGTGACTTGCTATATTTGAGGTGATAGATGGAGATGGTGTTCTTAGTATGAATGTGTTGCTTTATGGTTATGCTTAGATGTTGGTAGAACCCGACTAAGTCATGATGAGTATGAAGGTTTAGTGATGTTTTGCTCCGACCTTAGAATTGAAAGAAGTGATGTTGTAAAGAGTTTGTATAGGCTTACCCCTAAGGGGGAGATAATGTGATTAGATGGCAAAGTGGTTGAGTTTCCTAGATGTTCATGAGTTAGGCTTGCTTGATTCTCACCTTATGAGGTGTGGTGAGTTTGAGGAGTTTAGACCCGGTGTGGTAGACTTATATAAGACCTTGAGTGATGTGGTAAGGTTGGTTGTGAGAAAGAGTTGCTTAATGAGGACCTTCTTAGTTTAAAAGCTCCAATATGTTGATGTTTTCTTGTAAGTTGTGAATGTCTTGATTGAGGTTAGCCTTAGTTGGGTTTTCTCCTAAGTGGGGGATGGTATTTTGAATAGTAAGGTTGTTGAGAGTGTTGATATCCTTATCTCTTTCCTTCTATTCTTACTCGAGCTTGAGACAAAGAGTTCCTTTTTAGCTTGTTTCATGTTTTTGGAGTCATGTGTGAAAGTGAGTTTCCATGGTCTCCTTATATTATGCATGTTCTAGTTGAATTCTTGTTTAAATGAGAAAATGAGCTTTCATAAATGTGTTACTCATGTTGATGTGCATTTGATGAGAGTTGTCTATATGCTTCATGAGGTTAAATGTTGAACATGCCTAAATGTAATTTTTTATGAAGAAGTTGCATAATGTGCTTTTATGAGAAAAATTCTTAAATGTGCTTAATGATGTTGTGATGAGCATGATGTTATTTGGAGAAGGAAGTTCCTCCAATGAAATGAGAAATGTTGAAGTTTTGGTGCAAAATGAGTTTGTAGATGTAGTTCCTACCTTCTTGTTTGCATTGAGCCTTTTTATTTGGAGTTGATGTTTCCTCCTATGCTTATGCATTTATATTGATGTTGCATGCATGATTGATGGACTGCTAGCGGTGAGTCATTTTTCCCTTTAAATGTTTGAAGTGTCATTCGAGGATGAATGTTCCTAAGTAGGGGATAATGTAACGACTCGGAAAATGATAGGATGAACTAGAGCCTTGACGTTTGGATTAGTGTGACTTTAGGAGGATGTGTAGACTGTTTTAGAACTTATTTGAGCAAGGGAAAAGCCTAGGGTGCAAGCAAGGACCTAGACTAGCAAGATAGGGTAAAATAAGTCTTGTTCTTTGGTGGGCCTTTTGGCGATGGGGTTGTTTGGTCGCCCAATGGGATAGGCGGGTCGCCCAATGACCC
This sequence comes from Solanum verrucosum, assembly GCF_900185275.1. NCBI lineage: Eukaryota > Viridiplantae > Streptophyta > Magnoliopsida > Solanales > Solanaceae > Solanum > Solanum verrucosum. Next base: position 297,867 of record NW_026020194.1, read on the forward strand.
CCCACTTTGCCCAGTGGACTACCCACTTAGTGAGCCTACTGGAAAATTGGGCGAACCAAGTGTGCATTTGGCAAATCGCCTAGTGTACTTGGCAAGCTAGCCCAAGGTTCCAAAGGCCAAACTAGGTGCATGATCTCCAACTAGCTTGGAGTGTCGCCCTTCTCCCCTCTTATCGCCCATTGACCAGCCCTTTGAGTGAGCCACTGGAACAAAGGGCGAGCCAATGGTGCACTTGGTGAGCCTAAGTGTCCAAAGGGAGAACTCAAGCGGGCAAGGGGCAAAATTTTTAAGTTGAAACTTTAGGGTCCTTGGCTCTTTTCCAAAATTGACCCTACACTATTCCATTATTTTCCTAGTAGCTATATAACATTTTTAAGAACTAAATTTCTTTCATTTATTTCATTTCAATTAGAATAAAAAAGAAAGTCTTCCTCTCTCAATAGTTCTCTCTCTAGCTCAAGGAAGAAGAAGAAGAGGTGAAAGATAGGGTTTGGTGATTTCAAGGTGGTTCTTTCTCAAATTTCTTGGAGAATCTTAGTAAAGGTATGGTGGTCTTGATCCTTGTCTAATTTTCCATTCAAGGAGCCAAATCCAAAGTGATTTCAAAGTATGAAAAATCTAGGGTTTTACTCAATCTCATGGGTTTTTTACCAAATGATTTCGAATGGTTTCTAATGGCATATATGGTTTGGGTTGATATTTAATTGATGTTTTATGATGATACTACTCCGTGAACCCATGATTTTTTTTTAACTCCTAAAATGTACTTTTATGAAATGGGTTTTGATGATTATGAAGGTTTATGAATGAAACTTGTCTAAAATGCTTTGGGATATTGATTTGCACCATTATGCATGTTTTGGTTATACTAAATTGAAGGTTTGTTGATGACTTGTGAGCATGGCCTTGAGAGGGAAAGTTATGGTTATATTACTTGTGAAACAGAATTGTGTGTGAATTGTTGATCCACTTGAAAGGTGGAGGTGTTTACTTACTATGTATATTGTGATCATCGCCTTGAAGGCGTATTGTGAGTAATTGAAGTATGTTCAAAGTGTCGTATATATATGAATGTGATGTGAAACATGTGCGTGATCTAAATGAATAAATGACTATCATGATTATAGGCTAAATGGTGTTAGGATTGAATATGTCTCTTTATTAACACTTGTGAATGATGGTGATTATGTGAAAGGCTATTCTCACATACACACACATGAATGAATGAATGAAGTTAATGATAATGTTAATGAATGTTAAGTACTATTTGAAATGTTATTCTCAATTGTACTCTAATGAATGATAAAAACTTGTTGTGAAAGGACTTTCTCACAATTAGGGGATTCTTAGGTGAAAGGTTATTCTCATCTTTGAATCTATGATCTTTCCAATGAATGAATGTTGGGATGGGATGGATGCTCATCCGTGAATTGAGGCGGAGTATCTAGTAGCAATCCCTATATCCCATTTTAGTGAATGTTGGGTTTGGGATGGATGCTCATCCGAGAGTTGAGGCGGAGTATCTAGTAGCAATCCCTTATCCCATAATGAACTAATGTAATAAATGTAATGTACTCCGTGGGGAATAATGTCGAGCACCGAGTGGATATGGATTGGGATGGGTGTTCATCTAAGTTGAGGTGGGGCACCTAGTAGCAATCTCTTGAGATTGATGCTCATCTGAGTATAGGCGGGGCATCTTGTAGCTATCTCCCTATCCCTTAAACTATGTCCCCACATAGGTCTGGCTAGTGGATCCACTTAAGGCTAAACAAATGATGGTCCTACCTTAGGCAAGTAGGAATCCTTTTGTCCGATGATGGTGACATCGGGATTCCATGTCAAGCTCACATGGTCTATGTCGGTTAAGGCTTACCCTCACAAAGAATGTTGATAAACCATGGCTTCTTAAGGATGTACTACTTAGTGTATGTGGTGGAATCAAACGTCATCTATACATTGCACAAGTAGGCATTTGAGAGAGGTCACGATGTGTTCCTTATGATGTTAATGAATGAATAGGCTCTTGTGAAAATGTGTTAATAAAGAATATTTAGCTAGTGTCTAAATGCATGAAAGAGCTCTAAATGCTTAAATGTAAATATGCATGCTATACTGGGATTGTAATATGAATTACTTCCTTGTCATGTCTTATTGTATATGTATGTGCCTTGTCTATGGTGACTTCAAAGGGGTACTTAGTGTTAGTAGTAGTATGGGATGCTATTTTCACATTGCATAAGTATGACTTAGGGTTGTCATAGATGTTGGTCATAATGTGATGAATGTTTTATTGTGTAAAGGTTCTTATATATTGTAGCCTTGAGTAATACCTAGGTGTGGTATGAAGAGGTAGTATGGGCTGCCACTTTATGTCTTACTTAGGTGTATCTTAGGGTAACTTTAGGTAGGGGTCCTAAGATGATAAAATGACTCACTTGACGAATATGTTTAGATGTTGTATGTTGGTACTAGTTGAGCATGATTACTTGTAATGTGAAGCATGATAAATTTTAAGTTCACCTTTGGTGATCTTAAGGTGGTACCTTAGTATGGGTGGTGGTATGGGACGCTACCCATACATTGCACAGGGTATAACTAGAGGGTTACTTAAGGTGGAGGCCCAAGATAAAGGTAAAGGGTTGTATGTGATTTCAGTTCAAATATGAATTATGTGACTTTGTATATTGTTTGTGACTTATATTATGCCTCTTGTATCAATGTTCATGAAGTTTTACGAAAATGGTATAGAAGCATGACTTCCAAATGAAATGTCTATTTTAAGCATGTTTTCCATGGTCATCATACTTAGTACATTTTTGTGTGCTAACCCATATTCTTCATGTTTTACTACAAGTGTAGGTTGCTGTAATTGAGTATCTCTCTCTAGTTGGAGCTTGGACTAGACTTCTTCCAAGACATATTTTGGTATGTCCTCATAGATCTAGGACAAAGACCATTCATGGTTCTAGTTCTTTTACATTTAAAGACTATTGTTAAGACTTCGATTGTAAAGGGCCATGACCCTTTCTTGTATTAAGCTTTTGTCTAAGATGGCCATGTGAGACTTCAGTATTCCGCTACTTTACAAATGACTTGCGATTGTTGATGTTATTAAGAAAGTTTTAATTTTGCACTATTTTTATTATCGGGGTCGAGTACGCCATGTCGCATCCGGGGCCTAGACTCGAGTCATGAGATGATCCTTCCATAGAGTATCCTTTAAATGCATTCGATTTTTATTTTTCGTCGGCCTCCTTATGTTTCGGGAAACTTATACTTTCATCTCAAATACTTTAATGAATTATTTGAAGGATTTGAAGTTACGAAGGAAAGTGAATAACTTGTATGGATTGGTGAAGAAAAAGCAGTGAAGCATGAAAGAATTATTATGGGGCTTATGGCTCCATTTCTTAAAAATGAAAAGTCTAACGTAACTAGAAAATAACATTATTATCATACCCATGATCAAAGTTCTTTTTTTTTAAGTTCTCTTGGATTGAAGTTCCTGTCTTGTGAATTTTTCGGCTGACTTTACTAAATAATGCAAGCCTGCTATCTTTTACGCAGGACATTGTGTCTAAGATAATGAATTTATCACAACAAGGACCTATGAAAATTTGTATTCTTTCTGCAAGGGGTGGCATATGTACCGTTGTGCTCCAAGAGTCTGCAACGGGTGTTGGCATTGCGACATATGATGTGTGTATTTGTTTTAGCTTAGACATACTTACTTTTTTTTTTGCCTTTATGTTGAGGCATGTGTGGTAGTTTATGCTTAGTTAGTTTATGACTCTATTTATATGTTTTTGTCTTCTCACTAGATTTTGTTGGCTATGTGATCTAGAAATTTGACTTTTGGCATTTATTTAAATGTATATTGATATGACAATTGCTTTTGACTTGAGAGAAACAAAACGATAGAGTACATCCTTTTAGATGTACTCTCCCATTTATATGTCTATTACCTTTAAAGAATCGGCATTTTCTTAACTACTATTTTTCAAATCAAAGTTTAATTCTAAAGAGAAATGATCAAAAACACATTGAAAGTATCATTGTTTTTATGATTACGATTTTCTTAGCTAAACAATCATGTCTTTTTCTTTTCTACCTAAACTATCACTAATTATGTATGCCACAAGGACATGTTTTATCACTCTTTGTCAATATTCTTATAGTATATCATGACTCAGCCTAGTGGATGTTGATGTTTTAGTCTCAATGTTAGCATTTAGATTCAGACTTGAATCATTACATATTAACTAAATACATTGCATGTTTAATAAAATAAGGTAGTTCAGTCAAATTATGTACCATCAGTTCAATTTAGGATTTTTCTTGACAAACTCATTTGCAGTTATAAGATTTCAATTTTATAATTTTTTAATTTTAAAACGGTTATTTCAATTATTAATAATTGTGTTCTAGACTTAATATGCTATTTCAGCAAAATCTAATGAATTTGGCCGACCCATATGGACTTCAAGCTCCACTTCTAATGATAGCCAGTTAGAGGCGGGCATGCCAATCACGTGGTCTAAATATCTTATTTTAGTTTCTCAACCCCTAGTCCTTTTTTTCTCTTTAAATTGTTTTAGTCATAAGTATATTGAATGTATTTGAAGGGAAACGAAACACAATAAAACCTTTAACAGATGGTGTTAAGCCCATATTGCAACAAATTGACTTAGTTGATGCTTCATTTTCCTTTTTTTTTGTTTCTCTTTCTGCACTGATTGACAAATACTTTTCTTCCTTTATATGCACCCTAGTATTTTAATTTGAGATACATGAATTAGTAGTAGTTAGGTGATAAATTTTGGGTGTATTCGATCATGTTACTCTATGAAGGATTACTCTAAAAATTTCTGTAGGTAGTTTTTATTATTGAACTTATTTGGAACGAGTTATGATATCAATTGATTTTGCTTGTTTTGGTGGTTCTAACTTATATACTATGCACAAGTAGTTAGATGTATATCTATTGGAAATGTTGTGAAGTTACGTATGTATATTAATGCTTGAATTTTGTAAAGGTGATAACCGAGTGTACATTAATTGTCTTCTAGCCTACTTATTTTGCATTGCTCATCTAGTATGCATATCTTTTGTTATTTGTATGCAGGGTCAGTTTTTCATCATCTCATTATCAGGGCCAGTCATGTTGTCAGAAAGTAGTAGAACATGTGACCTTAACGTGATGCTATCTAGGCCAGATCATATTCTTTTCGGGGGTTACGTTACTGGAAAGCTCACAGCTGCAAAACTTGTAGCCTTGGGATGTTCTTACCCTTATTTTTGAGTGTTTATTGTGGACTTGCTAACGTTTTTCAGTTCACTATCAGGTGGTTGTGAGTAGCCCCATTCCGGAAAAGAAAAAGCCCGAGTCTAAGGGTGATGATGATGCTCCCAAGGGTATTCAACTCGTTGATCCCCCACAAGTGTGTAGGCAATTGAATGCACATCAAGGGGCATATACTTCTACTCCTCTCAACAACGAATGTGTTGTTCAAGTCGGGTTTTCTTATTGTCCCTTTCAAGACATTTCTTCTAAAGTGTGGCTTATGAGCCAGATTGAGAAATTCATTGCCTTTGAGGTTTGAAGTTTGTGATTATGAGTTGAGGAATGCATTGTATTGATGTCTGTTGCATTTGAAAATTTATAGATTTTATATCTTAAAATGAGATGTTTAGAAAGACTAGAATTAATTGAGAAATTAATAGAAGTAGTTTATTTGTATTGATTACAATGGTAATGAATGTTGTGTTTGAAATTGTGTATTACACTGAAAGAGAAATTCTCTCCACCCTCTAGAACCTAACAGATGGCCACATCTTTAGCTTTTTCATCACACCCTCCTAAACCCCAGATGGGGATGCTATGGAATTGGATACAATAACCTCTACTAGGACATCACCTTCCTTCAAGGAAGCGCTAAACTCCCCTGTTCCTCAGAACGACTTAAGGGGGAAATTGACACCGGAGGAAGTTTCCGCACGGATGAATATCTGTACAAATGAGGTTTAAAGACAAATACAACAAGGGGACCCCAGTGAGAATGGACTAGATGGCATCTCGCTATCCAGCGAGGAAAAAATCAGAATATACCAACCCTGGGCTTTCTCTACTATAATCAAACTACTGGGGAAGAGAGTACCCCACCATTACCTCCATAGCCGCCTAAAAGCATTATGGAAAATATCCGACGAAATAGTCCTAATTGACCTAGGATATGACTACTACATAGTCTAATTCCTTAAGGAGGACAACTTGATCAGAGCACTCCAAGAAGGCCTCTGGTTCATCAACGGGTACTTTATATCAACGAAACGTTGTCAACCTAACTTTGTAGCATCGGAAGCCATAGAAACTTACTCCTAAGTATGGGTAAGACTACCCGAGCTCCCTACAGAGTACAATGATCATACCATTCTAGCGAAGATTGGAAATAAGATCGGTAGGCTGGTTACAACAGATGTACGTACATCGGCAACCCTTCGTGGTAGATATGCACGAATTTGTGTAGAGCTACCAGTGGAGAACCGGTGAGATCACATATCCACATAGGTAATCTAAAGCAGAACATCATTTATGAAGGGAAAGGCATCTTATGCCTCAGGTGTGGGAGAGTTGAGCACACCTCAAATGTTTGTGACTATTCTAAGCAAAACAAGATGGACAAGGTCACAACAACCAGTAGAAAACTAGAACAATCCGAGATAAAAAAGCCCACTGGGGGAGTTACTAATAAAGAAACTTCAACAGAGACTCTTTGGCAAACAGTTTCCTTCAAGAAGAGGACGTCACATATACATGGAACAAAAGTTGAAGGTAATTCAGACAAAAGTGAGCAAAAATTCTTCAACTACAAATAAAGCAGGTATCCCAGTCAAATTGTTTGACGCCAAAACAGGTAAGTATCTCGATTCCCAAGTTTTTATATATAAAAGTAAAGATGCCAAAGTGGGACTGGGATCTACATTAGGTCAAAAGGGAGACATTACCTCAGGAAACCAAGCTGACAATCCCAAAAACTAGTAAGAGGAAATAGTACAATCTTTGACCCCACAGATATCGTCATGAGTGACGCAATAATTACAAATAATAATAGTAACAATAATAAAAATCCTAAGGCGGCAATTTTAACTAATAATAGGAACCCATATTTGACCCCTAAATCTCTAAAAGGTAACCTAGCCCCTACCCCTGCTTACCCCTTAACCCATTCATTAAATGAATCCGTAGTTCCCCACCCCCAAGTCTGGAAAGCGTACAAGGGAAGCCTCTCTGCACTAAACCAACGCCAAGTATTTTAGAAGCTCCAATGGATTGTGTACACGTGGATAAATCAAACACCACTTTTTTAGAAAACAAATTTCCAGTTGTATTCAAGACAACCGAGATGGATTTAATAAATATTGCAAACGATATTATTTTTCTCTCCAGTTCACAAACTAACCTTCCAAATTTGGATACTAAAATAGAGGATATTGGTACCGATATTTCTAGTACCATTAACTCCAATCCACTAAATAGATTGCATATTCCTATAGATTTCATAAGTATAGAACTTCCCATTAAAAGCAATAATGCCAAGACTTCCCTTTTTCTCATAAACTCGACGACAAGCTGCAATAAGACAAACTCTCCAAACCAGCTTCCAAACTCACTTCCAAACAATGTCGAACAACCACCAAAACTCCACCAATGCGAACTAGAGTCACCCTCTGAACAATACTCCAATTTACGCTACTCTTGCTCCCCTACCAAACACAGTACCATCTTCTTGGTTGGAACTAATTCTATAGGGTCACTCTCTTTCTTTCAATATGGTGATCGAAGGGAGAGAAGTGGCCATTGTAGTTAGGCGAAGGAATGAGGTTGGCTATGGAAGCCTACAATACCCATGTGTGGATAGCATAAATACTCCAAACTCCAACTCTCTATCAATATCCCCAAACTCATATGTTCCACATTCTAACTTGGGAAAGGCTAATCCTCCAACCTATGAAGCAGAACCAAGCCGAGATGCCATTCATACCCCCGACCATGTCAAACTTAGGGATGGATCCTCTCTTCAATCCTCTGCACTTGTTCCAACAGGGAGCTCCTCCACTAGTGTTGGTGCCAATGGGATTGATGGAAAACTCAAACCAGGGTCCAACCAATGTAGCTTCGACGTCTCAAGTACCAAACATCACCCCACTACCTCAAATAGTTCAATTACAAATTGCGAACTCGTAAGAATTGGGGAGGCCCTAGAGCTAATGAAGGAAACAAGAACGGAAATAGTAGTTCTAATACAAATAAAAATAATGGTTTAAAAAGAAAAATTCGAAAAGAAACTAATCCTTATTTGTCATCTGAATCTCTTAAAAAGCTCGCTAGACATCAGACCACCAATAAACTCATAGTTAGGGAACTATGTGCTAGTTATGAATCCAACGTTGAGGAAAATAGGAGAGCAGTTTGTCTCGAGGAGGACACTGCCATTAATGGTTCCACCCAACATGAAAAGATCAATGAATTTAATAATATGGAACTGTAGAGGGGTAATGGTCCAGATTTTAGGAGGAACTTTCGCTCCTTATTAGATTGGCATAAGCATCATTTAGTCACTCTATTAGAAACCAAAATGAAAAACCATAGAAGTTTGTTAGAAGACTTCCCATTCACTAGAATGATCGAAGTCCCGGCAGTAGGTAACTTAGGAGGCATTGTGGTTCTATGGGATTACGACATCTTGGAGTTGGTTGAAATTACTACTACTACGTTTGAAGTCCATGCCATCATCAAGGTACACAATTTAAATATTACTTTGTTGTTTATCGTTATTTATGCTAGCACACATAGGTATATGCGTAAAATTCTTTGGAATAACTTGCGTAGTATAAAGAATAACTATAATGGTAAATGGCTAATAGAGGGTGAATTTAATGAACTTCACAATTTGGAAAAAAAAGGTGGAAATCATCTCATGAAGCCTCCAATCATTCTTGTTGGAGAGATGCGATACAGGAAGAAATCAATGCCCAGGAAAAAAATAATAAGACTTAGTCTCATTGCCTGCAGGGAAAGAAGCCATTGGCTACAAGTGGATTTACAAGATCAAGCATAAAGCCATCGGACTTTCAAGAAATCATCAACCATTGTGAACTCATAGACATGGGTTTTAAAGGGAGCCGATATGACTGGTTGAACAAAAGATTTAAAAATAAAAAAACTCTTATATTTGAGCGCCTAGATAGATTTATAGTAAATAATGATTGGTTATTGTGCTATCCTAATGCGCAGGTACAAAACTTACCCATGACTCATTCTGACCATTGCCCATTGCTATTGTCTTTATCCAATAACTACAACAACACTAGGCCTAGACCTTTTAGACTAGAAACAATGTGGACGTCTCACACAGATTTCATAGTAATCGTCGACCAAGCGTGGCTTAAAAATGATACCTTGTTGGGAGCGCTTTGTCAATAATATATCGTGAGTTTACGGTATTTCTAATACATTTCACTTACAAGTTGTGGGTGTCTAGGGTTTTATTTGTATTTTTTCATGTGTTTTTATCATATTTTACATGAAAGATGTTCAGGCGCGGAATTAAAAAGACAGCTGACAGAATTGCAGAAAAGGGTATCTACGGAACGTAGATCCAATGACGCTCCGTAGATGGTAGTCGTAGATCAGTAGCCAAGGCATGAGGGCAAATCAGGGAAATCTGACCAAGTGTGGAACCACGGTGCCCATTGACAGTCCATAATTGATCTACGGACCAAATGTTGATCCATAGATTGATACTGCGAGGGTTCCAGTACCTGATTTTTGAAGATTCAAAGTGTGGAGCTACGGAAGAGGATTGACAGATCGTAGATCGATCTACGGTCCGTACTGCAGTTCCGTCGTTTGCTTTAGAAAAGTTGATTTTTGGAAGTTGAAATATTTTCTAAGTCCTGGCTGACGGAAGGGACTCATGGACCGTAGATCCATTGACGGTCTGCGAGCCAGTCTCGTGGAATGAAGACGCGTGCCTGTAACAAACTTTCCTTATTTTGTTTCCCTTTTTATTTAGGACTTGTTTTCTATAAATAGGGCATGTAAACCTCGTTTTTGGGGGTGAGACATTATTATTCTATTCTAGTTCTTGACTTGGGAGATGAACTTGCAACTTTAGCAATTATTAATTTCCTTAGATCATTTTGAAGATTTTGGAGTTGCAATTCAAGTTGAATTGCTGGGTTTATTACTCTTGTTGCGTAAGTTTATAATTCTTCCATCTAAAACAATGAATTGTAGTCATATGATTATGGATAACTAAACTCCACAACTAGGGTATCCGTGTTCCCCACAAGCTCATAAAGCAGTAATCCTAATAATAGCAATCCTTTCTTAGTGTATTCCATGCAAAGTGATAAGTTAGGTATCTCTAAATCCTTAGTCCGGTCCTTGGACATGTGCACCTCGACTTATGTCAAAAGCCTAAGTTGAGGGTGGCTAATGTAAAAGGTAACTTCAATCTTGGCCCTGACCCGATATTGGGTATTGTGCACCTCGATCAATGAAAAGTCCATAAGTTGAGGGTGGCTATGAAAGAGGAAACTGAAAGAAAAATGGGTATGAAAAGAGTTTGATGTTAAGAAAAGAGAGGAATGGATGTGACTTGTTGAAAACTAAAAAAAAAACATAAAACGCAAGAAAGAAAAAAAGTGAAAAATAGAGATATCTAACTTATCACTTTGCATGTAATACACTAAGAAAGGATTGTTGTTATTAGGATTACTGCGTTATGAGCTTGTGGGGAACACGGATACCCTAGTTATTTCACTCATCTTGATAACAACCCAAAATTGACTTTTGATTACTGATTATTTATTGAATTCTTACAATTTGTTCTACAAAACCCCCCTTTTTTTATTACTTGTTTTCGGAAGTAATTAGACTAATTGAATATAATTGTTGGTTAAAGTAAAGTCGAAACCATTTTCCTCGTGGGATCGACCCCAACCCACAAGTTGGGTTCTTTACTTGATAACGATTGCTTATGCTTCTTTAGGGAGGTGTAATTTGAGCATGTCAAATTTTGGCTCCGCTGTCGGGGAAATTTAGATTTTAGATTTATTTTAACTACATTATTGAACATTAGTCAAATATTTCCTAATTTTACTTTTTCTCTTTGTTTTCGTCTCTCTCAGGTTCTGACTCTAGTGTATGCCAACTACACGGAGCCAGGGTGAACCACTTACTCCTTACGATCCAGAGTTGAATCGCACTTTGCGAAGAATGAACAATCCAGGAGATCCAGTTAATCCTAACGGAGGAAATCTTGGTGATGCAGTTGAGTTACACCAACCGAGGGTAGTTGGTAGGGACAATCAGATTCCGGCTGACAATCAATTGGAAGATGCATTGAGGGTGCAAGATCCACCAAGCCCACGACAACATGACCACTATCGGGGCAACATCAATATAGCAGACTTAGATGGACCTATTGTTCTACCTCCTCTACCTCCAGGGCACACATTTGTAGTGACTAGCAGCTTGATGCAAATGCTTACAGCAAAGGGCTAATTCTCAGGATTGCCATCCGAGGACCCACATGCACACTTAGCCAAGCTAAGGATGGTTTGCAAAAGCTGTGTAGGTAGACCAGATTTGGATATGGATGCCATCGGATTACAAGTTTTCCCTCTATCACTGACAGGCGATGCTACAGTATGGTTCACTGAGCTTCCTTATAACTCAATCTTTACATGGGACCAACTGATGAATGTGTTCAGAGCAAGGTACTATCCAGTGTCCAAGAAGCTAAATCACAAAGATAGGGTCAACAATTTTGTAGCATAACCTGGAGATTCTGTGAGTAGCTCTTGGGACAGATTCACTGCCTTCGTAAGAGGTGTCCCAAATCACCGTATTGATGAAGGAATATTTCTATCGAGGTCAGGATAATAATAATAAAGCAGTGCTTGATACTATCGCAGGAGGTCCATATGGAGAGTGCACATATGCATAGATTTTTAAAAAACTGGAGAAGATATCGCGCAATAATAAAGCATGGACTATTAGGAGGTCAGATACTGGTAGAAACACATTTGCCCTTCAGAATACAAACACCCAGTTTGCGGATGAGATTCGTGAGGAGATGGCGCAGATAAGGACCGAGTTGGGGTTGGTATTGAAGCATGTGAGTGGAGGTGCAGAGAAGGTAAATGTTGTGAATTACTTGACTAGAACGCCACCACCAGATGAAGAGTGTTACTATGGAGAGGATTCTTATGCAGTGAATAATCAGACGAGGGATTTCCGACCAAATGCCCAAGGATCCAACGTGGAAAATTGGCACCAAGGTCAAGGAAACCAAGGTCGAAACTATGGAAATTACAACCGAGAGGGTCAATATGTCCGGGATGGGAACTTCAATCGTGACAACAACTACAACAGGAACACTTATGGCAACAGAAACGATCGGGTTGGACCTTATGTTCCCCCTCAAAATCGGGAATTTGGTACTAGGGAAGCTGGAGGCAATGTGGCATGTATTGATTATATGATGCAGAAGATAATGAGAAGGTTTGATGCAACTGATTAGAATGTGAAAGAGATGAGAAACGATTTGTCTGGTATTAGTCAAAAGGTTGATGCCAATGCAGTGTCAATAAAGCACCTAGAGCAGCAAATGGCCCAGTTGTGTACTACAGTGAACCCACGCCAACCTGGTACTCTTCCTAGCAATACCATTCAGAATCCAAAGAATAACGGTCATTGTATGGCAGTTACTACTCGAGGGGGTAAGCAAACCATAGATTCACCTAGGCCGTCTGTGGTGGAAGTTGAGATTAGAAAAGAAGACGATGTGATAGAGTTTAGAGAAGAGTCTAAGAATGTGACAGAGAAAGAAGCGGAGATATCTCAGAAAGTGGTACCCATACTTAGACCTTCACCACCCTTTCCACAGAGGTTAGTGAAGAAGACTGAAGATGGTAAATATCGCAGGTTTATTACTATGTTGAGGCAGTTTTCTATCAAAGGAAAAGCTCTAAAGCAAATGCCTGGGTATGCGAAGCTTATGAAAAATATGGTGACAAAGAAAAGGTATGTGAGTTTTGAATATGATGATAGATTGCAGCATTGTAGCGCTATTGCTACAAGATCTCTGGTACAGAAGAAGGAAGACCCTGGAGCTTTCACGATCCCATGTACTATAGGTTTGTTACACTTCACTAAGGCATTGTGTGATATGGGTGCTAGCATCAACCTCATGTCATTATCTATTTACAAGAAGTTGGGCCAAGGGGACCCAAAGCCCACTGCAATGCGGTTACTAATGGCCGATCGAACTGTGAAGAAGCCCATTGGTGTACTCCATGATGTGCTAGTGAAAGTAGAGTCTTTCATTTTTCCGGAAGATTTCGTGATTCTTGACTGTGAGGTTGATTTTGAGGTTCCCATCATCCTTGGTAGACCATTTCTTGCCACAGGGCGTGCATTGGTTAATATGGAAAAGGGACAGATAAAGTTCAGACTGAACAATGAAGAAGCAACTTTCAATATTTGTAGGTCCATGAAGCAGAGTGGTGAGCTTCAAACAGTATCTGTTATAACTCACAGAGTGGAGAGTGGGACAGAAGTGCAAATTGAATAGCGACTAGGTGCTGAGGCATTAGCAACAGTTATGATGAATTTCGATAGTGATGGTATTGAAGAGTATGATGAGTTGTTAGTCGCACTCGATAAGTGTGACTATCGGTCAAAACCAAAGAAGTATGAGTTAGACATGAAGATTTGCGAGTCCCCACCCGCAAGACCATCTATTGTGGAGGCACCGAAATTAGAGCTTAAGGCTCTACCATCGCATTTGAGGTATGTATACTTAGGTAGAGAAAATACTTTGCCGGTCATCATTGCGGTAGATTTGAATGCGAGACAAGTTGAGTGCTTAGTTACTGTGTTAAAGAGGTTCAAGTGAGCTATTGGGTGGACTATTGCGGATATTATTGGGATTCCTCCCGGTATTTTCTCTCATAAAATTCAACTCATGCCCAATCATAAGCCTAGTATCGAGCACCAAAGAAGATTAAATCCACCTATGCAAGAGGTAGTTAAAAAGGCAATCATCAAGTGGCTGGATGCGGGAGTTATTTACCTTATTGCAGATAGTAGTTGGGTATGTCCTGTGCAGTGCATGCCTAAAAGGGTGGTATTACTGTGGTTCCAAATGAAAGAAATGATCTTGTTCCAATGAGGCTCGTTACTGGATGGAGAGTTTGTATGGATTACCGAAAGTTGATATGTTGATAGAAAAGGACCATTTTCCTATGTCGTTCATAGACCAGATGTTGGATAGACTTGTAAGAAAGGGTTGGTATTGTTTTCTTGATGGGTATTCAGGCTACAATCAAATTTCTATAGCTCCAGAAGACCAAAAGAAGACCACTTTCACTTTCCCTTATGGGACTTTTGCGTTCAAACGGATGCACTTACGATTATATTCGTTTAGTCAACTTATTTTCAAGGCAAGTAAGTAAGGGGGGAAGGAGGAGGGGGGATTGTGTAACAAATAACTGATGGTTGTTAAGTAACAAGTGAGCAGGATTCAAACTTTGGTTGTTATCAATGATAGAAAGTAACTAGGGTGTATGTGTTCCCCATAAGCTCATAACGCGGTAATCCTAACAATAGCAATCTATCCTAATGTATCACATGCAAAGTGGTAAGTTATGTATCTCTAAATCCTTAGTCCGGCAAATAGAGAATTTCACCCCGCACCTTGGTCCGGCTACGTGTGTATAATTTACTAACCCTTACCTTTACCTCATATTAGACATCACATCGATGTATGGCTTAGTTTTCACCCTTGCACCAATTGACACTAGACTATTAGATAGTATCACACTAGATAAATGTTGATAATTATTTTCTTATTAACTACCTCCTTGGTCCGGTAAGTAGCAACAAGGCGAGTACTAACGTTGCGCACCGTTAAAAAAACTTCTAGACGAAAGAATTATCAATGCATGCTTCAACACTATTCAAAAATTACTTAGTTGTTATTCATACTTTGTAAATCGCTCATGGTTCCCACAACCCTAGTTATGGATTTAGTTACCCATGCTAGCAAGAACACAATTCATATTATTAGAAGAAGAATTCATGAACTTACGTAATGAGTAGAAGAAATCCAAAAAACCAACTTGAATTTCAAAGTTAAAATCTTCAAAACGAACTTAGGAAATCAAGAATTGCTAGAATTGCAAGTTAATCTCCAAAGCCAAAAACTAGATCTAAAGTAATAGTGTCCAACCCCTAAAAATGATGTTTACATGCCCTATATTTAGAAAAACATGTCCCAAATAAAAAGGAAACGAAATAAGGAAATAAAGTTTTTAGACGCGGTTTCGATCTACGACACTGACCTACGGACTGTGGCCTGACCTACGGTCCATAGATCCCTTCTGTGGTTTGGTACTTAGGCAATTTTCCAAAACTCAAAATCTCCAACTCTCAGTAACAATCGACGGATCAACAGGACGGACCTTGGTTCGATCCACGGTCCATAGATCCTCCTCCGTAGCTCCATACTTAAACTTTTGAAATCATGTACTAGAACCATCTTCTCTGAATCATTTGACGGAACTGCAGGACGGCCCGTAGGTCGACCTACGGTCCGTCATTTGTAATCGTGGTTCCACACTTGGTCAAGAATTCCCTGATTTTGCTTCAATCCTTGCCTATCCATCTACGCCTACCACCTATGGAACATGACTGGATCTACGGTCCGTAGGTCACATCTGTAAATGCCCTTTTCTGCCCAATTCTTCAGTTGTGTCTCTCTACTTCGACATCCGAACTTATATCCAGCAAACATGATAAAAACACATTAATACCAATACAAAATGGCTCAAAACACACACAAATCTAAAGTGAAATGTATTAAAAATATCGTAAATTCACGGTATATCAACACCCTCAAATTAAATTTGTTGTTTGTCCTCAAGCGACACACTAAGACTCTAAACGACACTTGTGTAGAAGCATACATTAAAGCTCGAGCAATCACATGGCTTTCTATCCCAACTCTCTTTTCTAGTGCAAATCGTTTTTCTTAGACTCAACAAGCTAACTCATGCGGATCAAAATATGACAAAGATCGACCAATAGACACATAACATATATTTTTTTCACAATCACAAAGGTACCAACTTTTCGACAATGTAACTCGTGCCCTTACTTCAAATGAAATCATTTTTCACATAATGAATCTGATTTTGAGTACAAGGATTCCTTCAACACTCACGCTCAGAAGTAACTTCAAGTACATTTAGTGCTCAATACCATAGGCTTGCCCTTATTTTCACTACTTAGACTCTCCAAACTAGTTGCTAGGATCACTATAGGACTTTCTTAGCATGTAATGTAGGCTCAGGGCCAGGTGTGGTACATTTGGGTACTTTTTAGTGACTTTCTGCCCTCCTTGACATTACATTGGCTTTTTTACCTTTTCCTTGACCTACTTTTTGCAACTTTTCATCCCTTTTTCTTTCTTTTCTCTTTTCAACCAAGGATGCGACTTTTGACTTTGTGACACTTGTTTAACTTTTCTTTTTCAATTTCTTCTTTTTCTTTCACTTTATTTTGCTTTCTTTCTTTTCACACTTCCACTTATCTCATTCTTTTGACTTTTTCACACAAAGTCACATCCTATTTCTTAGTTTTTCACTTTTCAACACTAAACTCTTTTCATACCTTTTTTTTCATTTGGTTTCATCTATCATAGTCACCCTCAACACATGCATTTTGCATTAGTTGAAGTGCACAATGTCCGATGTTGGACTAGGGGGAAGATCAAGGTCACTTTTGACTTAGCCACCCTCAACTTAGGCTTTCAACCTAAGTCAAAGTGCACATGTCCAAGGAGGGACCAGGGCCAAGACAATTTTAAGGGAAGGTGAGTTAGGTGAATCAAAAGAAATAGTCAATTTTAGGCTCAAATATTTGGATCAAAAGGGAACAATGCTACCATTTGGTTAGATCATTTTAGGCATAAGTGGATTAATTTGAACAATGGTCATGATCACTTCCCAATTTCTAGCCTAAATTATCCTAGCAGGACCAACGGGGCAAGTTCTAGATTGGCACAAAACTGTCTGAACATTCAACTATCCTCACACACTCTTGGCACCTTGTTTCATTACCAGATTATCAGATTACCCAGTTCAAGTTTTTAGCTTAAGTCATGGGGTCACATCGATTCTTATCATGTCACATTCAGAGCAAACACATTCAACTCATTCTAGCCTATAGATTTTAGCACATATCACAATTTTTTTTGGATGGGTATCATTTTCTTCTTTCATGCTCATGCCATCATGCTTTTATTCTTTCTCATGCTCCCACACATACAATCATAACAAATACCGGCTCAATAGAAATAAAAACAGTCTCTTGGGGTAAAAGAACACATGCAAGAAAACCACAAGAGAGGACTATGAGTTGGGTTACTCAAACTTCACCTTATCACTCATAATCTGTTTACCCCACCCCCAACAAAATAAAGTGCTATTGTCCTTAAAGCACACAAAAATAAGCAATAAAGAGTAGGGTGAAGGTGAATGAAACTTGTGGTGCAAATACACCGAAAAACTCAACAAGCGGGTGGGTTCGATTTCTCGGAGCCCACTGGATCAACATGGGGAACACCATCAGTAGCGCTCCCATCTATCATCACAGCACCATCAATAGTGCTCACATCATGGGGAACGCCATCAGTAACGCTCCCATCTATCATCTAAGCACCATTAGTAGTGCTCACATCATCTCTCACAGCAGCAACAACCCCAGTAGCGGGAATAGAACTCGAGGCCCCAATGGCACCTTCACGCACCCTCTGCCGGCGCAACTCCTCAACCACAATAGAAGCTCTCCTAGCCTGCGTAGTCTGCTGGCGCTCCCTCTTATTTGCCCTCGCATCCTCAGTGGAATCAGAAGTGTAGCACTACTAAAAAAATGTCAAAAAAGATGGCCAAAAGTGACAGACTGCGTTGCTTTTTTTGTCAAAATCGACGGAAAAGTGACACAGTCACCTCCGTCGCTTTTTAGCCCGACGTTTTTCAAAAATCGACGGTCGCTTGTTGACTTCTTTTTTTTGAATTTTTTTAACAAAAGCGACGAACTCCATCGCTTCATTTTAATTTTAATTTTTTTAATTTCTAAAAAGCGACGCAGTCCGTCACTTTTTGGGAAATTTTATTTTTGAAAATCCCAGAAAAGCGATGGACCAAAGGACCCTGTCCGTCGCTTTTCTGAAAATTTTATTTTTGAAAATCCCTAAAAAGCAACGGACAAAACCATGTTGTCCGTCGCTTTTCTGAGATTTAAAAAAAAAAAAAAAACCCAAAACAGCGATGGATAAAACCACGCTGTCCGTCGCTTTTCTAGGACTTTTAAAAAAATAAAACCCTAAAAAGCGACGGACAAAACCACGTTGTCCGTCACTTTTCCTGCAATATTTTTGAAAGCAAAACCTAGCAGTTTCTGCTGCCCACCTGCAAATGCAATTCAATTCAATTCTACACTATTCAGCCCAATTAAACACACACAATTATAAACAATCTAAACAAAACATAAAACAACAAACTTAAAATAACATTAAAAAGTATCTAAATCACAAATTAAAGACTTATAAAGTCTTTCAAATTTCGTTTTAAAATTACAAAAAGTTCATAAATGTCTAGAGATCTAAACTAGGGAGTGGATTATACATAATCATCATCATCACTCTCGTCGTCGGTGTCATCGGGAGCCGAAGTAGAAGGTCGACGAGCAAGGTTCATCACTTGTTCTTTGATTTTCTGAACGGTCTCACTCATGCTTTCTTGTTCAGCTACTCTTCTCCGCCGAATCTGCCAGTGCTGCTGTAAGCTTAGTTATTTGAGCCGACATAGCAGCAATCTGAACACCGTCAAATGTCTCGGCTTGACGTGACGATTCACTCCTTCTAAGCCTAACTAGAGGCGTCTTACATCTTTTCGAGAGCCTAGACAATAGACTCTACCCTTGTGTGTCCCTCCTACCACTTTTTCTTTCCAAATCTGGGTGGAAAGTTCAGGTGTCAATTGGATCGAACTACCTAAATTCGTTGCGACGTACTGATGAAAGTCATTCTGCAAATTAAATATAAAAATTGACATCAGTAAATATACATATCATAAATATATTCACTATTAATATATATTATTCATATTAAATAACTTACAAAAGTTCGTTCAGCCCTTTCCTCCACCCACACATGATCTCATTTTCTTTCTTCGTGACATGAGTCTTCTTGAAAACCTCTGGTTCAATGGGAGTGCGTCCCAATTCTTTTTCCTATAAATAAAAATTGAAATTTATAACAATATATATGAATCAACTAATTATTTATTTAAAAGTTTGAATTAGAACTTACCACCAACTAAACCACATTATTTATTTTAACTTATTTAAACAACTTAACAAATTTTTAACTTGAACTAGTTTAGTTTTGAATTAATTCCAACAACTAAATCCACCAACAAAACCACATTATTTAATTTAGCTTATTTAAACAACTTAACAACTTTATAACTTTAACTAGTTTAATATTGACTTAATTCTAACAACTAAATCCACCAACTAAATCACATTATTTATTTTAACTTATTTAAACAACATAACAACTTTAACTAGTTTAGTTTTGACTTAATACAACAACTAAATCCACCAACTAAACCACATTATTTATTTTAACTTATTTAAACAACTTTTTAACTTGAACTAGTTTAGTTTTGTATTAATTCCAACAACTAAATACATCAACAAAACCACATTATTTAATTTAACTTATTTAAACAACTTTATAACTTTAACTAGTTTAGTATTGACTTAATTCCAACAACTAAATCCACCAACTAAATCACATTATTTATTTTAACTTATTTAAACAACATAACAACTTTAACTAGTTTAGTTTTGACTTAATACAACAACTAAATCCACCAACTAAACCACATTATTTATTTTAACTTATTTAAGCAACTTCACAACTTTTAACTTTGAACTAGTTTAGTTTTGAATTAATTCCAACAACTAAATCCATCAACAAAACCACATTATTTAATTTAACTTATTTAAACAACTTTATAACTTTAACAACTTAACAACTTTTTAAAGCTAAGTGTCAACACTAGATGGACACAAATCGATCTTGCAAGAAAATCAATTTTGTCATCAATAGGATCAACTAGTGTTGGTACTTATGCTTAACAAACAATTGATGGACACAAAAAAATTATCACAAAATTAAAGCTAAGTATTAATACTAGATGGACACAAACACATCATTGAAAACAATTGTACTTGAACTTAAGAAATTTAGAAGCACCAACCTTATCTCCAACTTTGATGAAAGAAGCAATATAGTCTTGTATCAGCTTTTTTAGATGTTAAGCTTCCTCAGTTGCCTAGCACGAAAAGTTCTTAAATTAGTTAAATATAAACTTCAAATCCAAGAATATTAGTTTTATATATATAAATATATATATATTCAAGTTTTAATAAGTTCAAGTTTCAATTCAAGTTCATATCTAATTTCAAAACTTAATTAGTTATATATTCAAGCTAATTAGTTCCAAGTTCAAGTTCTAATTTCAAGTTCATATTCCTAATTAAGTTCAATTTATAGTAAATTCAAGTTATAATTAATTATAAGTTCTAATTAAGTTGTAATTCAAATCCCTAAAATTCCAAATTCAAACTAGCTAGCTAGTGTCCCAAATTCAAACTATTAATTAGGCCTAAAATATCAAATATAATTCAAACTATTAGTCCTTAATTCCAAATTCAAACTAGTCTTAAAATCACAAATTGAAAGTACTCCTAGAATTCAAAAATCAAACTATAGTGCTAAAATTCCAAATTCAAACTATTAGTAGTCCTAAAATCTCAATAATAATTCAAACTAGTCCTAAATTTAAAATTCAAACTAGTCTTAAAATCACAAATTCAAACTAGTCCTAAAATCCCAAAATCTAACTAGTGTTAAAATCCTAAATTCAAACAACTCCTTAAATACCCTAGTTCAATCTAATCTTACAATTCAAAAATCAAACTAATTAACTCAAGAAATACCAAATTTCAAACAAATCCTAAGATACCCTAATTCAAACTAACCCCAACATTAAAATTTTCACAGAATATGCAATAATTTTCTCGGAATATGCAATAATGATGTAACGAGATCAAACAGAACATTAAAGCTCAAATTCTCGAAATATTCATCTCATAATTGCCAGAGATGTAATGAAAACTTAAAAAAAACTTTTAGATTAAAACTTACTAAGACGGATCTGTTGAGATTCGTCTTTAAACTCAAATTTCTTCGAAGATGAGAGGAATGGAGATGTGAGGATCTCGCTCGTTCGTTGTTGCTGGTGCGCTGCTGTTTCGCCGGTAGCTCGTCGGAGTTGGCTCTCGCGTTCGTTGATGTTGGTTGTAGATGATGTTGCTCTCCTCGTCGGCTGCAGATATCATTTTCTTCCTTTTCTCTATGTCTAGTTAAAACCCCAATTCTTGGGGTGTGATTTTGTGAATATGGGTTAAATTTATTGTTGGGTGTTGCTTATTATTGGTATATTCGTTGTTTAAATGTGATTTAGTTTAGTAGTTGTGTTTGAACTTAATGAGATTGTAGTTGCAAATACGATTTCATCTTTGTGTTTTTTGCTTGCTCGAGAGAGAGGTTTTAAAACTAAGACTACTAAATCGATAGCCGGTGGTTATTGGGTCGTCATGAGTTCAGCTCAAGAGAATGAATCCTAGGCCCTCTCCCATAGTTTCAGCTCGAGAGAGTGAATGGGCTAAGGTGGAGGATGTGCTTAAAAGCGGCAACTCGATGTTCGAGAGAAACCAAGTTGATTCGGGATAAGTTTCTCAAGAGAGAATTTACCCCCACTAAAGTCTAGCCTAGTTACAAATATTCAGCGATGTACTATCAATAGCATTTACCCGATAGTGTCTTTTATCCCATAATTCTATCACATCCCAAGAATCCCGTCTCCCTATCTCGTGTCCTTATATTTTTGTCATTTTTGTTGATTAGTTAATACAAACCCCCCTTCATAATTGACATTCGTGTCACCCCTTATATTTATTATGTTCGTATTCGATAATGTTTATAGCTATGACTGATTAGAACTAAATTTTATTTTTTTATTAATTCTCGAAACCACTTCATGTGGGAACGATCCCAACCCTCGGTTGGGTTATATCTCTACACGCGATCATTGGCACTTGAACCAAAGTAGTGTCCTGATACGTGAAGTCAAAATGACGTCGTTGCCGCGGAGTGGTGTTATTTGAGAATTAGTAGTGTAATATAAAAACTGTTCTTCTTAGTTATAGTTCTACTTACTTAATTTTTATCTTGTATTTTGCTTGTTTGAGCTTTGAAACATAGGAGGTGAGTATGTCAAGCAGTACTCATAAGCAAATGGAGTTTTCTCCATTAGAAGTAATGATGTTCAAGAATTGCATTCTAACCTTCAAACAATTGGAAGGTGAACAGATTCATGAGGCATGGGCAAGGTTTTAATCGCTTCTGATTTGATGCCCCACTCATGAAATTTCCGATATAGTCCTCCTAGACTGCTTCGACAGAAGTCTTGGTCCCGAAAATAAAGCATTGGCTGACCAACTCATTTCGGGTGGTATTACATAGCAGCCCTATGCGATAGCAGCCTACCTGCTTGATCACATAGCTGAAGCAAACCAAGAAGTAGAGAAGGACTTCATGTTGGCCGCACTGATGAGTCAAATGGATGAGTTGGCCAAAAAGATAGTGGAGATTAAAGTCCAATGCAAAAGGAAGGACAGATACGTCCCCCCTCATGAGCGAAGAAAGCCCAAGGACAATGAGGGTAAATGTGTTGAGGGAATGCTCTCAATCATTCTCAACAAGGTAAGTGAGCATGATATGGTGCTGGAAGAATGAAGGAGAACATCGAAGAGATGAAACAAATGACTGGTTCTCATTCCATATCCATTCAGCTGCTCGAGAACCTTACGGGTCATATGATGCCTCATCTCCATCAGGCACAAAGCAGGGGGTTGCCAAGTGATATTCTGTCTAAACCCACAAGTGAAGTTTAGGTGTTAACTCGCGTCGTGCCACGACGTTAACTAATGCGTTATTTGGGAGGCAACTCAAATCCCTTTAATGCTTTAATTTTATTTTAGAAATAATAGTGTTTTGATTTTGCAGGTTGAAGTGTGGATAGTGATTGAAAAGTGTATGTTGGCGATAATAAGTCCAGTCGACAAATCACCGAAGAGGTCGACGACGCCGATCCAGACCGCCGTTAGACTCAAGAAACTCTCACATCAGAGTCTGTAACAATCGGCGAGCACAAGAAATTAGTGTGAATCGCCGACTAGGTCGGTGAACCTGATGTAAACCGCCGTTTTGACCCTCACTTTAACTGAAGGTCCTGTAAAGCTCGGCGAGGTAACTATCGATTTGGCGTGTCACCGAATTCTCTCTCGAGTGCAAACTGGATGGTTATTAATAGCTAAAGGTTTTAATGTCTCAAGCTCTTCACCTCTCCTCGATTTCAAACTTCGCAAACTCACACCTAGTAAGTATTTTCAATATTTTTGCATTCCGAGTATTTTGATCATTGATTTGTGCTTGAAGTTGGATTACATCGCCGCCTAGCTCTTCAAATATCATTTTACTCGGCAAATAAGATTGGTCTTCTGAACCCCAAACTTATTTTATTTGTTCTTGTAGGAAAATAAACTTATCGTATTGCCGTATGCTGGGCCTCTCTGATAAGATTTGATTGTACAAATGCATATTTTTAATTTGAATCCCGTATGCTTGCACGTTGAAGTGATTTAAATGTTATGTGGGTGTGCGTGCATGTTGTCTAGATTGGCAGAACCGGGAGAAATCTGAGTATCCTGAGATGATAGGTGTTATGGGTCCTAACTTATTTTAACTTGTGCATGCTCTGATTTTGTTTTCGGGGGTTGCAGGGTTAAATTCGAGAAGTTGGGTTGAGAAAAGGTACGTTAGGCCGTTTGGCGAGCTAGGTCGAGCTCGTCGAACTACTCGGCAGTTTGCCTAATGTGCCCATCTCACCTTTAAATTCATGTTATATATGTCGTTGGTTTCTGTAACTTTTGGCAAGATGCCTGAGGTCGCCAAAAGCACTCGGTGACTCACCGAAAGTATTCTTAATCGCCCTTTGTCTACACTCCTGAACCCTTGTTGCATTTTAACTTTCGGCAGACAAACCCTTGCTCACTGAAAGTAGTCGTCGATTCGCCGAAAGGTCTTTCCCATCGCCCATTTGTAATAATATTTAAGCTAATCCAGTCGGCGAGCCCAACCTAGCTCGCCAAAGCGATTTGGCGACTCGCCGATTAATTCAGCGAGTCTTTCTGCATCTATGTTTACATGAATTTGATTTAGTCTGTCTAACTTTCCCCACTAAGATTGCAGACATGTCTAGGTCTAAAGTTGCTGGGAGAAACATGCCACGCCTCGAGAAAGCAAAGGGAATTACACTGAATGAGGATGAAGATACGTCGAAAGGCAAAGCTACAAAACTACCCACAACTACCGGGAAAGGCAAGGTCAAGAGGACCACTTTTTTCAGAAAGACCATTACCCTAGACCCTAATTTTCCTTCATATGCCCGGGGATTCTGCAGGGCGGCGCATGTCTTTCTAGCAGACTCACACTAAACAGAACTTGGTGAATCTAGTACTGTTGTTCCTCCTGAGGTGACCTCAGGCACTGATGCCCAAGCTCAGGTGAGGCATCAGGAACTGATCCCTAGACAGACAGAGCGACTTTGTAGACAGGACCCCCTTTTTACCTCCCTCTCTGTCACTCTTTATTTTAAATTATGGATATTATGTTAGTTGCATTTGAGGAAAAATATTTTTATTTGTGATGGGGTGAGGCCCACCTTTTGTGAATATTGATGTTCGTGTTTTGATGATCTATTTGGGCTTTGTGCTTAATATTATGTTATCCACTACTTTTTGTGGAAGGTTTGAGCTTGTGGCTCCTTGTTTTTAATTGAAAATATTTTTTGACCCTTCTGAAAAAAATTTGCCACCTCTTGTATGTATTGAATGTGGTTGTCTTCAGTAAATTTAAATCTCGGTTCTGATCAATATCGATGACTCAAATAGTGCTCATAATCGAACGAACATGAATGTGTGGATAAAATGAAACCAAATGAAGTTGCATAGACAATATGTGAACTCTTTGCATCTCGTTGTAACTAGTCAGTTATCAAATCGAGTCTCTTGTGATGATCGTTGCACACTAGCAAAAGTGTGGAGTCTTGTTTGACTTTGGTGGCAATGCCTTGTGTGATGAGCTTACTGTGAACCATGCATGATAACACCTAGAATTTGCCCCGCTAGTTCGGTCGACTAAGTAAGGCTATCTCTTGATATGATCTTAGGCAACTTCGAAGAGTGTGAGCCAATTTGACATATACCTCTTTTGTGGCCTACCTTATGAGTGTGTGAACCTCTTTTGAACACCCCTTGAGCCTTACCTTTCTTTAGAAGAAACCTTGATGAAAACATGACCTTTCTTAAAATCCACTACCTATAATCCTCGTGATTAGTGGTTGATTAAATAGCCAACTTAGGCTAAAAACCTAAGTTGGGGGTGTGGTGAAAAGAGAAGGCAAGTTAAGAAGTGCTAGAGAAGTATACTTTAACCTATGATTTTGAGAAAAATGGAACCCCCTCCATATAAAAAAAAGAGAGAAGGGAAAGAAAAGAAAGAAAAAGAAAAAGAATGAAAAAGTTGTGGAATAAAGTACAAAAGAAATAGGGTTTCCGAACAATCCATGGAAAGTGAATAATGGGATGACTTCTGAGCACTAAAGAAAATGATGAGAGAAGAGGAAATGAAGTGTTGTGACCACCACATTTCATGAGTATGGAAATCACTGAGCCTAAATGACCATACATTTGCACTCAGCCTCATTACAAGCCTTGAAAAGACCTTTTTGATCTTGAGTGAGCTGAAACAATTGTTGATTGGAAAATACGGGAAAACCTATGAGTGAAAGCATGCATTGTGTTCTTCTTTATGAGTGTGAGCGTTGCATTTGATTTCGGAACTTTAAATTGTTAAACCATTATGTGTGAATATGGAATCATTCTTTTGTGTGAGGGAATTTGATTTCCTTTGTTGAGCTTGAACTTGCATTTAAAGCAAGTATAGTGAGCTTAAGAATTTTTGATAATGATGTGTCACAACTTGAATCTTTGAATATACAACTGATCCTTGCATGAGTAATTTGAGCCTTGTTGTGTACATATTTCAGATCATAGAGGTCGGGCATCAGTTGAAGAACTTTCTCCCTACCTTCCACCGATAAAACTACTCTTGCAAAGTCATTCGTATAACCTTCCTTCAAGTCGAATAGATTATATGAAAATGATTGAGTCTTGCGTAGCACTATTTGAGACATCCTTTTTGAACTGCTGAACTTGAGTTTTACTTGAGGACAAGCAAAAGTTAAGTTGGGGGTGTTGATGAATCCACAATTTGGACTCATTTAGGGCTATATTTTGATAGAATTAGTGTCCTCAAATGCATATTTTGTCTCAATAACTGATGTAAACCCTTAAGTTTCAGGTATTTGGAGTTTGAGGCAAAGCATAGACACTACTTGGCAAAAAGGAACAAAACGGTTGAAAAGACAAAGAAAACAATGCCTGAGTATCGCCTAATGCATTCGACGAGTCGCCGAGAGGCCTTAACCTCGGCCAAAGTTCCAGTGTGCTGAGCCCTGAAGGAAAAGATCAAGTCGACGATGAAAAGGAGTAGTCGGCGTGTCACCGAACAGTTCTGCGAAGCAGTACTATATCGCCCAATGATTCAGAACGCGAAAATATTGAAGGCAAAAGCTGAAAGGCAATGAACCAAACCAAAGGGCGGATCGCCGAGTGCATCGGCAATCTAGACTAACTGCGTCGAGTGATCCTTTGCAGCACACTTTTTTATAACTATAAATACTAGTTTGAATTTTTATTTTAGTATGCAATTTCAGATACAACATTTCATTTTTCTAAGTTTTCAAGTAGAGAATATTTTGCTTAGCTTTTGAAGATTTGAAGACTTCCAATTCCAAGAAATTGGAAGTGGGTGTTGAAGATTCTTCATCTTAGACTCGTTTAAAGTGAATATAAATCATACTCAGTTGATGTTACTTCGATTTGGTATCATTCTTTTCCTTTTCTCTATGTCTAGTTAAAACCCCAATTCTTGGGGTGTGATTTTGTAAATATGGGTTAAATTTACTGTTGGGTGTTGCTTATTGTTGGTATATTCGATGTTTAAATGTGATTTAATTTAGTAGTTGTGTTTGAACTTAATGATATTGTAGTTGCAAATACGATTTCATCTTAGTGTTTTTGGCTTGCTCGAGAGAGAAGTTTTAAAACTAAGACTACTAAATTGATAGTCGGTGGTTATTACGTCGTTGTGGGTTCAGCTCGAGAGAGTGAATCCTAGTCCCTCTCCCATAGTTTCAGCTCAAGAGGGTGAATGGGCTAAGGTGGAGGCCGTGCTTAAAAGCGACAACTCGGTGTTCGAGAAAAACCGAGTTGATTCGAGCTAAGTTTCTCGAGAGAGAATTTACCCCCATTAAAGTCTAGCCTAGTTACAGATATTCAATGATGTACTATCAATAGCATTTACCCGGTAGTGTCTTTTATCCCATATTTCTATCATATCCCAAGAATTTTGTCTCTCTATCTCGTGTCCTTATATTTTTGTCATTTTTGTTGATTAGTTAATACAAACCCTCCTTGATAATTGACATTCGTGTCACCCCTTAAGTTTATTATGTTTGTATTCTATAATGTTTATAGCTATGACTGATTAGAACAAAATTTTACTTTTCTATTAATTCTCGAAACCACTCCCTGTGGGAACGATCTCAACCCTTGGTTGGGTTATATCACTACATGCGATCGTGGGAATTTGAACCGACGTAGTGTCCTGATACGTGAAGTCAGCACCCAATACATGTTCATCTGGAAAAGCATCATTAATTTCTGCCCTATCACCTAGCTTGAGCATAGCTTCTTCCTCCAATCTGGACATGTGATCGGCAACCTGATTTTATGTCCCCTTTCTATCTTTCACCACAAAGTCTAACTCTTGCAGCAACAACACCTATCTAATCAACCTCGATTTTGCATCTTTCGTAGCCATAAAATACATCAATGCAGAATGGTCAGTTTGCACTATGACCTTAGTACCAATCAAGTAGGATCAAAATTTCTCGAATGCGAAAACCACCGCAAGAAGATCATGCTCAATCACTGTATAGTTCTTTTGAGCCACATTTAGAGCATTACTGGCATAGTAAATAGGATGAAGAATCTTCTCTCACCTCTGTCCTAATACCATACCAAGTGCCACTCCACTCATATCACACATTACCTAAAACGGTTGCCCCCAATCTGGTGAATTAATGATAGGTGCGGAAATTAGCTTTTCCTTCAACTCCCCATATGCTCTCAGAAAAGCATCATCAAACTCAAACCTACACTCTTTTTTGAGCAATTTGCACAATGAATGTGAAATTTTGGAGAAATCCTTGGTGAACCTCCTATAGAAACCTACATGCCCAAGAAAACTTCTAACACCTTTAACAGAGATAGGTGGTGGAGGCTTTTCTATTACCTCGACTTTCGCTCTATGAACCTCAATACCCTTCTCATAAATCTGATGAGCCAAAATTATCCTCTATTTCATCATAAAGTGGCATTTTTCCCAATTGAGCACAAGATTGCACTATTCACACTGTTTCAGTACTTCGGCCAAATAGTCTAAACAATGATCAAAAGAGTCACCTACCACAGAGAAATAATCCATAAATACCTCAATAGTGTCCTCCACTATATCAGAAAATATCAACATCATACAACGCTGGAAGGTCGCTGGAGCATTACACAACCCAAATGGCATTCGTTTGAAGGTGAAAGTCCCATAAGGGCAAGTGAAGGTGGTCTTATCTTGGTCTTTCGGAGCTATAGAAATCTGATTGTAGCCCGAGTAACCATCAAGAAAACAATATCAACCCTTACCCGCAAGTCGGTCCAACATCTGATCCATGAACAGCATAGGGAAGTGGTCTTTCTTCTGTCCAAGCATTTAATTTCCAGTAGTCCATGCAGACTCTCTATCCAATCACGGGCCGCATCAGAACAAGCTCATTTTTCAAATTTGGAACCACAGTCATCCCACCTTTCTTGGGCACACACTGAACAGGACAAACCCAATTAATAACTGCAATGGGATAAATAACTCCAGCATCCAACCACTTGATGATTTCTTTTTTCACTATCTCTTGCATAGGAGGATTTAGTCTTCTCTGGTGCTCAATACTAGGCTTGTGATCCTGCATAAGTTGGATTTTATGAGAACAAATGCCAGGAGGGATCCCAATAATGTCCGCAATAGTCCACCCAATAGCCCGCTTGGACCTCTTCAACACGGAAACCAATGCCTTTACTTCTGTCACATTCAAATATGCCGTAATGATGACCGGTAACGTACCATCTCTCCCCAAGAATACATACCTCAAATGTGATGGTAGAGCCTTAAGGTCCAATTTCAGAGCCTCTTCAACAGACGGTCTTGCGGGTGGAGAATCGCGATTCTTCATGTCTAACTCCAATCTCTTTGGTTTTGAACGGAATTCGAACCTATTAAGTGCGTCGACCAATTCATCATAGTCTTCAATACCATCACCCTCAAATTCATCATTACTGTTGCTAGTGCATCAACACCCAACCTCACTTCATGGATCTACAGATGTTGAAAGTTACCTTTTCATTATTCAATTGGAACTTCATCTGCCCTTTCTCCATATCGACTTAGGTACGCCCAGTGGCAAGGAATGGTCTCCCAAGGATAATGGGAAGCTCAAAATCAACCCCACAATCAAGAATCACAAAATCCATCGGAAAGATAAAAGACTTCACTTTCACTAGTACATCGTGGAGCACACCAATTGGCCTCTTCACAGTTCTATCGGCCATGAGCAATCGCATCGCAGTCGGTTTTGGATCCCCTAAACCCAACTTCTTGTAAATAGTCAATGGCATCAGATTAATACTAGCACCCAAATCACACAACGCCTTCGTAAAATGCAGCAACCCCATGGTACAAGGAATAGTGAAGGTATCAAGATCCTCATTCTTCTGCAGAAGGGACCTTGTAGCAATAGCACTACAATGTTGCAACCTACCGTCATCTTTAAAACTCACGGACCTCTTTTTTGTCAGAAAATCTTTCATAAACTTCGCATACCCAAGCAAATCTCCAAAGCTTCTATCAACGGAACATTGATGGAAAGTGTTTCAACATAGCGATAAACTTGCGGTATTTCCCTTCTTCATTCTTCTTGATTAACCTCTGTGGGAATGGAGGTGGAGGTCTAGGCACGGGAACAACCTTTTGAGTTATCTCTACTTCCTTCTCTGTGGCATTCTTGGATTCTCCAATAACCTCAATCTCTTCATCATCATTTTCAACCACATTTTCAACCTCAGACGGCATAGGTGGGTCAATGGTCTGCTTACCCCCTCGAGTAGTGGTTGCCATACAATGCCCATCATTTTTTGGATTTTGAATGGTGTTGCTTGGAAGTGTGCCAGGCTGTCGTGGATTGACTGTAGTGGACAACTAAATCATCTGCTTCTCAAGTTGCTTGATCGACACTACATGGGCATCAACTTTTTGATCGATTCCAGACAAGTCATTTCGTATCTCCTTCACATTCTCATCAGTTGAATCAAACCTCTTCATCATCTTCTGCATCATATCCTCAATACGTGACATACTACCCCTAGCTTCCCTATTACTAGATTCTCGATTGTTAGGAGGAACATATTGCCCAACCCTATCATTTCTATTGCCATAGTTGTTCCGATTGTAGTTATTGTCGCGATTGTAGTTCCCATCCTGGACATAATGACCCTCTCGGTTGTAGTTGTCATAGTTCCGACCTTGGTTTCCTTGACCTTAGCGCCAATTATCCGAATTGGAACCTTGGGCATTTTCTTGGAAACCCCCTGTCTGATCATTCACTACATAAGTATCCTCTTCATAGTAGCACTCCACAATCGGTGGTGGATTTTTATTCAAATAATTCACAGCATATCTCTTTTCGGTACCTCCGCTCACATGCTTCAACACCAACCCAAGTTTTGTCCTCATCTGAGTCATCTCCTCATGAATGTCATCGGTAGATTGACTAGGTGCAGATTGAACTGCAAAAGTGCTTCTTCCAATGTCTTACTTTCGAGTACTCCGTGGTTTATTGTTTCGGGAAATCTTCTCCAATTTCTCAGTGATCTCCTCAAAAGTGCACTCACCATATGATCCTCCTGCGATAGTAGCAAGCACAGTATTACCATTGTCATCCTGGCCTCTGTAGAAATACTTCTTCAATGACTCATCATCAATACGGTGGTTTGGCACACTTCTTATGAAAGCAGTGAACCTGTCCCACGAACTACTCACGGACTCTCCAAGTAGTGCTACGAAGTTGTTGAGTTTATCTTTGTAGTTCAGCTTTTTTGACACTGGGAAGTATTTTTCCATGAACACTTTACGCAATTGATCCCATGTGTGAATTGAGTTATAATGAAGCTCAGTAAACCATACAGCACCATCTCCGGTCAATGATAGAGGGAAGACTCTCAACCCAATGACATCTATGTCTAAATCTGGTCGACCCACGCAACTCTTACAAACACTCCTCAACTTGGCCATGTGCCTATATGGATCCTCTGAAGTCATACCAGAGAACAAACCCCTCGTTGTAAGCATTTGTATCAGACTACTCGTCACCACGAATGTGTTCCCCGGAGGTAGAGGAGGTAGAACAATAGGTCCTTCAAATTCAGCGGTATTGAAGTCGACCCTATAGTTATCACACAGCCTCGATTCTAGTGGATTATGTACCCTCAATTCATCTCCCAATAGATTACCACCTTGATTTTCAACCTTCTCATTATCAACCCTAGGAGGCTTCAACACAACTCCATCACCTAGATTTCCTCCGATAGGATTAGCTGGGACCCCTTGATTATTCATCCTTCGTAAAGTTTTGTTCAATTGTGGGTCGTAAGGAGTTAGTGGTTCACCTTGACTCAGTGTACTTGGCATACACTAGAGTAGGAACCTGAGAGAAACAAAAACAAAAGAAAAAGTAAAATTAGGAAATAATTGACTAAAGTTCAATAATGTAGTTAAATTTAATCTAAAAGCCTTATTCCCCGGAAGCCGCACCAAAATTTGATACGCTCAAATTACACCTCTCTAAAGAAGTATAAGCGATCATTATCAAGTAAAGAACTCAACTTGTAGGTTGGGGTTGATCCCACGGGGAATATGGTTTAGACTTAAACTTAACTTACGATTATATTCGTTTAGTCAACTTATTTTCGAGGAAAGTAAGTAAGGGGGGAGGGAGGGGGAGGGGGGGTTGTGTAACAAATAACTGATGGTTGTTAAGTAACAAGTGAGCAGGATTCAAACTTTGGTTGTGATCAATGAGAGAAAGTAACTAGGGTGTATGTGTTCCCCATAAGCTCATAACGCGGTAATCCTAACAATAGCAATATATCCTAATGTATCACATGCAAAGTGGTAAGTTATGTATCTCTAAATCCTTGGTCCGGCAAATAGAGAATTTCACCCCGCACCTTGGTCCGGCTACGTGTGTATAATTTACTAGCCCTTACCTTTACCTCATATTAGACATCACATCGATGTATGGCTTAGTTTTCACCCTTGCACCAATTGACATTAGACTATTAGATAGTATCACACTAGATAAATGTTGATAATTATTTTCTTATTAACTACCTCCTTGGTCCGGTAAGTAGCAACAAGGCGAGTTCTAACGTTGCGCACCGTTAAAAAAACTTCTAGACGAAAGAATTATCAATGCATGCTTCAACACTATTCAAAAATCACTTAGTTGTTATTCATACTTTGTAAATCGCTCATGGTTCCCACAACCCTAGTTATGGATTTAGTTACCCATGCTAGCAAGAACACAATTCATATTATTAGAAGAAGAATTCATGAACTTACGTAATGAATAGAAGGAATCCAAAAAACCAACTTGAATTTCAAAGTTAAAATCTTCAAAACGAACTTAAGAAATCAAGAATTGCTAGAATTGCAAGTTAATCTCCAAAGCCAAAAACTAGAATTAAAGTAATAGTGTCCAACC
The DNA here is from genome assembly GCF_900185275.1 of Solanum verrucosum. Classification (NCBI taxonomy): domain Eukaryota; kingdom Viridiplantae; phylum Streptophyta; class Magnoliopsida; order Solanales; family Solanaceae; genus Solanum; species Solanum verrucosum. The sequence continues at coordinate 331,194 of NW_026020194.1, forward strand.
CCCTAAAAACGAGGTTTACATGCCCTATAATAGAAAAACATGTCCCAAATAAAAAGGAAACGAAATAAGGAAATAAAGTTTCTGGACGCGGTTTCGATCTACGACACTGACCTACGGACGTGGACTGACCTACGGTCCGTAGGTCCCTTCCGTGGTTTGGAACTTAGCCAATTTTCCAAAACTCAAAATCTCCAACTCTCAGTAACAATCGACAGATCAGCAGGACAGACCGTGGTTCGATCCACGGTCCGTAGATCCTCCTTCGTAGCTCCATACTTAAACTTTCGAAATCAGGTACTTGAACCCCCTTCTCTAAATCATTTGACGGAACTGCAGGACGGCCCATAGGTCGACCTACGATCCGTCATTTGTAACCGTGGTTCCACACTTGGTCAAGATTTTCTATCCATCTACGCCTACCACCTACGGAAGTGATTGGACCTACGGTCCGTAGGTCACGTTCGTAGATGCCCATTTCTGCACAATTCTTCAGGACTATCTCTCTACTTCCACGTCCTAACTTATTTCCTGCAAACATGATAATAACACATTGATACCAATACAAAATGGCTCTAGACAAACACAACTCTTAAGTGAAATGTATTAAAAATACCGTAAATTCATGGTATATCATACAGCACATGCCCAGGACTCATTTCGACCATTGCCCACTGCAATTGTCTTTATCCAATAACTATAACAGCACTAGGCCTAGACCTTTTAGACTAGAAACAATGTGGACGTCTCACCCAGATTTCATAGGAATCGTCGACCAAGCGTGGCTTAAAAATAATAACTTGGTTGGAGCTTTGTCAACTTTTGAAGGTGAAGTAACAAAGTGGGCAAAATCATTTTTTGGTGATATATTTTATAAGAAAAAAAGGCTACTAAAAAGATTACAATGTATCCAAAGCTCTCCAAACTACCCTTACAATAACTTCCTCCTAGACCTAGATAATAGGATGACTTTTGAGTATAACGAGATATTAAAAAGAGAGGAAGATTATTGGAAATTAAGATCCAAAATGACTTGGCTTACTCAAGGCGACGCCAATACTAAATTTTCCACACTGCCACTCTAGACAGACGAAGAAGAAACAAAATTACATCTTTACAAATAGAGGATGGTAGTTGGATCTATAATCAAGAAGACATCTTAGAATATACAACCTCCTACTTCGATGCTCAATTTAGTACTAATCTCAATCAATCCCCTAGGAAGTTTGAAACTAAGGATTGTAGCTTATCCAGAGAAAAACTCTCCCTATTGAGGGATACAGTGAATGAATCCGAAATTACTAATGCAGTCTTTTCTTTCCAGCCGTATAAGGCCCCTGGACCGGATTGTATTCACCCTTTTTTCTACCAAAATATTGGGGGTTAGTTGGACCATATGTAGTAAATTTCTATAAAAAGACTTGGGATGAGGAGCGTATTAATCCAACAGTTAACTCCACCAACGTGAGTCTTATCCCTAAGAGTAAAAATGCTACAAAGCTAAAAGACCTTAGACCCATAAGCTTGTGCAATACTACTTATAAAATAATTACTAAATTTTTTGTTAATCGGCTCAAACCTATCCTAACTAAGATCATAGGTTTGTGACAAGCAAGCTTCTTAAAAATAGGCAGACTACGAACAATGTCATCGTTGTCCAGGAAATTATTAACCACTTCAACAAAATGAAAGGCTGACATGGCAATATGATAATGAAACTAGAACTAAAAGAGGCTTTCGATAGATTAGAATGGACCTTCGTGAATTACACCTTACATTACTTTAATCTCCCTTCTAATATAATCAATCTCATAATGTCTTGTATTTCATCTAGTAGGATTGCTATATTGATAAACGGTACTAAAACTAAATACTTTGAACCAAAAAGAGGAATTAGATAGGGCGGCCCTATGTCGCCCTATATCTTCATACTATGTATGGAAGTACTATCGAGGTATATCAATAATGAGATCCTGCAAAAAGTATGGAAACCAGTACGGATCACAGGAAAAGGACCAGAGTTATCACACCTATTTTTTTGTGGACGACCTAGTTCTCATTGGGAAAGCTAACCTCGACGCGTGCTTGGCTATAAAAAAATACAATGCTAGATTTTTGCAAGATGAGTGGCCAAATTATTAATCACTCTATATCCAAAATTCTTTTCTCTAAAAATTGCAATGACCAGCTAGTACGCCTACTAACGAATACTATGGGAATCCAAAAAAGCAAGAGTTTCGGGAAGTACCTAAGGTTTCCAATCTTTCATAACAAACCTACTACTTGTGACTACCAATTTCTATTAGATAACCTCCAATCCAAGCTCGCTACCTGGAAAACCAAGTTCCTCAACGGGAAGAACCGCCTTAGCTAAGTCATCCCCTGATAATATCCCAACATACATAATGCAACTAGCAAAGCTACCTGCAAACATAACCAAAAGGATCGACCAAATACAACGAAATTTTATTTAGGGAGATTCGGATGTTAAAAGGAAATTGCACCTTATTAGCTGGGATGTAATCACTAGGAGTAAACAAGAAGGGGGCCTAGGGGTGCAAATGTGTAGTATCAAGAATAAGGCCATGCTAGCTCGCCTTGCATGGAGAGTATTTAAAAACCTTAGGGCTTTATGGGCAAATATTATCCTTGACTTATACACCAAGTCTAAGGGCCTAGGGGATAACTCTAACCATAGGAAGAAAATTAGTCTAGTTTGAAAAAACATAAAGAATGGTTGGGAGGAATGCAAGGAATGTCTACATTGGATAGTGGGAAACTGTGACCAAATTAAGTTACGGTCTGATCCATGGATCCCAGACTCTTCGTCCCTAAGGAATCTTCTCAGTGGCCCACTCCCACGCAATGAATCGGATAGATTAGTCAGCAGCATCATAGTAGAAGGGTTGTGGAACTTGGATAATTTACCTTACTCCCTTCCTAAAAGCGTGCAACAAAGAATTAAGCAAATTAATATTCCCAACATCTCAAATCCAGTAGACAAACCTACTTAGGCTGTAAATGCAAACGGGGTCTTCAGTACCTCATCACTATACCACAACATCAAGAATAAAAATAAGCATATATTTCCTTTAACTAAGGAGTTTAATTGGATTTGGAAGCTTCAGTGCCCAAACAAAAGTAAATTCTTCCTTTGGACATGTAACCACGGATGACTGCCGACATGCCAATACCTTAATTCACTTGGGATCGACATCATCCCCACATGTATAATATGTGGGGAGATAGAAACTGACACACACATTTTTGCCAAATGTACCAAAGCTATCCAGTTTTGGGGTGAATTGGGTCTTCTGGAAGATATGCAACCAATTTTAGATGGTAGAGAAGTTGACTGGCTTACCATCATTAGAAATTCTAAGAACTTTTAAATACATAACAACATTGAATGAAAATATGCCTTTCCGTTCTATATTTGGAGCATATGGCTAAACCGAAACCATAATCTATACAATGGGAAAAAGGACTACATATCTACACCATTGAATAAATCTGTAGAGTTCTATTACCTAGGCCTAAAGGAAAAAGCTAAAACCAATGGTAAGCACAAACTAAAATGGCAACCACCAGATGTTGGCTACAAATTAAACACGGATGGCTCATACAATCATAATTTAAAAATGGGGGTGGAGGAGGAGTAATTAGGGATAACAAGGGCTCCCGGATAGCAGGTTTTTCAAAGAAAGTTAATGTGATTAACGCCTTACACTCTGAACTTTTAGCGGTACTAACAGGACTTAAAATGGCCGATAGGATGCGGATCTCGACTATCCAAATAGAGACAGACTTTTCAGACACCTTAAACGCTATATGTAATGGTCATGACTCTTTCACTAACACAATCCTCGAATGCAGGGAGCTAATGCAGAGGATGGGGAACCCAACGATCAGCCATAGCTACAGGGAGCAGAACCAGGTGGCCGGTAGGTTAGCTAAATAAGCAGTAGGATTAACGGAAGAATTAGATTTTGTGGAATGGACAAAGAATCCCCAATTCATTTTGAAGATCGTCAATGAAGACAAGGAGGGAGCAATTTTGAATAGGCAGGATATGCCACTCTTATTATCGGATAGTATGAATTATGTTTGTAACTTAGCAAGTACTCCTTTTGAATGTAATGCTTCAGGCCACCGATCTTGTACGGATGCATAATATATATAAATAAAATAACCTTAAAAAAATGGTGTGTTTGATAATAGTGACGATAATGGAAAAGTTGTTTAATGATCTTGATGCTTTAGTTAGTAGGTAGAAACAAGAGTGTCAGAAATGAAGAGTTTTCATAATGTATTAAGTAAAAGAGGAAGATAGTCAGTGAAATAGGGTTAGGGTTGGATAAATGTTAATAATAATATGGTTCATAAAACAAGTAATTAAGGAGGGTTTTAAGCTCGAAGTAATTATTAAATCAGTGGTTGAGTGAGTGTCATGATTTAGGATACGATTTACTTGGAGTTAGCTCATCACAAAGTAACTAACTAATACAATGAATCGTAACTAACTAAAGGACCAAGTTCATTATGCATCATAACCAACTAATAGACCAAATTCATAATGTGGTGCATTTGAATATATCTATCCTTGTGTTGTGTTTTGAGGAGGTCGGACCCTTTCCCTTTGCCTGCGTAACAATAAATGAAATACATCAGAAATATGACTAATTTTTTTTTTAAAAAAAGCTAGTACAATTGGGGAACTATGCTAATAGCACAGCTATTTGTATTGACTCTATCTAGTTATTATTAATATGGAAAATGGTCTGATATACCCCTCAATTTTATCATCTATAGCTGATATACTGGTTCGGCGTCTTATTATTAAAGTGGTCCATATATACTCTTATTGTTATACAAATGACTCACATATACCATTTTCCTCTAACGGAGGTGAAAAAAATTAATTTAATCTTTTAATTATTTTTTTTGAAAAAAATATAATTCATATGGGCTATATTTGATCTTCCTCACACATTTTTTTTTTACTTTTTTATTTCAACGAGTAATTTAAATTTATTATTTTGATAGTCAAATTTATTTATGTTTCACTAATTTTCTTGTAAAAATTATTAGATGCACCATGTTTTATTTTATTTTTACAAATACAAAAACTAAATTATAAAATAGCCACAAAAAAAAATCAATTTTTTTTCTTTACACTAAAGAATGAAAGAAAAAAAAATAAGAAACTCAAACAATGATAATCAAAGAAGTCAAAAAATAATTTATGTATGAAAAAGATTAAAATATACCTTGAACTTTAATTTCTAGAAGGATCATATATATACCCCTACATTATTTTTTAAAAGTTTGAAGTCAAAAAAATAAATTCAAAACTATTTTTTTCACTTCCATTAAATGAAGGGTATATGTGAGCTCATTTTGCAACGGTAAAAGTATATGTGAGTCATTTGTATAACGGTAAGGGTATATATAAGTCACTTTTATAACGAGGAGTATATCAACTCTAAATGACAAAGTTAAGGAGTATATCAAACCATTTTCCGTTATAATATAATTTTCCAACCAAAAAATGAAGTATACATATGAAAGAACCTCAAATAAAAAATATTTTGTACGAAAACATTTTTGGTCATGTACCAAACATACATTTCAGATGGTAGAATATTAATATGTGGTGAGAACTCTGAGAAGCTAACGTTTTGAAGGGAAAAAACAAAGGAAGAAGCAAAAACGAAAAGAATAAATATACATACAAATCCACTGCATTAGAATTGACATTTGTCCTTCTGACTTTTAGAGAATAGAATTGGAATATAATTATCTTCTTCACTCAACTAGGTGGGAAGCAGCAAATAGATAACGGAAACTCATGAAAGAATACCTATTACTCCTTCCGTTTTATTTTATGTAATGTAGTTTGACTCGATACGAAATTTAAAAGTAAGTCATATAAATTGAGACAGATGAAATATCATGTAGAAAAAAAAAGATACATGATTTACTCACAGGATAGCCAAAATGTTTTGACTTAGATGGGAAAATATTCGTAGTTGGTCTTAATTTTTTTTTTAGAAAAATGATTTTCTTAATGAAGTAGAAAAAATTATTTCAAATTCATTGTCTCATTCCTACCTTTACAACGCTCCCTAACTTGACTATGTCACCCCTTGACCATCTCACCCCCAACAAGAGCTGACAAATGAGTGGTTGGGTTGATTATGGGTGAGTCATGATGGGTTCGATCAATAAAGGAAAAATTATCTAATTAGATAAACATTTCTATCATATTTAATAATTTTTTCTATATTTTGAAATAATTATATATTGTCTTACTATCAACAGATGAACCCTACTTTCCTTAATCCATGTTCTATTCCTAGTTTACCTATGTCCAGTTCCACTAGAAATTTTCATTTACTTAATAGATTATGAAACCACATTAAGAGAACAAAACGTATATATACACTATATCTGTTGATAGATGTCAATACATTTTAAAATATAGTACACAAATCTTATGCTCGAATAATCAATAATCCAGTACAATTATTTGGTACATTTAAAGCAACAAATTAAATCTTTGAGGAATATTTAAAAGATAAACAAAATCCCCCTTTTCTTATCTATACTATCAGGTGACATATCAAGTCATGCCTCTATAGTCTCAAAATCAAGAATAATATGATAGATACCCTTACTTTATTTTACTGTTCAAGACTAATACTCCTATATAACACCATGCAAATTGAGGTCTTAATTTAACTAAACCCTTAAACTACAATAATATTATTTCCACAAGTTCTAAATAAACTATAGTTGCATTATTTTACTATATCAAAAGATGGATATAGTGCATAGATTAGGAGAAGAAAGCCCAGTGGTGATATTTAGCAAGAGTAATTGTTGCATGTCTTACAGTATCGAAACCTTAATTCGTAATTTTGGGGCGAATCCAATGGTGTATAAGCTTGATGAAATTGAAAAAGGCAAGAAGATGGAAAAAGCTTTGATTGAAATGGGTTGCAATCCTAGTACCCCAGCTATATTTATTGGGAAGGAATTTGTTGGTGGTTCTGATGAAGTGATGAGTCTCAATGTTAAAGGCAAGTTGAAGGAATTGCTCATTAAGGCTAATGCTATTTGGGTATAGACTAGAACTATTTATATGACCGACGCTATATATGTTGCTCAGACTCTTCATGAAAAATGTTGTTGCATTAATGTTTGAATCTTTTAAAAATGCACTATTTTTGAAGGATTTGATCTGATACATAGTACTTCGACATTATTAAAGAGTCTGAGCAATATAGGTCTACGTATGTATGACTGCTTACATGCAGCTAGAAATGTACTGTTGTTTTGTTGTTGTTATTTTTTTTTTTCAGTACTATTTGTTGGCTCTCTTTTTTTCCAACTTTTAGTGTACTAAATAATGGGGGAGGTGGAGTGGGGTGTGTGTGTGTGTGTGGGGGGGGGGGGGGGGGGGGGGGGAGGGGCTCCTTAAAAATGATGTGATATATATTGATCAACTAATAAATAATGTTTACATTTACCATGCAAAAATTCCAAAAGGATATTCTTTTTTCCCTTAGAAAGATGTGATAAATACCTAAATAATGTCTACTTTTATCATGCATGATAAACTGAAATATTTCAGATCTTATATTATTCTTAGATACTTTGTAAATATGTAACCTGATATTATTGTTATTTAGTTTTTTAAAAAAAAAATAATAATAAAAGATGAGGATCTCCATTCTTACTACATATCTCTTGTGGAATACAGAGAATCAAGCATTCATTATGTTTAGAAAAAACTCATTATGCAACGTTAGATTTGTCCAACTTTTTTACTTACTATATTTAATTTGTTTATAATTATCTCCATTTAACTTTACATGCAATTGATGAAATGATTATATTCTTAAAAAGAATATAAAGGGCTATATATATCATAATTATTATTCCATTTGTCCCAATTTATGTGATACACTTTCTTTTTTAGTCAGTCCCAAATATTTTTATTATTATTTTAATTTATACCACTAGACAGTGTCTAGCGGCCTTTTATTAATAATATAATTAAAAGAAAACCTCAACAGAGATAAGTACAAGCAAGAGGGGCAAGACCTTGCCAATTCTGATGAGGTACGAAACCTCTACTAATTAACCCACAAGAAGAAAATAAGAGCTAGAGAGAACTAAGTATTATATGATTATCACAGAGTTTATAATACACTATGATGATATTACAAATGGGGATGCTTAAGTAGTACAAAAGTATAAAAGCCATGATGAAATTTGAGTAGTTAAACTCAAACTTTGTACTACAAAAGTATGAACTAAAAAAGATAGATTGCTCTTCTAAAGTAACCTGGAATGTTTTCCTCTTGTCTTCCTCTTCAAATATGTCTAACAATATTTGATAGTTCATCAATTCTTCTTAGATTTATTAGATCTTGTTAAAGTTGTTGACATTGTCATATGATTCTGCTCTCTCAGTCGCATTGGTAGGTGCCTTGGAACAAACTCCTCAATCATCTTACCATCCCAACATTTTTTTCTTCCATGCTTCTTTTTGTAGTTGCGTTGTTGCCTAGGAGAAATATCTTCATCCCTAGCTACATTTGCAAAACAATAATTCAACATATCCTCTTCTTCAGTTTCCTCAAAGGTGTCCTCATCTTTTATGTTAGCAAATCTATTTATGGAGAAAGAACTACTACCAACATCTTGTAGTTGTTTGTTTGTGTTAATGGGCGTATGAGAAGTCAATTTTTTAACATTAGTACTCACTAACGTATCAGGAAGCTCTTTGTCACCAACTGAAAAGTTTTGAACATTAGTACCTATTAAAATCAATTGTCGCCCTATATGTAATGGGGATGAATCATTGGTAATGCCACTACCCTTAGGCACAAAAATTGGTGCATCGAGGCTCAATTTTCTATGAGGTGTGACATGTTCATCCTCTTCTTCCACCCAGTCGACCCATCGACTCTCACTTGTAATACTTTTTTGCCCGCTAGAAGTGATCAAATTATTTGTCGAAGTAACTTGGGAAATTGAAACAATTGGTGGAGCAACCATATTCAACATAGGATCAACATGAGGCTTAATTAGATAGGCTCCTGAAGAACCAATTTGAGCTCCAACGTTAACTGTTACCCCTGTTTTATCAACTATATCAGACTGTCCAAGTTCTTTTATTTGCGCCACAAAAGTAGCAGTTGTGTTAATGGCTACATCTTTAGTCAATAACTTTCCAGAAGTGACTTGCGATGCAACAACAAAAGCCTTTGAATTAGTTGTCTTTTCTTGAAGCTCAATCTTATCATGTATCTGCAGGTTCACTCCCTACCCTTGCGACCCTTGTAGCTGTAACACTTTCTTTTTCAGTAGCATTATAATTTAGTTGCTACCCAACTTCAGTTTGATGTCCAGAATTTTCAAGTTTCGACATTGCAATCGAATTTAGATCAAGCACCTGACCTCCATTCGAACCAACTTGATCTTCACATGAAATTACACATGTATCGCCTACTTGATATCCTTGAACCTTATCTGAAGTTTTCAGAGCATCAGCCAAACTTTTTCAGAGATGTCTAACAATTGAACCTCTGATCCAAGTATCAAAGCCCTCCTGAACCTTTGTCCCAGGCACCAAAAGTCCCTCTTGCACTGACATTTGACCAGCTAATACTAGCCTTGTTTCGCCACTATTTTTAGTAGTTAGGTACTGAGTATACTTTATATTCGGTGTTCTGTTCACATTACTTGCATTATCCATATCATTAGAGACTTTATTTTCAGTTTTTTTTTTTTCTGCATTCAAGAAGTCTGGTGCATTACCCTGCAATTGTTCCAAATTGTTTGTTTTGTCACCTTGCTTCCCGATGTCATCTTGATTACCCTCTCCCCTTTTGTTTTTTTTGGATCATTAATCGGAAATCAGCATCTTCATGACCTTGGTGCTTACAATAGGTACAATGCAAAGGAAGATTAAATAACACAACCTGTTGATAGTGTTCAATGAGCTTATCAGATTGTTCATCCAAAAAAAACATATTTACTCATTTCGAATGTTTGTCCATAAGATCAAGAATGACCTTAATTCTAGCTGTGATAGGTCTTGTCCTATCTTGAGTGGCTTTATCTATGGCTACTGGCTTACCAATAGTTGATGCAATGGATAACAAATGTCTTCGAGCAAAAAGATTTGGTGGCAGATCCGGTAGCGAAACTCATGGCAAAGCTTTTGAAGTTTCTTCTCCTTAGGATTAAAATTTTGTGTCCATGAAAAGTTACGAAACAGATGTTGTTCCCCAATAAATTGAAGATAAGTAGATTGTCACGCCCCGAGCCTACACCCTGGGCGGGACTGGCACTCGAGAGCCATTGTTGGCCCCAAGCGAACCCTTGGTCTGGCTTACTTACTTAGCGGAAGACTTAAATCAATAAAGATAAAATTATGAAATAAACTGGAATGTTATAAAGGAACATTTAACTTAGCCATTAAGGCAAACTCAAGTCTTACCATAAGATAATGACATTGAAAAGGCTAAATAACTAACATCTGACTGTCTATTAAACCTCTAAAAAAATGGGATGGATGTCGGGACAAACCCCATGACATCCTAATGAACTAATAAAATAACTTAAAGCAATAAAAGGAGTCCTCCGAAATGCAAGAAGGCTCACCAACTGACTCTAGAGTGCTCACTGGATCAACGATGCGCTGGATGCCGATCCTAGTTACCTTTGTCTGCATCATAATAAGATGCAGACCAACTGGTATCAGTACATTGAATGTACGAGTATGCGAGTTGGAATGCTAAACACAACATAGGCTTGAAAGAAATCTGAAAAACTTACTTGATTCAACTCAACTCAACATAACTGAACTCATTTCAATATAAAGCAGTCTAAAACAATTGCAATATAAAGAAAAGTTGTTTAAAACATGATGTCAACTCTGTGTGTATGCAAAGATACATATAACTCTGAAATGTATGTAAAAATACAATAAAATGTGTATATAAGAATACAATTACTGTTGTGGGAGTTTCTCTAACCGACAGCCATCACGTAAGAGCTATTGTGATGATACAGTGTTTTGCCTCACGCTGCCAGGGCCGTCATATACCTTGCCGAGGGTATAGAACCTGAACTACTAAGTGGATCCCTAGTCTATGCTAAAAAGCACTAAAGGAATCATCTAAAAAGTATGGCCATTTTCTACCCATGGTGGCTACATGGTTTATGGAGGCTGTGAGTTGTCTGAACTCTCCCCCCATATCGGTGCTCAATACTACTCCCAAAAATATAATATTAGCTCTTATGTTTAAAAGCATACTTCTTTTTGTGATAGTGCTCAAAAACTTAGCTCAAAGGTTATCTTGTAAATCAAAGTTTCCTCTCTTGCTTCATTTAGAAAGCGATTACTCTTTTCTGAAAACTAGCCCGAAGGCTCTTTGGAAATAGAGGTTTCCTTTCTTGTTTAAATGTGAAAACATTTTAAACCATTTGGCAATACATAGTCCCCTAATACTTTTGAAGAAATGAACTTCAATCTTTTCTCTTTACTCTTTACTCAACTTAAACTTTAAGTCTTAAAACAAAGTTAAAAGCATTTGCAAAAGACTTCTTGAAAAGACTCTAAGAACTTCATAGACTTGGCTCTTGACTTTCCTTGAATTTGAATTTTTGGATTCAAGGTTATGATTCATGTTTCTGGATGATTTCTAGATGTTTAGAAGTCATTTAGAGTAGTTAGAATCAATGGAAGGTGTTAGTACACTTTAGAATAACTTAAATAGGCTAAACGACGAAAACTAGTGAAAATCGACGATCTGGGGGCATCCCAGGCGCGCTGCGCCAGCCCCCACTTTCTGGGGCTCCTTTTGGGCGGACTGCAGGCATGCCGCCCCAACCTCTTTGGCGATGTGGGGGCGCGACGCGCCTGGCCCTCCCCAGTTGTGTCTGACATATTTTTCAACTCGTTTTCTGATCATAATCGTTTTAAATCGATTCCTTTTCTCAATACTTTCTTAGATTCAGATACCCAACACATGTACACTAGAATCTAACTCGAAACAACTCTTAACATCGCTAAAACATCTCAAGAAAACCCATCAATCACATGTAAGTTGAAGAATGAAAACAATTCAAGAACACAACTCAAGAACATCAAATTCTAACTCTTTTAGGACGAAAATCGTTGAATTACATGATTGGTGCATGGGTGAATGGACCCAATGCTATGTGATCTCACATACCTTGTAGGGATCACCCCCGACGAAATCCACAAGCTAATCTCGACGAATCTTGAACGCTCTTCTCCTTTCTCCTCTTTTCTCCTTTTTCCAAGCCCTAGCGTGAAATTCACTTTTCTAAAGCTGACTAAAATCTGACGTTACCCCAATTAAACTCCTAAAAATGAATTAATTAAGTTGGGTAAGAAAAAGACCAAAGTATCCTTCCAAAATCCGGATTGGACTTTCCTTATTCGAATAGCCCAACTTCCGAAGGGCATAACTTACTCATATAAACTCGAAATCGCGCAAACTCAGCGGCGTTGGAAAGATCTTTCCTACCATAGCTGGAAGTACCTCTAACTCATCCTGAGCTAGAAGTTATGGCCGTTTGAAGTTGGCCAAAACTCAATTTTTCCTAACTTAAACAAATTTTCCAGATTTTCATTATTTTCAAAAATGACTATTTCCAGTTCTTAGCTTTTTCCTAGCTATTTCAAATTGCGAGATGTTACATAGATAACCAAAGTGTTATGGAAGAACTGAGTAAAAATTTTCATAAAGATCACAATGAATTAAAAGATGTCGTGCTACAAGCGAGCCAATTAAACAACGGCCTTTGATGACCAAATGTTTTGGAATTAATTTTCTCAGTTCGTGTAAGCTTGGTGCACCATAGGAAAGCTTCATAATCACAGCTTGATGAAGTCCCTCTTCAACAACATACTCATCTAATTCCTTAAAAGTAAATCAAACAGTTGATTCCCCGTATATTAATTGAATAGGTTTCAAGATTATTTTGGTCAGTGTCGTAGGAATATAATTCATTAGACACATAGGTATTGTTAAGGTTTGACTCTCCCACTGTTTGAGACCAGGGAGAGGCAGCGGCAGCCATGAGAGGCTTCTAAGTCACCATTCACGAGCAGCCGCAGGGGTTAGGTTTTCAAAATTGATTAGTAAAAAGTTTAACGTTCAAATGTTTATTTTACCCTTCTTAATGAGATAATTTATAGTTAGACAAATATCTATAACTTGTTTTAAACAAGTTTCAAAAGTAAATCTTTCTTTCTTAAACTATGTACCAAATCAAACAACATCACATAAATCAGATAACATTTTGTATTATAATTCATTTACAATCTTGTGTGTGAGATTGGGCCATACAATTATGCAATCACAATCAGGATGAAAGAGTACAGGTATGCCTCATCAGTAAGTTAACACTAATTATTTCTCTCATTTACTTTTGTAGTTTTATCCTTCTCAAAGAAGAAATGTTTATCAAATAGATGATTTGAAAAAAAGATATCTCATTCGAACTAAACATTTAAGGAACTTTTACTAAAATGAGTAATTTATAAAATAACGATTATATAACTTATTAATAGTCACGAGTTCAGAAAAGCTGCACCATTACAAGAGCGATCGGAAACATTTTTTCTTTTGTAAATAAAAGTGTGCTCTCTTGATTAACTTAACATGGCATCACAACAGGTAGATATCCCAAGACCAAATCTCATCATCACTCATCTTTGTCTATGAGCTTGAATTTTTAGATGAAATGATCACACACTTCAATAGTTTTAAAATTTTGAGATAGACAAGAATTATTTAACATAATTTCTTAGAGTAAGCAACTCTAAAGTTCCTTTTATTTTTATTTAATTGAAAGAGAAATGAGTTTACACCATTCTCAGAAAGACATACACTGTCAAATTGACATGTAAAGAATAAATGTAAATATTGCTATGCTATCTGGTAGAACTGGACATAACCTTTTCATATGACTAATATATTCCAGGCCATTATTAGGTCAAGGTTAAAGATACTTAAAATCTAAATGAGTAGCATTCATATATTTCTGGAAGAAAGACAGAACAAGAAGGAATTTTTCGTGTTATTTCGACCAAATAGTAAATACAAAAACATGCATTATTTATTTTTAGGTCAGGTGACATTCAAACTATGAAGTCTTTCTGCATAAATATGGAAAGGCTCTAGCATTTGTAGTTTATACCGGCTAATGTAGAATAATAGAATCCAAAGCACGCGTTTTAGCTTTCCTTGTCTGCTTCCCCAGTGAGCCTAAAGTTCAGAAAATTGAAAATGCAGGCGTTCCTTTGCAGCAATGAGGTGAACTGTGGCAGGAAAACCTTGTTTCGATCATTTATGCTCTCAGCAATTTGTGTCCCAAGCCTGAGAACGTCCTGCAGGTACGAAAATATCATCTTGAGAAACTCAAATATTGCAGGTAGCAGCATTGCCAACAAAGGCGAATCCAAAATTTGAAGTTGATGAATTCCTATAATAATTTCAAGTTAATACTCCTTCCATTCACTTTTACTTGTCAACTATATTAAAAATAAATTCACTTTTACTCTACCATTTTAGTATATCAAGAGAAAAACAATTTCCTTTTCTTGTTTTACCTATTAACTACTCCTTCAAAATCATTTCTCAAGTCAATTAAAGATTATACATCAATTAATATGGATATTGTGGTAAAATATGCATTTCATTAATATTTCTTAAGAATCATTTATGGACAAGTAAAAGTGAATGGACGGAGTATATGATAATAACTAAGTTCACAGTCAAATATTTATAAATATTTTATGAATTTCTTAATATAAATATAGGGTTTGAATAAAAACTATTGGGTTCATGTGAATCGTACCTTACAGCCTAGGTCCTCCCCTGATTCCCAGGGGACATAACATCTTATTCATCATTCATCATCACAACCGCCCATAAGTTGCAAGTATATCTCTTAGCTTTTTTGCTTCTGCATCCAGGTTGTCAAAGCTAGTTGAACTAGGTATCCTCCAACTCCAGTTTCCAAACTGCAATTAGGGGAAAGATAAGAAAACAAAAACGATGTCAGAGAGGATTCAAGAGAAATTGAAATAAGTAAAGGACTCACTTCGTTTGATGTGTTAGATGAAATAATCATATTGGTATAAATTTTGGTTTTGCTTTATCCAGCTTTTGGTTTGTAGTTTGAATATTGCATGGCTAATTCTCATATAATTTAATACACCCAATTGGATTATTATTTTTGAACCTGACGTAACATGGAATAACTATGCATCGATGAAACACCAAAAGATAAAAATACCCTTTATATCTCCTCAAACCCATCATCAACACCCTTTCAACTTTATTAAGTTTTAAGAGATAAACCTACATCTTAACAATTTACCCTATATATTCGTTTCTAGTAGAAAGAACGAAACACCCGATAGTAATTAAGCTATGTATTACAATCTTGCATAACTTGTTTCTATGCCAAACGACTCCCAACATCATATAGTTCCACTACATAGTAACACCAGTATAATGATGTGGTTGCTATATACTATCATAAATTCAGATGATATTGGAAAGGAAAGGAGATTCAACATTGAAGGAAATAGTATTTTGGTCCAAAGCAGAAAATTTCCAAAGCGTCGATAGAATCAGAAGCTACCAGATGCCACAAATTTGCACATAATCAGTTAAGCATCTCTACTTGTCTCAGCTAACCCAACAGCATTGACAGTTAACAGAAGGTTTAGAGTGCTAATCTAAACTCTACCAACGCCCAGCCTATCAGCGAAAACGATCAAGCATTGGTCACTCACTATTCACTCTGTAGAAGCAGATTTATGTCTTTACCTGAGTTGCTGGAATGTTCATTCTGGAATCACTCCCAAGCCCAAGAACATCCTGCATCGGTATAATTGCAATACGGGCTACAGAAGAAACTGCACCTTCGATCAAGCCCCATGATATTTCCTCTTCCTCAATATTTGATAAATACTTTAGTACCTGATACATCAATTTAAGTGAACAACAGATTCATGTTCATTGTCATCTCACGTTATATTTATAGCAACAATAAAACATGGTTTAGTCAATGCATCATACTAACATTGGATTTCTCTTCCTGTGGCAAAGTATCCCACCAACCTCGGATCTAAAACATGCAAACAAAAGAAAATGCTTACAAATTTTGGACAGGGAGTAGTTATGATAGGGAGGGGGGACACAGTAAATCAAGATCAAGCACTGAAGATTACCGTATCATTGTCATGTGTTCCAGTATACACTACTTGGTTCTGCTCATGATTGTGAGGTAAATGAGGGTTTTCAGCGTCACTGCCAAATGCTGAACGACACAGGGAAGAACAAATTTATACCAAGAATGCCAGATAAATTCAACGCTACTTTCTGCACACATTTTATAAGTACGGCAGAGGATATAATACCAAACTGGAGTACAGCCATTCCAGGTGCCTCAATGGACTTTCTTAGCTGAACAACGTCCTCGGTAATTACTCCCTGTCATTTAGCATTCTAGAAATGAGAAGATATAGCAATAAAGCAATAAAACTACATAAACAAATCAAAAATTCCCTTCTACCTATATACTAATCAAACTTAAAGAGTACAAGCTAGTCTCATCAATACATAATTAATTAGAGAAATAGAGAAAAATCTACTAGTATGCTTAGATGAAGCCGAAGGAGAGAAAATAATGATGAAAGATAAATGGCTAAAATATATGTATGCTTGCTTGCACACAAAAACAGGTTTGTTAGATCTGCTGTCAAATTATTGCTTTTGACCAGTACAACCAGAAATTGCCTAACAAATGGGTTGCATGCAATATTTTATTCTACCTTCTATCTTCTCTAAAAGGCATTATCTTTTACTTCCTAAAAGAGAGAGTTATTGGTAGTGTCCAACCATTCGAATGTCTACCAAACTACAAAAGAATGCTCCAGGGGAGACATAAAGAAGATATTTCTTTTTTATTGGTAGGAACCGTTAAGCAGACATCAAGACAACATCAGAAATTTCAGAGAGAAAACATGTTGTATATATGCTCTGCTAAGACATACCAAGTCTTCTGCTATAATATTGATCTTCCCAACAGCTTGTAAGATAGCATCAAACAAAGGTTTTCCAGGTCCCACCTAAGTCATTAAAAAAATAAAACAATGAGATAGTTTTTGAGGTTAAGATTCAAAACATGAAAGAAATATGAAGAGATCTGACCTTCCACCGTCCCAGAATTGCAATTTTTTCCTCTGCAAGTATGGATTATAAAAACTACATGAGTGCCCAATTGATACAAAGTTACATATAAGCCTGTAAAAATCCAACATCCGTTACCAGAAGGAACAGCCCAAAATCCAGCAAATCCTCTAAAGTGATCTATCCTAAATTCATCAAAAAGATCCGTTGCACGTTGAATTCGGCATACCCACCATGAAAATCCATCCTTCTCCATGGCTTTCCAATCATAGAGAGGGCTGTTTAGCAAAAAAAATCACAGTAAGTAGTGGATAGCACAACAATTGACAGTTTATCATTGAACTTAGATATGATCTACCAGTAAACTAAAACGACAAGTGTCCACCAAGTATGTCTTCTAAAAGCAACAACTAGATATGGATACTTCCATACTCAAATATATATTTTTCAGATAAAGGAAATGTTTGTTCAACAATCTAGTGTCCGAATAACACTTACCTGCCCCATAGTTGACCAGTTTCACTAAAGGCGTCTGGAGGAACACCACTAACTATAAGAGGGAAACCTTTCCTATTCTGCCACAGAGATAGATGGTTTATGCAGATCAGAAGGCTTTAAAAGTTAGTGAGGGTAATTCACCCAACTTATTTACCATCAAGGTTCAGGGAGATACTAACCAGCAAAAATTGTTTCTTGTTGGCCCACACATCAGCACTGTGATATCCAACATATATTGGCATGTCTCCCATTATACTGATTCCTTTGGATCGTGCATAGTCACGAACTTTTTTCCATTGTCGTTGGAACAAGAACTGTTGTGCAATGAATATGTCAATCTGTTCCAGGTAACATTAGATCATGTTCAATGTTTGCCCAATTTCAAGGATCCAACTTTGGTCAGCATTCAAATTTTAAAGAGGTCTTACAAAATCCTTTTCACTTTGATAAACTTCTTCTAGAGCTGCAAGATGGCGATTTTTCAATGGTTCAGGCCAATCATACCAGCTAATAGTGTTTACAGAGTTGTCTATGGCAGCAAAATAAGCAGCATCCTCCAGCCAACCTGTATTTTTCTTGAATAAATTATGTTTACCAATAGCAGGTGTTAACAGAACCATTTTTAGCAATTATTAACATGTCCCCACATTTTCGGACTTCTTTTTTCATTTCAAAGTGAATATATCAGCTATTCATAACAAGTGTGTTACAGAGCATTCCTATTCATATACTATCAGCTATTGTCCCTCCTAAATGTGTGATTAAGGAGTTATCATGGTTTGACAGACCATGGTTATCCTTGCTCCTATTGTTCACCTTAATCAAGAAATGAAGTAAGTTTATCTTACTCGAAATATTTGGATCCCGGCGAAAGTTCTCGAGCTGGTCTTTCAGTTCCCCTTCACTGGAGAGAAGCCTCTTTGCTGCCTAAAAATGATTAAGGAAGAAAATTATCATATGAGCAATCAATTCTTGAAGTGAAAAAATTATTTATCTATAATGAAAATGAAAAAGGAGGTGGATAAAGCTCGAGTACAGAAGAACAAAAATTTGATAATGTGAAGCAGACATGTAAGGAAGTCAACGAGAAAAGAGATATTTTTAAACCTCCTTTCTCTTCTCCACACACTCAAAACCTTTCTCTTGAAAGCATTTTCCAACCCTTTTTGGTTGTATAAAGTTCATGTTATATTAAAAGAAAACTAGCAACAAGTATCTCCTCATTGTTTACCTTGGTTATTAAAGGATCTTTTATCTCAGATATAGTCGAGTAATTGACACGATCTGTAGGTCTTCAGAACAATGAAACATACCAAACAATAAAAATAGGATGTCAAGTAATGTTCCATAGAATTTCTCTGTCCAGAAACACTAATGAATTGTAAGGAAAATGTTGTAAAGTGGCTCACAGTGGCTCCGGGAGCTCCTCCTTCTTCAGTAAACCATCATCAACAAGCTCTTCAAGAGAAATCAGAAGTGTGTTTCCACAATTTGCATCCTGAAAGCAACCATTGATAAACTGTCATTTCAATGTTGTAAAGATTAACAATATGGTCGTCTCAAGATCACTACAGCATTAACAAAAAGGTAATGATCTATGTCATTGTCTGTATGAACATTTAATCAAATAAATTCCGTTGCGAAGAGAAGGAACTCAATATAACATGAATCAAAACAACACAAAATCTCAAAATTGTGCCTCATGAAATGTGCATATTCAAGCAGTTCACATTGCAGCAATTTGATCGAAATACACCCTCCGTTTCAATTTATTTGTTTTACTTTCCTTTTAAATCCATTTCAAAAAGAATGACTCTTTCCTTTTTTGGCAACTCTTTAATTTCAACTTTCCACCTGTCATGTTTAAGACCACAAGATTAAGGACGTTATGGTACACTCTACATATCTTTAGTTTAAGACCACAAGATTCAAAAATCTCTTTACTTTCTAAAACTATGTGTCAAGTCAAAACCAGACAAACAAATTGAAGTAAGTTTTTTAAAAGAAAAATCAAGCGTAAAAAGGAAAATTCATGTCACCTGTCCTGAATAAGGTGATCCATCTTCATTGCCTCTCTTTCCAGGCGGTACAAGTGGAAGAACCTGCAAACAAGCGCAGAAAGTCCTGTTGCTTTTTAGATTTTAATTACTCACAAAAAAGTTAGAATCAGCTTTGGTTCCATTGTTTGGATAAAGGGTAAGACTGGATCTTGATCTCCAATTTTAAGAGTAGACTACTATATTCTCGAGTAAAACTTCAAAAGCATACCCACTACATCAATCAAGATATAAATATACAACCACCAATGCCTTTTTGAAGTTCCAGATCAAATAACTTGAGACAACAAGCTTCTCATAACATTCATTACAACTTTAAATAGACAATCAGAAGCAAACAAGAGAGTACAAACTCTAAACAGAAGGTACTTTTTGATCCTTTATTAGTAAGCAAGCTACACTATTCTCCTTGCCAAAAGTCCTTGCAAAATACAAACCAGGCATCGAACTTCCGTAGATTCCAACACCCACCCATATGAGTTGATGAAGTGCAAAACTGAGATGCCAAGATTCCTATTACATGGATGCTAATTTCTATGAAAGAAAAGAACTACACTTGAAATCTTTTTTTTCCTTACTTTTTCTTATGATAAATAAGTACTCACAAATCCTATTTGTGCTAGCTTTTAATTATTCTCAGCATTCTTTTATTATCATATTTGTAGTCTTTCCACTAAAGACATAACCTTTATGTTTCTTGCTACCACAAAAAGAGGTAAGAAACTATTGCCATGGTAGCGTAGGAAAATTATAAGCTAAGTTGTACAGACTCTTCACTTTTGACACCGCAACAGTGTCAGATTTTCAGTGTATTTTTGGAGAATCCAACACAAACATTTTGGAAGAATCTATAGTAACATAGATAAAGATTGTTAAATGAGCTTTATAATGTTTGTGTTATGTTGATCTTATATTACATCATGAAAAGTTATACATTCCCCAAATTTCTTCATGAATCAAAAAAAAAATTAAAACAATTGAACCTGCCAAAGGGAGCAACCAGCAAGATGAAGCCAATCAAGGAACTTAAAAGCCTGAGGGCCAAGGTCACCAATACCATAAGGTCCAGGAAACGACGTCGGATGGAGCAAAATTCCAGCTCTTCTACGATCGTTTGGGTCTCGTTTTGGCAACCAATCAGCATAATCAATCGGAAAATCCTCACCTACAGCAGGAACGGCAGCGGTGCCATTTTGAAAGGAACCTTTCCGATCAAACATGAAAGTGGGTCTAGATAATTTTGGGATAGGAGATTGAAAAGTAGTGTTTTTGGGGAATGGCAATTTGGGAGAAGAGAAAGAAGAAGGTATTAGTGAGAAACAAGTGTGAATTGCCATTGATAATGAGAATAAGTGAAGATTGTTAGTATTTTTCCTTCATATTATTGATTTGGAGGAGAATTTGGATTGAAGAAAATGGGTCGATTTTGAAATTGGGATTGCCGTTTTTGGCTTGAAAATGGAAAGGAACAGAGTGGAGTGGAGTGTGGAGTAGGAAGTTGAGGAAGGTGTTGCGGTGGGGAGACAAGAAGCATGTGATACACCGATTCGGTTTGATTTTATGTATTATTGGCTCAATTTATTAATATTTTAATTTTAAATACACTAAATTAATTTTATGTATTATTGGCTCGATTTATTATTTTTTAGTTTTTTAAATATGCTAAACTAATAATCAAATCAATAAGATATTTTTTATCGATTTGGTTCCTTCATGGTTTGATTTCGGAATCAATAAGAAAATACTTATAAATACATGAAAATCCATAATATTAGTAATACAAAGATTTTAAATGCATGCATTAGTATGGTTAAAAATATAATTGCCCCTCAAAACTTTTTTTTACGTCTTTTTCACCATATTTTGGAGGGTATTCTTATAATAAATCTTTTTTTAAAAAAAAAATATTATAGAATGCTTGCTTTTAATACATCAAATCAAACAATGATTAAAAATTAATCTCTGCTAACTAATACAAACACCACATATCTAAATATTATTTTTGTATACCCTACCAAGCGATCTAAATGGTGTCAGTTTAGGAGTGTGCAAAAATCGAACCGAAAAAATTACTATTGATTTATCATTATTGGGTTATTGGATTAACAAATTCTTAGTGATTTTATAAAAATATATTATTGGGTAAATCGATAATCCATTGACAATGTATAATTTACTACTTTACCCGTACATAATATTAAATATTAATCTCAATATCTTATTAGTTACTATCTTTGTTCTTTAGCCTTCAATTCACACTTTACAGTGACTTTGAGTTCACAACTTCACATAATACAAAATGTTAAAAAATAAAGTAATAACTCTATTCCTTTTAATTTCTCTTTATCTTACACTTATATAATTTTTTTCATGTTAGTTACTCCCTCCGTCCCTTTTTACTTGTCCATATTTCCTTTTTTGGATGTCCCTATTTACTTGTCCATTTTGACAAATCAAGAAAAGACAACAAATTTTTTCCTATTATACCCTTATTTACACTTTTTGAAAAATGTAAAAGTGTATGTTGTTTCCCTCCAATTTATTTCACTTTAATTCAAATAAGTGGTTGTAATTTTGAAGTGAAAGTTGTTATAAGGGTAAAATTATAACTTCACTGTGCTAATCATTGTTGCCTTAATCTGTGTGTCATTTCTAAAGTGGACAACTAAAAAGGGACGGAGGGAGTATTATTATTTTTAATTATTTTATGAATATTTGTAAAGTTACAATATTGTCTTTGTCACATTGAAATACGTGTTCAATTCGAATTGAGATTTACAAGGTGGGTTGAATTTCAATTAGGATTCTTGGAGACTACCCAACTATAAACCTTAGTTCATGCATATATAAAGGGTATTATATTCCCTTAAAAAGGCATCTCGAAAATTCCTTAAAGAGATCGAAATCTCAAAAATTTCATCACAAATTCATCGAATATTCATAAAAAGATAAAGGCATCTCAAATATTCCACAAATTCATGAAATATTTATAAAGAGATCAAATTCAAATTATCTTAATTCGAGAAATATATGCCACTAATACCGCTCGAATCATGAAGATCAAGTCCTTAATTCGAGAGATACGCCACTAACGGCCCTCGAATTATGAAGATCAAGTCTAAACCATCCTAGTTCGAGAAATATGCAACTAACGACCCTCAAATTATGACAATCAAGTTCATATCATCCAAGTTCGGAAAATACGCTACTAACGGCCCTTGAATCATGGATAAATCTTATGAGAGAAGAATCAAGGAAGAAACAAAATTGTACTCACAATCTTGATCAATAAAATTATATTTCTTTATATTTTATTTGTGATTGTAACTTATTTTCTATCACTTTAAAATTTGTTACAAACGATCTTGTCGGCTGTCGCGTCAAATTATTGGAGACATAAATTGAAAAAATATACAAAATAAAACACTAATAATACATAAAAATATGCACTCTACCGAACGGTCCATATGTGTTCTCAAATTAGTAAAACTGTTGCATGTTTATAGTCTTCATTCGTCTAAAACTTTGCAGATTTGTTTGTTTTCCTACGAATTTGTCTGATAGTGGCATTGATTGCTTTCGATAAATATCGACAATTTTTAATAATGGACCTAAGAGAATAACATTATATATTTTTCTAATAAATATCGACAATTTTTAATAATGGACCTAAGAGAATAACATTGTATATTTTTCTATTCAAAAAGTTTGATAGCAATTAGCAAGCAAGCAATTTGTCTCCACTTCTGCGTCTTGTTTTCTCCTTTTATTTGTTAATTGATTTAAGTGTCCGTTTGAATTGACTAATTTTAGGTGTTTTTAAGTCAAAATAACTTTTAAGCAATTTTGAAGTGTTTGGATGAAGTTAAAAAGTGTTTATAAACACTTATTTTAAAGCCAAAATAACAAAAATAAGCCAAAAGTCATAAGTTAGAAATCTTAACTTATGACTTTTGGCTTATAAGTCATAAGCCAAAAGTCAATCCAAACAGGCCCTAGGTCATACAAAGCCTTTCAAAGTTGTTTGTATATTTCATTTGAACACTTCAACTAGGGTGGATACCTATTGAACACTTTTACCCGTTCGAATTAGAACACTTTTTTGACAATCAATTAAAAATGTTGTATGTGTGTAATACATTCGCAGTGACGTGGCAAATTAACGAATTAACGACATACCTGTGGAAATTTGAGGGGAAAAAAAAGAAAAAATATTTTGAAACCATGAACCTTCGATTCGTTCATTGTGTTTCGTCTTTATCTGTGCTAAGCTAAAGGATTTTACTCGTTCACAACTTCAATCATGTATTAATGGAGTATAGAGAGATTCATAATCAACTAATAATTGAGCAGGTTCAAAGCTTCATAAAGGTCAAGGGGTGAAAAAATATGCAACTCCTTTATTCAAACTATCGCCGTCTACTCACCGTCATCATCGTCGTTCCTCTTAAATCAATTATTAATTTTTTTCAGATCTGATTTTAAAAAGACATGATACATTTGGGTTTAGATATTTCTTTTTCAGGAAGAACAAAGAGAGGGAGGGAGGAATAGAGTAGTGATAGTGTGGGTATCCATTTTTTCCGGTGAATAAGATAATGACTGCCAAATTTTTTAAGAAAATGGAGGAAGAAATGTAATGGTGTTCTCCAGATGAAATCGACAATGGTAAGGGAGAGGGAGAAGTGGCTGAACAAAAGAGAGAAGAGAAGGGTAGATGATGGTGTGGGGAGGCGGCGGCAATGGCGGGATGGTGGTGGTGTTGGAAGAGTACGACTATGGAAAAAAGAAGAAGAAAGAGACAAAAGAAAGAGATTAAAAATAAAATAAAAGGAGCTATAATATCCCTCCACACACTCACTATATGTGTATTACACGTTCTTTGCCATGTCAGCGAAAAGTGTCTTATAAATATTTATTTTGAACAATAAAAGTGTTCAATAAGTACAAACATTAATTGAGGTGTTCAAGTGAAATACGCAAACAATTTTAAGGGGCTTCATATGACTTTAAAAAATTATATTTTAATTAAGGCTTAAGTCATCAGTGACCCTTTAAAGTTATTCACATAATTCACTTAGACACCTCAACTAGGACTTGTACATATTGAACACCTAAATTGTTTAAAATATTGCCTATTAAAAACAAAACGATGATATGACAAAATAAGTGTGTATCACTGTTCCTAAGAACGTGAATAGATTCTATTTTTTTTTAAAAAGTTGGTACCTATTTTTTAACAGTTGACATGCATTAACTAAATAATTTAAAAAAAATATTAATTCCACATTAATCTCTTCATAAAAGAAACCTCCACCCACCCCCACATCCATACCATGCACCAGTGGTCATCTTCTTCAATCCACCATTCTAAAGATTTTAAATTTTTAGCCTTTTATTTCGTTCTTTTTTTTCTTCATTTTTTGAAAAAAATAAAAATCTAATTCTGCTAATTTAATATGCGAGAAGAAAATAATTTGAACATTGGAGTTAAAAATTAATCGATATTCATCCATCTTTATTTTCGATCATTCCGATTGAACAAACATCACCACTCATTATACTTATTAGAGATGATATTAAAAAATTCAACATACTTTCGATTTCTCTTCGTCGCAAATTTTAAAATAATTTATTGATGTCCATTTATTTTCACATAAATCTCAAACTGAATAGAGAATAACGGATGATAAGAGAATGAATTTGAGCCAGGAATTTTATTTTTTGTTATGTTCGTTATCAATGGAGAAATTAATGGCGGCCGATGGAGTTCACAGGTAGAAGGAAGAAGCAAGGTCAAAGGGTTAGGTGGGTGTGGGCGTGGGGAATGGGGAGTGGGGGAGATTTTCTTTTATAATTTTTTTGTGATTATTAATTAAAGGCTGGAAAGTATTTTTTATTTTTTAAAATTGAAAAATTATATTTTATTGCTAGATTGGGTTCATGTGCCATGTGTCGTAATTTTATTTGTGATTGTTTTAAGACAACGCATGTGAATTACACGCGTCTCATTTTATGTTCAATAGATACATATTCCTTAATATTAAAGTGTCTAATAGGTAATAGTCCTAGTTAAGGTGTCTAAGTGGATTATACGAACAATTTTAAGGATCGCTAATGACTTAAGCTTTTAATTAAATACATATGACTTGCTCATACTTCTTAAGTATTTTTGCTACACAATATCAGGTCAAATACAATCAATCTTATCTTATATTTTTATTAGGTTAGCTATTTTTTTTTATTCGTCATATCATTTTCATACAAATGAATAGAAAAAAGTTGCAAGGCTTGTAGACACCTAATTTTTGACTGAACATAAGATTTTACACTAATTTGTATTCCTTAAATATTTCTTTTATGTCTAAGTTAGATATTTTGATTTTATCTTATTTTAATAAGTTTATTTTTAAAAGATTTGAAAATAACAAAATATATGTTTATTTTAATTTTAGTTTAATAAATAAGCTAGTATTTCTTAATTATAATTTATTATTAGCTATTCAATTTTATTAGCTTTAAAATATAATTAAATAATATTCTTATTTTATTTTATTATATTATATTATATTATTAAAAAAATAATAATAACTTAACTACCCCACAACTCCCTCACACTGACCACTATACTACCCCACCTCCACGAAAAACACATCCCACAACCATACACACATTCTGCACAACACACACACAAAAAAAAAAAACCCCACTACCCACCCCTATATCCTAAACACAATACCTACACTTCTCAGAATACACACACATATACAAAACGTACAGAAAAAAGAAAAACACAACATCAGCAACACCAAAAAACTACACCAACACACAACACAGCGCACACATACGGAAGACAAAACAAAAAATATACACACTATACACCCTCATATTATATCTTTTCTTTCGCTCACAAACAAAAGTGAGGTCGAGGTTTTCTTTCGTAGTTTCGAGTTCGTGGTTCCTTATTAGGATTGTTTTCTTTTCGTGAATTGAATTTTCGCAAGAGATATCGTTTAATTTTTATTGTATTTTTATTTTTATGATTATATAATACTTGATTCCAATGTTATGAAGTTTGCTCGAAATTTAGGTGTGTTTAATTTTGACACAATAATATTGAAATATTCCCTCTTTATTCTATTGTACATTATTTTTCATTTTGTACCATATGTTGTTATCAATTAAGTACCTCTTGTGTCCAACCAAAATCAATTAAATGTCTAAAAGAATTATTCTAATAGTTTGTTTAGTCAACTTTATTAAAAATGTTTATTTTAGAAAAATTAAAAGAAGACGAGTTGCAAATTTTTACTTTTTATTTTTGTTGGATTTTGTCATAACTTGTAAGTAAACTAAAAATGTAAGTGCATCTATATCGAATTTGAAAATAACTTTTTATTTATTTATTTGTTTAAGATTTTAGACTTTTATTATTTAAATAGTATTCATAAATAGTATAAAATAATTTAGTCACTAATAATACACTTAAGCTTTCTAGCAATAGGTAAGCATTAGGACAGATATATGATCCGTTAAAAATATTTGTTTCGATTAAGAATGTGATTACACATCTTTTTCTTGAGACATTAAAATAAACTCAAGGATGCGGTGACACACCTTGTCTAAAAATATAATTATATTTCATTAACTTAAAATAGCACTTTTAGATAAAGTTAATAAGTGTGATGCAAAGAAGACAGCTATGTCTCTAAACGTCAAGACCAAGAATGCGGTTACGTATCTAGGTCGAGACCAAAGAAAAGTTCAACAATAAAAATATGAGTGAAACTGTAGCATATAAAATAGATCTAAAAAATAGTTAAAATAAGTATAAGTCAATAAAAGCGACCGTGCTAGAACCACGAGACTCGAGAGATGCCTAATACCTTCCCCTCGGTCAACGAAATTCCTTATCCGAATTTCTAGTTCGTAGACCAAATAAAGAGTCATTTCCTTTTGATTAGGGATTAAACAAAAAGTTGACTTGGAACACCATAACTCAATTCCAAGTAGCGACTCTAAAAAAATAAAATAATCTCTTAATCAATACCGTCACTTAAAATGGAAAAACCCTTCTGTTCCAGGTCAGAAAAGGGGTGTGACAAGGCTCATATATACGACCAATAAAATTTCATTTCGCAATTTTTTTTTAACATAATGTAGTTAATCCCCCTGGCTTGCCTTTTGAGTGAAACATTTATGAAATATCCGGGCCGGGTCTTGGGTCCAACAGCCAGATCTTCAAACTCAGCCCCGCTTGCTTGCCCGGAAGAGGAAGTGATCCCCCAACACTAAAAACAAAAATCCCAGAGAGAAGCTGAGAATACAAAATTCCTAAATGAGATAGCAAATAGTTCCTTAGAAAAAATATAAATAAAGAGATACTAAATAAAATAAGAATAAAAATAAATAGATTAATAAATCGCTGAGAGAAGGCGGCCTCTCTCTCGAAAAATGGCCCAATTTCTCTTCTTTCTTTTTGATTTCAGCTTATCAAGAAAATTAGAATATATACTATACTTAACATAATGGGACTTACAATATCTTTTCTCTCAATTTTTTCACCACAAAAAAATAATTCAAAATATAATATTTCTCATCTTTCTACAACATAAGGAAGAAAACATCATTTATGTAAGTGTAGAATGTAAAATGTTGAAATTAAAGAATTGTCAAATTAAAAAGACATTCTTTTTAAATAGATTTTATAAAAAATATAAGATAAACAAATTAAAATAGAGAAGTATATATATAATTAGCTAGTTAATATTCGAAATTGAAATATACAACATCATGTCCCAAAGAGAACAACACATTCTCTCCATAAATCTGAAATAAATAATATACATAAAGTGAAAAATACTTGAATCACAATGAAAGACGATAACAACTTATTCATATTGCCATTTTCACTTGTGGCCTCCTCCTCTTTTGATGGTTTATATATTATTGTACTAAAACTTTCTTTATAATAATAATAATATCTTTTAACTATATGATATCTATTTACAAAATATATATTAACTAACCAAGGTCCTAATGAAACACATTGTACTTGAAACATTAGATAATAAAATCAACTACTTAAGTATATCACTTCCTTTTTTTCCAATATTTGAGGTCTAGATATCATCAGTCCAATCGTCGATGTTGTCGTTTTCATAAAACAAGCCATCGACGATTTGATCGATGAAGGAATCGATGAAGGTGTTGCAACCAAGGGTGAAAATTCGGCCAACACGGGTGCGAGAACTGGAAGACCAAGCAAAAAGAGCAGCACAAGCCACGGCACCAATACAAACCCCAGCAGCTTCAGCTATTCCTTGAAAATCAGTCTTTCTGAATACTGAATTTCCAGTCACAACTTCCATAGACACTGTTGCTGCAAACACAATCTGGAGACAAAAATTAACTAAGAATATTCTACACTTTTATGTGATCTATAAAACTTTTTTTTATAGAGTACATCATTAAGAATTATTTTATTACTAATGCCTTTTAATCGGTTATTGCACCTCATAATTATTTTTCGAGTTAATTACCATATTTGACATGAAAGTAACATGTGTTACCATAAAATTTATATGAATTATTTTTCATTTCAATCCGTTCAAAAAATGATATATTTAAAAATAATTTATAGTCACAAAAATATATTTATTTATGAGTTATTTTATAACACAATTTTTTTTTATAAGAAAATCTAAAACTCGGTATTAAATCAAACTAACACATAAATTTAAAGTAATTCTTTTTTACCCACTACAACAAAAATAACTTATAACAACAATATATATGTTGATTTATAAAGAGTGTTAAAACATTTAACAACATTAGTTAATTGTCATCCGATCTAATATTATCGTTATAGGGTTCGTTTGAAAAAATACTCATATTACCTCTAAAAACATGTTTAGAATAATTCAACTATTTTTTTTGACCTCTCTAGATACTCAAATTCAATATTTTAGAATTAAAGGTGAGAAATGTTATCATACAAGAAAATCTTTCTTATCAAGTGTAAAAGAATAAAAAAAAAAACTTGTTCTAGTTAATATTTTATTTAAGGACATATTATGGAAAAAATCAGAAAATTGAGGAAGTTAAATTACCATGGCAAGTCGACCAGATATAATTTCAAAATCATGACTCTTCTTAGAGCTTTCAATATACTCTGATAGCGTCTCGAAAAAAGGTGAAACGTCATTATCTTCGCCATTAAAACCTCCGTTCTTCGTCTTGATCACTCCGACAGGATCCGACCCGAATGATCTTAAAGTAGTCAATCTAGGCTGCAACATGATTTTCCCATTCTCCTGCCCCGGTTCTGACACTCTCAACTTCTGAACCGGCATAAAACCGGCCGGTTCAGGCTTCTGAGTTTGTGGTTTAAGTTCACAGAAAACCGGTCCAGCTCTCAAGGCCATTGAAGAATCTAAGAGATGATTCCTGAAAAGTGGGAGAGAGAGAAAATGTTTGAGAAAAGTGGGGTTATTTTTAGATGCATGGAATAATATTATGGAGAGTTTTAATTTAACTCAAATGGTCCTATAACTTTGAGGCTCTTCTATTTTGGTCCTTATTGTATTACTGTCGATGAATTATTCAGGTTGGTTTGGTTTTTCATTTAAATTTATGTACTAAATCAAATTAACATAAAGTTGATTTTTGTCGGTTCATTCAATTTTCTCAACAGTTATACTTTGATTGAAAAAGAAATCAATTAAGAAGGTTTTTTTTTCCTTATAATTCGTGTGATTTAGTGCAATATTTGAAGTTTTCAATTGGAGAGACATCTAATGGTTTTCAATTGGAGAGACATCTAATACCATTAGCATAAAATGTATTATTATATATTTTTTAATGGCATTTTCAAGACATTTAAATAAATAAAATCGAAATAATAAAATGTATAACGACATGATCGATCTCCAAAATATTATATTAAAAAGATATATCAAAAAACTCAAGACAGTCCAAATATGAAATAATATATCTTAATATTTCAATTAGTTTTAAATGATATTCCGCTTGGGAATTTTATCAATTGGACTAAAAATTACACATCCCTAAACTTGAGTGGACCATTTTGTAAAAAGAGTCATGTTGAGCAGGGTTGGGTGGGGGAGGGGGGTTGGATTGTGGAGTTAGGTTTTGGTGGTGATTGTGAAGAGTCCACGTCTAAGAAAAGGTATGTCTGGTGTAAGGTGTTGTATAGTTATTGGATGAGAAAAGTAGAGAAGACGTGGATGTTCAATGCTTCTTTAACTTTATTTTCAAATGAGAAAGAATTGTGTGGATCGATAAATGACAAGGACGACTCTATCAGAGAGAAATATTAGATGGTGAAATAACTAAAGGCTAAAAAGAAAGTATTGGTTGGAGAGTATATAGAAACGGGGTCACGGTCACAATTTTCACTAAGGAGATTTAACATAAGTAAATAAATGAATGAGTAATTAAAAAGGATTTGACATTTACTATATAAATATAAAAAATAATTTAGTTATATATAAATTGTATAATTTTTAATTGGCTCTGCCTCTACATTAGATGATGTGCTTTGTTTTTTTTTATCCATATTCGATTAAATTTAAATTTGTATCAAAATATTTTATATATTAAAGAATTCAAATTTCTAATTTCTAATTTCTAATTAAATATAAAATATAGTACTTATCCGTTTACCACAATTCATATTCAATGAATTGCTTTGTTAGCGAAAGTGATTGTGGTTTTGGAATTGCATGGGAATGGGGCTGGGGGAATGTATATGCACCGTGGGACCTTCGAGCCTGGGTGAATAAAGTTTGCGGTGGAGTGACAAATACTCTTTTATCTTTAATTAAGATATTTCAAGTTTGTGTTTCTTTGAATACGGAGTCACCTTTATTAAGGAACTTCAAATTTAATCGGTCTCCAATGTCGCTACTGAACACCGGTGCCAAGTGGGAAAAAGAGTCTTGGTGTCTCGAATGGCTAGTTTTATATTTATATACACTGCTTTTGTTACAAAAATTGGACAATATAATGAAGAAAAAAAATGTTAAAGTATGGAAGAATCGAATTTTCTTTAGAAACAAATACTATAGGTATATAAATTGAGAAAAATGCAAGCAAACTTTTTCAGAATATAACAAACTCAATGTTTATATTTGTAGATTTATTTCAACCACTCCATTTAAGAAAACTTTATTTATAGATTTTTCTTTATTTATTAAATTTCATAATAAGTCAAATTACATAACATAAATCAGGACGATATGAGTAATTAATAATTCAACCAGTCTTAGGAGAAGCTGGTTTCACTGGAGGTGTTGCTGTTTTAGCTCTTGTTTCATGTAACACTGGTCCTTGTGTGTTTCCTGTTTCATTTCCCTGTAATATTTCAAGAAAATGATCTTTATTAGCTACAAAATTATATTGCATGAAAAAAAATGTGTTTTTTTTATCCATACATCTTAGACATATTATTATCAATTTTTATGACATAATTTTACCTTAGCCAATTTATGACATAATTTTACCTTAGATATCAATTTTTATGACATATTATTATTATCAATTTTTATGACATAAGGTACTACTCTACTCTTACCTTAGCCAATTTTTCCAAGTATATCACTCGGGGACGAGTAATGGGCAAATTGGTATCTATTGTAACTACCTATTTTCGTCGTTATGCAAAAGCCAATGGGGAAAGAATTTAGGCCAGAAAACTTTTGATAGTGACTTGAAAATTTCTAACCTAGCCAATCTTGGATGAAATCTAAGTCAGGTGGGGTTAGGGAAATATGGTAATGAATGGGGGGTTTAATTATGAATTTGATCACGTAAGTAGATAACCAAGACATTAAGGAGCCTGTACAACTTTACGGAATTAAATTCGGGCAAGTAGAACTCCTGAAACTGATCATGGTGTGAAAGAGTAGTTTTAGAACATCCCGGTTTGAAGATGTGTTGCGAAATGGGAGCTTGGAACTCAAATTCCAAGTTTTTGTCTCCGTGTAAGCCGTCGGGGCGGGATAAATTCCGCCAGGGCGGGGACGCTGTGGCAGGCCAGTCACGAACTTAAGTCGAAAAAAACTTCAAATTCATTATTTTCTGCAAAACTTCATTCTTGAGAGCTAGGAGACGACCCAGGGAGATTCTCGATAGCTTTCCATGCCTTCTAGTGCAAAAGGTAAGGAAATTACTCCCGTAATCAGTATTTTGATTCCTAGGACTTAGAATCTTGGGTAATTATCGTTGGGAGAGGGTTTTGGCCTGAAGTTGATGGTGGGAAAAGTCCTAGTTGAATATTAGGATCTTGGGATTGTCCTTGGATTGATAGTTTGATTATAATCCGGGTAAATTAGGCCTTGTTTATTGATCCTTACGTTAATTACTTGTGTTTAGACCAAGAACAAGCGGAAAAAATCTGGAAAAGGAAGGCTCAAGTGTCTTAGGAAGATTCAAGCTTGGTTTCGAGGTAGGTAATGATTCGATTTCCTGTTTGTGTGATATATGCAGGATACTTGCTTCATTGTATGCATGTGTGTATGTGAATCGTGCATGTGAATCGAATCTAATGAAATGATTATGTGCGAACAACTACATGTCATTCGCTGCTACTTGACCCTGTGACTATATGTATTATTCATTATAGTGTGGTTGTGATTGTGGTTGTGCTGATTGGATTAAGTGTCACGTTCCGACACATACATTGGATCGGGTGTCACATTCTGACACATACGTTGGATCATGTGTTACGTTTGGACACATACATTGGATCGGGTGTCACGTTTCGACACACTAACAGTTTGGGTATGGGTTCCATGAGAGAACCACTTGTGATTATTATGTTCATGTCTACATGTTATTGATATTGGAAAATTATGTGTTGCTCCTGAAAAGATAATTGAACTATGTAATCTGTATATGTGTGTTTATTGTGTTGTAATTTCCTGCTTGTATTTCGTTTACTGGAGTAGCCGCGTGATCCTACCAGTACACTGTGGTTGTGTACTGATACTGCATTTGCTCGTTCTTTGTTGAGTACAAGGCATATTCAGGCGGCTACTGACATACCTCAGTTAGGAGATCACTGATCGAGACCGAATTCAAGGATGAGCCAGTTCTTCCAGGCTGCCATGGGTCCTTTATTGTTTAGTCCATTCTTATAGTTAGATTTATTCATATGTTTAGTTTCGGGGTTGCACACCCTTTCCTTAGACTTGTTGATTGGTAGAGTTTTGATACAATGACTTTTAGGTTCTAGGGGTTGACTTCCGCAATAGTTTGTTTAATTGTTTATTTAAAACCTTTGGAGTTTATGGGAACTCCGTTTCTATCTATCATTTAAACCTGCTTCAGTATCTTTAAATGTTTAGTTTTTCGTTAAGTTGCTTAGTTGGGTTGTAGTAATAGTTCTCCCACAGGAGGGTTAGTGTGGGTGCCAATCACGGTGGCTGGGTCGTGACAGTATCTTCCCATGTACCCAATGCCTCCAACCTCTATCCCTTGACCATTACAAAATGCATTTGAGATAACATTTTTTTTGGCTGACTTACCAAACACTAGAAATAAGTAAAAAATATACTTGTTTTCCACAAAAATATTTTTCAAAAAAAATATTCTCCTTCAAATCAAGCACACTCTAAATTTCTTATTTTATCTTCAGTAAAATGATTTATTGTCGCATAATTTTTTGTGATCCCTTATAGAGCTAATTCATAACATGAGGGTAATTTTAAACTATACTCTAAAGTTGAATAGTAAATTTTGACCATTTTTCTCTAAAATATTGAGAAATGAGTCCACTCATTACACGTTAGAGATCTATTTGTTTCAAAGATAGATATGAAATAATTTGCTAACGACAAGAGTATATATGAATCAACAATATAACAAATGGTTAAAGTAAACAATTATTTTTTTTTAAAAAAAAAACCATAAAGGAAAATTTAAATCTTTTTCTCTTTTATACAACATATTAGATAAATTGAAGGAGGAGGAAACTTACACCCACACTTTGTTCTGCAACATTACCTGAAATGTTAAGTTGAATTAATACATTAAAATTCAGAGCTATTAAAGGATTTAAGTTATACTTATTCCTCTGTCCTAATTTACACTTAATTTCGAAAGTCAAACTTCTTAATTTTAATATAGAAATTATGTGAAAAGTATTATACAAATCATACAATCCAAAATATTTAAAAACTTGTTTGAAAAATTAAGGTCAAAAGTTTAAAATTCGAGCACTGTCAGATAAATTGAAATGGAGAAAATATGAATTTTTACCATTAACATGTTTTGCACATGAAGTGAGGGATTGACCTTGGAACCTGTTGGACATATCTACAATGGCAATAAATCTCTCCATATTTTTAATTTTGTTTGCCAATGCCTAATATTAAGCTTTATGAATATATAGTTGAATTTTTTTATCCATAAACTATATGATTTTATTTGTGGTAGAGGTTTAGCAATCGCTTTGGATGAGATTTTGTCTACCTAATCAATTTATATTTAATTACTTTCATTTATTATTTTTTTGTAAGAATTATTTTATTGTTTCCCTAACGATGTAAGTTGTTTAGTCATGATACATGCACTGTGGGGTGATTGTACTATTGGGAAAACATAATAATTTATTACCATAACAATAACACTTAGTGAAAATCCATTTATGTCTAAAGAAATTTCAGACATCGCATTTATAAAATTATTTTGAAATAGATAAACTTATAATTTTTACGCATTGCAAGTATGACTCCAAAAAAATAGGCATGTTCACACTTGGATTTTTTTTTTAATTATAAAATTTATGGTATATTTATTGTTGTTATTGATATTCTTTATTATATTTTCTTTTCCTACTTGTTTGATATGCTTACTTGAGAGTTGAGATAATGGTCTATCGAAAACAGTCTCTCTAACCTATAGAGTAGAATAAAGCTGCGTACACATTATCTTCCCCCAATTTCATTATGTATGTTGTTCTTATTGTTATTATGTTTGGGCTTGGCAAGGGAATCCTTGAATAGAGAAACTCACATAAAGATATCATATTTTAAAAAATATTTATCATTTATAGCTATATGATTTTAATACATTTATATAATTCACTTTTAATACATAATATAGATTTTTTACAAAACAAACCTAATACATTTTAAGACACTTATAATACATCTATATTGCATATAAAATTTATTTTTATACATTAAGTAATATATTTATATTATATACATAGTTCTCTTTAATACATAGTACAGTTTTTTGTATCAAATCAAAACAAGTATATATATATATATTTATATATATACTTTTTTTAAAGGATTATTTTTTAAAAGCTATCACCAAGTTAAAAGCATTTGTTACGTCAATATAGATCTAAATAAACCCCAAAAATTCAAATTTCTAAATATTGATTTAGAAATTTGAATTTTTGGGGTTTATTTAGATCTATATTGACGTAACAAATGCTTTTAACTTAAGAAAATCGATACTATTTGATTTAGTTTTGATTTTACTATTTGGTTTGGTTTTGATGTGGTTCTGTGTAAATGGAGCTTGTGTGCTCTGAATACTCCATGAGAAGGCAAAGATCAAATCTCCATTGCTATCTCTGAAGATGCCACCAATCATAGCACTATCATTCTGCATATAGCTTCCATCAATATTGATATATGTTGTAGTTCCCCATCTCTAGTTTCTGCCAAATGACCCGTTGGGATAGCTACCTTAGGTTTTAGCATTTCAATATTGCTACAAATTAAATGGATGACCAGTTTCCAGTATTAATGTTATAGTTTGGGATAGGTAGTTTGGAGAGTAGCTTGGATGTTCCAAATTAAAGGGTACGATATTCCATTTTGTTATGAAACATCTTCCTTTCCTTTGGTCACCAAAAATGCATGTTGTCCATTCCTTCAAAATTTTCCAACATATCATCAGTACCGGAGCCATTTGTAGGAGTTTGTGTACTTTCATTGGCTGAATATCTGTCCGATTATGGTTGAGGTCCTCCAATGGGTTTCCATATATGTTTAATTAGCTGCTTCTCTCCAGTGAAGGTGTGTTCAATCCTATAGCCTAAACAATTTCCATTAGATTGGTGTCCAAAACTAATATAGATGCTAAAGAAAATAATCTAAAATACCTTTTTAAATTTCAAAAGAGATTCTAGTGCTTTCAATATCATTATTTTCTAATTGTGAAATAGTCAAACAACTTTAGATTGTAGAGGCAAAAAAATTGAAATATATGGACAGTCACAAGTATTGAAAAACTAGTTGAATATAAATAACTTTAGAAAAGTGATGAGATCATACATATATGAATGATTGGGATAACTCTTACACTGGATGATGTCTGTCTGTTCCAAATCTACAAAATTCATTTAAAGAATTTCTATTATTTTCAGTAAAGTTTTTCAATTTTTTAGGTATTTAAAAGATGTTTAAATAAAAAAACATACATGTTGGGAGGATTAACAGAGACTTCATTTCTAATAAAATGATTATTACCTTTAGCAGTAGGTGACTCCTTGCCTTCTTTGTTGTAGTATTCTCTGATCGACACAAGAGTTCTCCCCCTAAACTCATTAATCGCCCCTCCTTTTATGAGAAAACAACATGAAATCCAAAACAAAAATGAAGTATCTTAATTACCAAAATAAGAAAAAAAAATTGCGGCAATTGAGAAAACGTCAATCTGATATTTTATGTCCACTTATTTTTTTTATTGCACAAACTTTTTAACTACAAAAAAAATAAAATGAAAGAGCATAATATGATCAATCAATATCAATAAGATGTTATTTGGAAGCAATAAAACAATACCATATTAGTTTCTCTCCAAAAGGGCAAATATAAATAGACACTAAATAATCAGTCAAGTTTGTCACGTTTCACCTAGAATAATAGCTATGATTTAATTTTTTTATAGCAACCGTGCATACAAGAGTTAGATATATATTAAAAGGCCTAGCGATGAATATTTTGTCGCTAATTTGGTCGCAATATTCTTGTTGACACCCAATTTTGTCTCTCCTTTTTTCTAATTTATTTTTTCGCTTCTACTATTTTACATTTATTACTATTACATCATAATTATTACTTTAGCTTTTATTATTTTTATGATTATCATCTTTCTATTATCATTTTCATTATTTTAAAATTATATATTTTATTATCAAAACTTTACTACTATTACTTTATTGTCGTTTTCTTTAAAATAGATTGTTGTTAGTCATTATTTTATTTCAAGTTTCTTACTTGCTAAAACTTTTTGTACTAGTTATTAATTAGAACCCCAAAAGAATTAATTAAAGAAAGGGGAAAAGGTCATGCAGATTTGGGATAACTCTGTGATGAGATCATACATGAATGATTGGGATAACTCTTACACTGGATGAGGTCTGTCTGTTCCAAATCTACAAAATTCATTTAAGGAATTTCTATTATTTTTCAGTAAAGTTTTTCAATTTTTTAGGTATAAAAAGATGTTTAAATAAAAAAAACATACATGTTGGGGGGATTAACAGAGACTTCATTTCTAATAAAAAAATCTAATAAAATGATTATACCTTTAGTAGTAGGTGACTCCTTGCCTTCTTTGTTGTAGTATTCTCTGATCGACACAAGAGTTCTCCCCCTAAACTCAATAATCGCCCCTCCTTTTATGAGAAAACAACATGAAATCCAAAACAAAAAATGAAGTATCTTAATTACCAAAATAAGAAAAAAAAAAATTGCGGCAATTGAGAAAACGTCAATCTGATATTTTATGTCCACTTAATTTTTTTATTGTACAAACTTTTTAACCACAAAAAAAATAAAATGAAAGAGCATAATATGATCAATCAATATCAATAAGATGTTATTTGGAAGCAATAAAACAATACCATATTAGTTTCTCTCCAAAAGGGCAAATATAAATAGACACTAAATAATCAGTCAAGTTTGTCACGTTTCACCTAGAATAATAGCTATGATTTAATTTTTTTTATAGCAACCGTGAATACAAGAGTTAGATATATATTAAAAGGCCTAGCGATGAATATTTCGTCGCTAATTTGGTCGCAATATTCTTGTTAGACACCCAATTTTGTCTCTCCTTTTCTCTAATTTATTTTTTCGCTTCTACTATTTTACATTTATTACTATTACATCATAATTATTACTTTAGCTTTTATTATTTTTATGATTATCATCTTTCTATTATCATTTTCATTATTTTAAAATTATATATTTTATTATCAAAACTTTACTACTATTACTTTATTGTCGTTTTCTTTAAAATAGATTGTTGTTAGTCATTATTTTATTTCAAGTTTCTTACTTGCTAAAACTTTTTGTACCAGTTATTAATTAGAACCCCAAAAGAATTAATTAAAGAAAGGGGAAAAGGTTATCAGATTTATACCCAATTATTAGCCCAATTGCCAAAGCAGTCCAAGGTTCTTTCTCACTATTATTCTAGGGTTTTATTCTCACTACATGTCCCTGTCTCCTCTCTTTTCCTCTTTTAAGCAAAGTTCCAATATGGTGCAACCATGGACATCTTTCCTCACTCCATTTTGAGCTAAGGTTTGTCCTTTTTTCAGACGTCCAAAGAAGACCTTCTTGTTCCGTGTTTCAAAATGAAGCAACTTTCTTCAAATTTCAAATAAATCTCACTATTTTGGGTGATTATCTGAAGCCATATCTCTGTCAAATTCGACAAAAATCAAACGACTCTTTGGACTCAATTTTAATGGATCTTAAAGGATGTGTCACGACTCAGGGGTACCCCCTAGACGTAACATGGCATACTTGACCCCGAAGGGTCTCATATAAGCCCTTAGCATCATAACATAGGTAATAGAAACAAAATACGGAACAATTTAAAACTTTTACAATTGAAGTCATATTTCATACAAGCAAGCGGAAGTCTTTACTAAAACCTTTGTCTCAAACCATCTAACATAACTCTTGAATAAAACTCTTGGGACGCAGCCCATACAAAGTCTAAAAAGATAAAGAAATGACATAAAGGAAATAAGGGTTTGTCCTCGAAACTATGAGGACTCACCAATTCTTCAACTCTTCTAGATCCTTGGAAACCTAGCCTTCAAAGCAACTCAATCTCCTCAACTCTACATTTGATTAGAATGTAGGCAATATGCGTTAGTACAAAATGTACCAAGTATGAAAGCTAGCACAACATCATAAGAGCATCTCAAAATGGTTAGTCAACATAAGACATAAGCATAAGAGATAATAACATAGTCATAACATAATCATCATAGTCATAGCATGGTCTCCAACATAAGCCTCATATAAACATAAGTCAACATAAGACATAGTTAATGAGCATAGGAGACAACTCATAATCATATAAGCATAATAGACTCTTGGTCATTTTTACCATAAGGGTACTATACTCCTAAGTAACCTCAAGACACACTTGTGCAATGCATGAAAGACATCCATACTACCCTTCACACTAAGCGTAGCCTTGAAGTCATCTTAGTCATACTCACCCTCCTTTTGGTCTTACTATTAGCTTACTTCCTATAGACAGGGGAACTACCACCTTAGTCAATCATATCTTGGAAGGAAACTATGGCAACAACCCAAGCTAAGTCATACTACTTAAGGGAACCCTTCACAACTAGCCTCAAGTCATACTTGTGCCATGTATGGATAGCATCCCATACTACTTCCCACACAAAGTACTCCTTTAGACTATCATAAATGTTCACTAATTGAGGACTAATCCCTCTATTCTATATACCTCTTCAAGGCTACCAAGGAATAACCCCCTAATAGGCTAGACCATGCTATCATCTTACTAAGATAACTAGGTTAAGCTAAGCTAACTACCTTGGAAGACACACTATCATGCAAGTCCAAGCTACCCTAGGAAAGGTACAAGTGTCCTATCCTAGCTACCATGAAATAGTCTTAAACCAACTAAGTCATGCTACCCTTACAAGTATACCATAGTACAATGCAAGCTATCCTTAGGAGAGTATGATTCTCAATCTTAAGCTATCCTTAGGAGAGTATGAGTCCTCAATCCCAAGCTATATACTATGACTAACCTAATTCAAGCTACCCTTGACATGCATCTTACAATGCAAGGTCAAGCTATCCTTAGGAGAGTATGGATCCTCAATCTTAAGCTACCTTTAGGAGAGTATAAGTCATCTATCCCAAAGCTACTATGAAATGGTCTTGGCCAAACCAAGTCAAGCTACCATGAAGGTATCCTAACAATGCTAGTTCAAGCTACCCATATGAGAGTGTAAATCCTCAATCCTAGGCTACCATGACTACTACTAACTCATGCTACCATGACATGCATTCTACAATGCTAAGTTAAGCTATCCCTTACGAGAGTATAGATCCTTCATCCCAAGCTATCAACCTTGGTCTTATCCTAATAAGCCAAGCTATACATGAAGGGAACATATGTCACAACTTCAAGTCCAAAAACTGCTAGGACCTACGGACCCCCACCTACGGACCGTAGGTAGGGTGACGGATGGTGTTGCACCGTCGTGGTTTGCACCTGAGGCTAAGGACTTGCAGGCCAACCCCAGCCTTGATCCACGACCCCAAACTACGGGGCGTGGATCCACCTATGGCCAGTAGGTGGCCAGGCGTAGGTTGTTGCCAAAAAATAGCTTTTTGGGCTGTCTTGAGGTCCTCCTCAAGGACCCCTTGGGGGGTCGTACCTTGACACCCTAACCCTTAAACCCCTATTATAAGTACGAAAATCATTTTTACAATCTCTAATCTTCATACGACACTCCAAACCTCTTACAAAAGGCACTAGAACCCATTAGCTAGTTCAACTCACTAAATTCCGGGGTGTTACAGGATGCCTCATTCCTTTCCATTAGATTAATTGAACATGTACCTAGAATCTCATGTTTAGTAAGATCTTAAAATGGAGTTAAATTTAGACAAAGACTTTAATTAATTTTAGGTGCCCTAATTCACCGTAATAATTAGGTGGCGACTCCTTTACTTAGATAATTAATTTAGGAATCACCAAAATGTGTACACTATTTTGACCTGATTAAAATGGCGTATAACAATTCTAATTAATTATATCGCCATCCATTTATTGCTAATTTTGTAGTTAAATATATGGCGCGTAAAATTGGCGCCAAATTTAGCAACAAATTTGATATTTCGTCACTAGTCCATCACTACATATGATGTTCATTTACTTTTAGTTTTTTTTAGTGACGTAATTGTAAATTTGCAGCTAATCCGTCGTTATTTAGCGACAAAAATTTGTTCGTTGCTAGAATTTGTCGCTAAATATTGATTTTTTTTGTAGTGATACCACATACACGATCAACTGAAGTCGAATGGACATGCAAGACCAACTACAAATCTATTGGAGAAGCAGATGATTTTAAGGCAATAATGGTTATTCAAGAATACAAGAAAAGAAAAAATAATGATGCTGATATTTTTTAAAATATTAAATATGAAGAAAGTCAAATTGATCTTGA
This sequence comes from Solanum verrucosum, assembly GCF_900185275.1. NCBI lineage: Eukaryota > Viridiplantae > Streptophyta > Magnoliopsida > Solanales > Solanaceae > Solanum > Solanum verrucosum. Next base: position 373,514 of record NW_026020194.1, read on the forward strand.
ATTCGTCTAAAGAGAGATTGAAGTTGACCAAAGATGGCACACACGATTTTGTTGATGCTACATAATTTAGAAAATTGGTTGGGAGTCTAAGATACTTGACTTCTACAAGGCATGATATTACTTATGGAGTTGGATTAAATAGTAGATTTATGGAGTTTTCGTGTCAATCTCACTTGCAAGCCATCAAGAGAATTTTGAGATATATTTAAGGTACACACTCTAATGACATATTTTATTCAAATACTAATGATAGTAATCTTGTTGGATTTACTGATAGTGATTGGGCTAGTGATATGATGCAAAGAAAAAGTACTTCTGGGCTATGCATTTTATTTGGGATCTGGTGTATTTTCATGGTCTTCAAAGAAACAACAAGTTGTTGCTTTATGAACTGCTGAAACAGAGTATATGACTGCAACAAGTAGTGCTACACAAGCATTATGGTTGACAAGGATGCTTCGATTTCTTCAACACAAGCAAGATAGTCCTACAAAAATATTTTGTTATAGCAAGTCTGCAATTGCGTTAACAAAGAATCCAGTTTTTCATGGCCGTAGCAAACCCATTGACATCAAATGACACTTCATTCGTGACTTGGTCCATGATAAAGAGATAATGATTGAATATTGCAAGACCGAAGAACAAGTTGTTGATATTTTCACAAAGCCATTAAAATTGGAGTTGTTCATAAAGTTGAAGAAGAGGCTATGCATGGTCATATTTGTAGATCTTGGTTTAAGAGAGGCTATGTAGGAAATAAACGAAGAGTAGGATTCCTAAGTAGTTTAGAATTCCTTAATAGTTTAGGATTTGTTATTTATGGTATTTACTTTATTTATGTTTAATTAGGATTTGTTATTTATGGTATTTACTTTATTTATGTTTAATTAGGATTTGTTAGTTCTAGTCCTAGTTTACTTTGGTTGTTAGTATTATAAATAGGGGTGTCTTATTACATATATTCAATGTAGTAGAGAGATACATTCAAGTAGTAGAGAGATATACTCAATGTACAAAAATACAAGAGTTATTGAATAAAGTCTCCTACCTACTATTTGTAGATTAATAAGTCTCTTTTATATAACCATTGTTGGGTCTTTTACTTGTGCATATATTATTACCTTGGGTAATTTTATTTCCTTCAGATTTAGATTTGAGTTTTGTGAAAAGTTGTTGGGTCATTTTTATAGAGGTGGTGGATTTGATATTATGAATAACATCAAATGAGGACTTAAATACTGTGTGGAATGAGTAGTTGAAAATTTCATAGTCGAATGAAGAATTATGCATTTAGAATTGAACTTATTATTGTTGAAAAGGATTAGACTGCTATAAGAGCATTCATGTCTACCTTGCTTAAACAAATCAGTTGAGCAAAAACACCTTTGAATATATTTGTTGCCTAAGTTACATGATGTCAGTGTATAAGTTAAATCATTTTCATGTTATTATAGTCTATTTCTGTAGTTGCTAACAAGATCCTGACCATCTTGCTTAATTGTTTTGGTTTCGTATGAAATTTAGTGGCTCTAATGTGACTTGATATTGATAAAGGAGTAAAATTTGCTTCCTTATTTAGTATTGTTTAGAGGATTTTGGGTGTCTTTTTTGTATGTTGTTTTCTCCTTGATATATTTTTTGTATACAATCAACTTTGACCTTGTGATCAATGAAATTGTTACCTAATCAAAAACTCTTGTGCTTTATTGTATTTTCTAACATCCTAAGCTGTGTAACTTGTTTTGATGGGGGCTTCTAAATTCTTGAAAGAATGTATCCAACTAGATCTTTTGATAAAGCCAAATATGTTGGGGCTCTGCAAAACTAGTGATGAGTTTTAACCTTTAAATTTATCAGATACAAGGAATTTATGGGGCATCTGATTATTTCATGGAGGCTGAAAATATCAAACAGAAGATATATAACTGTAAGTTTTTCTAATTTCTTGTACTATTTCGTGAGTACTTATAACCTCCCTCTTTATGTTTTATGTTGCGTTGTAGATGTGAAGTTGCAAGTTAGTATACTTTTCCTCTGCTTAATGTCAATTTTGTTGAAAATTTGAATATTGGTTTAGTGATCTCGCATTTGGTTTTCATATGTTGGATTTGTTGGGTTTTAAAGGTGTGAACAGGAAATGAAGGGTTGTGACTCTCCTGAAGGGTTGTGACTAAGCCGAAGGGTTGTGACCTTTATGAAAGGTTGTGTCCTTTCTAAAGAGTTGTGACCATTTGAAAGGTTGTGCCTTTTCCAAAGTGTTGTGACCTTTCTGAAAGGTTGTCTTCTTTCCAAAGGGTTGTGACCTTTACCCTTTGTTGGCTATAAATTGAGAGGTTTTCTCTCATTTTTCTGCATCGAATTCTTCCCTTCTTTGCATACATTTCTTACAAAACAAAATCGATCGATCGTGTTTGTGTGTGTGATTCGTTGCTGTCATTTTGAGTTCGTTGAAATTATCGAAGTTTGAGGTACCGCTACTTCTTTAATGGTTAATCCGTTTTATCTTGGGAGGAATTAATCTGCAACCTCGGGTACTTGAGGGGATTAAATTTCTTAAGGACACACAGTGGGTTCTGTGGACTCGGATAGTTCTTTGTGTTTTTCTTTTCATCTTTTATTATTTCTGGTTTGCTAATCTGAATACAGGAGATAACAAGATTACAGCCGAATGCAACGTTTGATGAGTCGTCTCACTAGTTCTTGACAATCAGGTATTTAATTGCTTAAAATTTAATTCCTTTACATAAAGTTTGGTTAATACAAGCATCGTTAGGGTGATTCTGCTATGTGTTTTGTCTCTGTTGTGCATTTCCCCCCTCTATTTTATACTTCTTTAATTATTCTGCATTGTTTTTTTGTCTCTGTTATGCAATTTTTTCTTAGCTTTGTAATTTACCTCTCTGTTCTGCTTTTTGCTTTTTGCTTTTTGATCGACTCATATTCGACTCGACTCGATCGTTTGCCACGGAGTTGTGATTGTAGTAAAATTTAAGTTGCCTGCTTTCAGCCTTAGTGATACTAAATTGAATAGCCTCCAAGCTCCGAAAAGATAAATAGAAGGAGGAAACTTACGCCCATACGTAGTTCTGTTGAATTAATACATTATGTTTATGCATAATTTTCAAAGAGTCAAACTTTTTAATTTTAGTTATGAATTCGGATATAGATTTTTCTCACTTTTTAAAAATTAAATTTATATAAAAAATTATGTTAAAAAGCATTATAAATCATAATAATTAACAATTTAAAATATTTAAAAAAATATATGAAAAAGTGTAAAATTTATTTGTCTTGAAATTCAAGCAATGTAGCATAAATTGAGATTGAGAAAATATGAATTTGTACTCTCTAAAAAGTTTTTACCTTCAACATGTTTTGCACATGAAATGGGGGATTGACCTTGGAACCTGTTGGACATATCTACAATGACAATGAATTTCTCCATATTTTCAATTTTGTTTAGCAACGCCTAAGATTACGCTTTAGTTTATGAATATAGAATTGAATTAGATACAAATTTATATATATTGATTAGGTAGGCAAAATCTCATCCAAAGAGATGGCTAAACCTCTCCCACAAATAAAAGCGTATAGTTTATGAATATAAAATTGAAGTGGATACAAATTTTCAACTATATATACGTATATCATATCATCATATATTATTATAAGTGAGAACAAAAAAAGTTATCATATCATCATCATATATTACTTTACTATATAAGAAGAGTGAATAAGCACACGCTTCATTGGCCTATCACAAACATGGCCCACCTACTTTTATACACTCTTCTTTCATTATATTTTATTTTTTTTCCTTTTTAAATAGTACTAAAAAATAAATTTAAAATATTACAAATTCGATCAACTCTCGAAATTTTACGCGAATTGTTAATTAAGACGAAGGGAATAACATATATTATTTGAAAAATTACATTAAGAATACCATAAACCACAATAGTTAACAACTTACAATATTTGAAAAACATATTAACTCTCAAAATTTCACATTGTCACATAAATTGGGACAAATGGAGTAACATATATTATTTGAAATTACGTTAAGAATATTATTAATCACAACTTAAAGTACTTAAAAATAGATAACATATATTATTTGAAAATAATGTAAAAAATATTATAAATCATAACAATTAACAATTTAACGGATATTGTGCCCGTGCTTGCATTTAGAAGTGAGAATGTTTAGGAGCTTAGGGTCAGTCAGTCAATTGACCGATTTGCCCTTCTTCTTCATCTTTCTCTATTTACTACAAAAATAGTACTAAAAATCAATTTAAAATATTTAAAATTTGGTTAATTCTTGAAATTTCACATGTATTGCATAATATAATAGAGTGAGTAACATATATTATTTGAAAATTATATAAATAGTACTAAAATATAGTTTAAAATAGTACTAAAAATTTAATTAACTCTCGAAATTTCATATGTACTGCGTAATTGAGATTGAGTGAGAAATATATATTATTTGAAAAATAGAATAAATATGTGATATTATTAGAAAGAGCTTTAATATATATTTTAAAAATTATTTTGTCTTCCGTATATGATTTTCTGCATATATGTGGAGTTTTAAAATTTTTAACATTTTAATATAGAAATATGATTATTTGAAAATTTTAGTACTTTCTTCATTTAAATTTGTCCTTGTTTTTATTTTAATTTGTTCTAGATTTAAAAATTACATAAAAAGTACTTAAAATCACAATGTAATAATATAAGATATTAAAAAAAACATAATTAAAAATCATAAAAGAAATTTTATTGACTCTTTAATTCCATATTGAAACAAAAGAAGTTTGTTTGAAAATAACATAAAAAGTACCGTAAATTAAAGTAAAATAACAAATAAAAATATTTAAGAATCATATAAGAAATTTAGTTGAGTTTCGTAAAAGTACCTACGTCACATAAAATGGAACAGAAAGAGTAATATATATTATTTGAAAATGATATAAGAAGTGCTATAAATCACAATAAATTAACAACTTCAAAATATATTTAACAAAATCACATACAAAAAATTATATAACTCTCCAAATTTCATCGGTGTCACATAAATTGAAACAAAGAACTACTTCCAATTTATGTTACTTACTTTCCTTTTTAGTCAATCCCAAAAGAATGTCACATTTCTATATTAAGTAGCAATTTGATTATAAAATATTTATTTTACCCTTGATGAAATAATTTACAGTCATATAAATTTATATCATTCATTTTGGATCACAAGTTTTAAAAGTCTTCATTTCTTTTTTAAACTCCGTGGCGAATCAAACTATCTCACATAAAATGAGACGGAGGAAGTAATATATATTGGGCCCGCGCTGGCGCGGGAACCTAATATCTAGTATTACTATAAGTGGGAACAAAAAAAGTCAAATGTTGAAATATCAAAATAATCCTATAAAGTTGAGTTGCTACAATAATATTATTAATAACATATATAGTTAAATAAATAATAAAATATCTATAACTTATTTTACGGTTATTTATTGGGTTTATGATATTTTTTAAATATTAAATGAATAGGCATCAATCATCAATTTTAGTTACCCATGATGACCAAATTATGGAGAGTTTAAAAAGTTGCGAAAATTGTTCTATGTAGACCAAATTCACGTAAATGTATCTTAATGGTCATTCTACTTAAATTGATTTATTCAAAAATATTTATTAAAGTAATAAATGAATAGACATTCTTCATTGTGATATGAAGATACACTAATTTTGAAGTTAATAATACATCTTTAACTTCTTTCAGATTTCATACATTAATTTACTCTTTCATATTAATAGTCATGTTCATAATATCATTAGTATTTTATATTGTTATTTTATAAATAGAGGCATAGTAAAATTTTATTACAAAATTCATAATCAAATCAATATTTATATCATCATAATATATATTATATTAATTTATATTGTATTTAATTTTATTTTATCATCATATATTATGAAGTGTGAAGCTCCAACCTTCAGAGTTGGATTACCATTTTGCTCCTCTACTAAATCAAAATAAAATTAATATTTTAATTACATCATGGTGGAATATGAAGTCCAACAACTACACTTGATTTTTTTTAGGAAAAATTACAAAAGTATATTACTTAAGACTTTAATTAACAAAATATCAATGTACTTCTATTTAATTACAAACATAGTTTTTAAATTACATACATAGCAAATTAATTGATTTTCATTTTTAAGTTTATTTATTTTTTCAAATTTTTCTCTCTCATGCTTTTTTATTACGTGCATTTAATGTGAAGTATAATTAGGATATTAAATTTTTCCAATATTATCTCTCCTATTATAGTCCCATATCTACACGTTTCATTGATTATTATTGGGATCATATTTATTTTCTTCCTTTTTTGATATAACTTTTTATGTTACCAATAAAGTTGATGTAGCCATAGTTGAGTTATAGTTTCTAGGAAATTTCCTTCCCAAACGTCTAAACTCTCCGTATTCTTCATTTTCAATGTTTCATGTTGGTATACATTATCAGAATATCATTGTTGGATATTATGTTTATTTTGGAGTTTAACTACCTCTATTTGGTTCATTATGTTGGTTAATTTTTTGTGAGAACTTATTGTGAGTTTGGTTTATAATAGAACATTTCAATAAAAATGTGTGTTTTGGTATATATAATATAACTATGTGTGAGATTGGTATATAATACCAACATGTCAGACACTATATACCAACATTATTACATGTTTTAACGTAAGTAGTAGTTGAAAGATTCGATGTATGATGTTGACATGTAATACCAACATTTTATTCAAAATAGAATCCTTTACTTTAAGTAGTGGTTTCATATTCAATGTTTCATGAAGGTATAAATTACCAGAATATCAACCATTATATACACCAATTTTTACTATAATTTTAGTTTACACAACTATACCAATTGTGTATGTGCTGGGTATTTATAGTACAACTATTATTTTTAACATTTTTAGCATTATTATACATAATTTCTTACGTTAATGATGTCTAATATAAACCACACTTTTCACTTTAACTAGCTTTAAGTGTAGTCAATGTTTCAGGCTAGTATATTATACCAGAATATCATCTAGTATATACCCCTCACTTATTACCAATATTTGTGCCAATTTTACCAGAAGTACACCAAATCGGTACGTGATAGCCAATATCTACATCCATTTTTGTTAACATTTTTCAGTACTACTCCAAAATCATACCAAAAAATTTACGCTAATGATGTGTATTAATTTTGGTTCCAAACAAAAAAATATTTACTCTTAAGTAATGTTTTCAATTCAATTTTTATCAATATTTGTGTTATTTCACAATAAGCACACCAATTGTGCTACATTTTTTTTTGTATGTTACACTAACATTCACTCATTAGTTACAGCACAAATTTTTTGAACATGTTGCATTTATTTAAGTCACCTAGAACGCAACACTGTAGGACAAACACGATAATACCAAACTTGTATGCCAAACATGAGAATATCAAAGATATGTCAATTAAATCATCAATAATACAAATAAACTAATCAAGAGTAACCAAATTGGATAAAAGTGCATTTATCAGTCTTAAAAAAATTCAGAACTGTTGGAAGAAAACATCAACAATAATAATTGAAATACAACAATGTTAATTCTGATAAGCAAATTTGGGGCAAGTCCTTTTGTTATGCCCTGATGTACCACATTTATTACAAGTGACTTTATTCCTCTTGTATTTTTCTTCGTTGAATCCCTTCTTACGATCGTTGCTTGGTGGTCTGCCTGGTTGTTTCCTTGTAATAACCCATATCATTATAAATCTTCATTGGTGGAGATGGTCCACTCACGACATATTTTAGTTCTAAATGAAATATTGTTGTGTCCACAACTAATTGGAAAACAATAGTAGTAATTAAGTCTTCATGTTTTGTGTTTGCATCATATATTACTCCTTCAATATCGTAATCAACATATCTACCTGTTTTAGATCAAAACATATTTGAAGTCAATCTCAACAATCAGCCTGGTCAATTCAATGTATTAAAATAACATAGCCTGGTTTAAAGAGTTCTCTCCAATAATTATTCAATATATGTACCACAAAATTCATAAATTACACTATTAAGTTATTTTTTGAGTTATCCAAATGATCTACCAAGCAGAATAAATATGAACACCATCATTATTTACCAAAAACACCACTATGAAAAACACCATAAAAATTAGAATCTAAGCAAACTGGCAGACCATTATGTTTAGTAAATAAAAACGATCAATTACACCAAATAACTTACCAATCTAAAATATTCAAACAAATAGAATTAATATGACACCATCATTATGTACCGAAAAAACAACAAACTGAATGACACCAATTAAAAACTATCATTTTCACCCAATAACTTAACAATCCAAACTATCTACCTAAATATAATCAGTATGCACACCATCATTAACATTCTGAATGACACCTTAAAAATAAAAAAAATACACCACACGGTACGGCCAACATGTTCAATATTTAAAAACAATTATTTAAGCAATTTACTAACCATAAGCACTAAAACTACTTTCTATTCTTAACCTACAGACCCTAGAAAACAAACAACAAGAAAAAAATTCCCCCAAAAAAAACTCGAAATTGCTGAACAACAACAACAAAAACCATTAATTAAAAGATTCAAAATTACACCATTTTTAACGTCGTTTGTTAGATTGTAACAAAAAAAAATCATATCCAACATAACGATCATGATTTTCCACGTAGAAAAATCACTTTAAAAAACACTAATCAAATATTGATTTATCAATATTACCTGATGCTTCCCAACGTCCTTTATGGTGAATTAGGATTGAATAATTGTTGGAATCCATGATTGAAGTGTGTTCATAATGAGTAGTAAGAGATTTTTGTTTTTGTTAAGAAACCTTTTATTGTTAGGAGAGAATATATATAACCAATCTAAGCAAATAGTGGAAGGTAAAAAATTTGAGAAAAAAAGGGGAACGACGTAAATCATGGAGCACTCATCTAACGTGTTTTTTATAATTTTTTTTTTTTATTATTATTAAAACATAACTTTGAAAAAAAACTAATGCTATTTAGGTGGAAAAAAAATGGTTGCTATATAGTCGTAATTATGATACTTAATATGTATACTTAAGTTTTTTGCCCTTTTTTTTAGTCATGACATTATAATTATAATTGATTAGGTTATATTCAATTAAACTAGAAGACAAAATAATGTATGAAACTCTTTCAATTCGGTGACTCTTTGAATTTTGAAACCAAAATAAAATTTATGTTTCATGATTCAATGTGCTCCATTAATAAATTTTGTTAGGTGAAAAGACAACCAAATATTACTTTAAATACCAGTAAATTGCTCCCTAGATTATCATATTCTTTTCTTTTCTATCATCTGTTACCTAGATAATTATATAGATACATGTCGTCAACAAGCTAACCGAGGAGAAGAACAGATAGCTTCATTCTAAAATTAAAAAGAGAAGCTTTCTTACAATATAGTTCAAGCTAAGTGTCTAGCTTAGAAGTATAAGATATGACCTATATATTCCTTTTAGATCTTTTTTATGTTAGCTTATGTTTTAAGTTTTTCTTTTCCATTTTAAAGTTAAGGTATGATTGTCCAAAATAAATTTGGTATGCAACCCATATTTTTATGTAATTCCGTATCATTTTGTATTTGTTATGAAATTTTTTTTCTTTGTTTTTGTGTTATTATTCTTTTATGTGCTATTTAATTGACAAAACTTCTATTTAATACATGATGAGTTTTATAATACTTGAATAGTTTATGCAATATGTTTTTTTTAATACATGTAATTTAAATAAAGATTGCTAAAAGATTATTACTTTGAATGAAAGATTTTGATTGTGTTATTTTATCGTCTATCTAACATAGTGTTGCGAACACACACATTTATTGTTCATTTTCACCCCTTTTGTTTCATTTTTTATTTTTCTACAATTTATTCAATAGGAGATTTAACAATTCAATTTTCAAATAATAATGAGAGTTACATTTACATTTATGCAACACTAAGCCTAATAGTTTTCTTAAACATAAGCATTCTATATTAACGGTAGCTTTCTATAGTGTTAAAATTCAAATGCTTGGTATGCTGACAATTTTGCTTTTGGATATTTTTGTTGTTTCTTTATGAATTACTTCGACCCTTAATTGTTACCTACTAAAAACAATTCCTCAAATTAAAATAATGTAAATTAAAAATATTATGAGAATGGAGTAATTAAGCTTTATTTTGTTTAGATTTTAGTAATATAAGTCAACAAGATCAATCTATTAAAAGTGGAAAGAATCTTAAGTCAAAAGTTGAATTACTAAAATGTCAAGTATATTTATCATTTTATTTATTTATAAAAATTAATTGTCAATTAAATTTAATTGGAAAGACCTTTCAACAACCTTTAGACATGTACAATTCGATATGAACTTTTATTTACAAGTTTAATATGTGTCATGCATTTATTTTCTTCATATATATAATAATCCTTAGGTAAAGTTACACATTATGATTCTCCTTTTATAGATTTAAAAAAAAAAATTTAAAAATATATATGAGACTAAAAACATAATTACACCAAAGGTATTTTTAGTTGGTTAGAAGGTAATATAAACATATGTTTCTATTTCTCTACTCCTTTGTGCTCGAGTGTTGGTAATTAAAAATGTTATTTTTGCCAAATCAATAGGTAAAGAAGAGATTGTACATTATATCAAAAGAAACAAGGTCCAATAACTTTGCTAATTAAAGGCGAAATTAGAAATCAAAGTAAGAAAACTAAGAATTTCTTTGGTGGAGTATTTCTTTCGAGCTCGCGAAGTAGGATTAAGAACATTCTTCTACTGGTTTCACTTTCTTCCAATTGACCTCTTCTTGCTTCAATTTTACTTGGTTTCTTCAAATATCTCCTAAGTCGACTCTCCATTTCATTTTCCTGTGAATATGAAGAAAACCACATTGAAAATGCCAATTCAAAATCAAATGAGCTCCGAACACCGGGTGGGAAACCAAAATAAAAAAACATTCTATTGAAACTTGTTAGGGTTTTGCCCTGATTTTTATACCTTATTTGAAGTTTATTTTTTCCTAAAAGAAAAGACAAAACATTACCATAATTGTTTTTACTTTTCATGATTTCTTATTTGGTTTATTCTTTCCTTAGAGGGAAAGTCTGGAATCTTATAAATTGAAGATCCATATTCTCATAACAAGCACACAATAGTTTCCACAATGTAGACGTTTAAGAGTTTAGTTTATGGGGAGATTTATTCTCTCAATAGTTTTAATATTTTTCTTTTATATTAGTTTTCATATAATAATATTATGTTTTTTGTATAAGTTTTTGTCGTCTGATTTATCAACCATATGATTTGTAATTGTAAGTTTTCGCATGACGCCCTAATCACTTTTGAACCAAACAAAACTGAGATATACTACTTTGATAACACTGGCCATTATATGAGATCCAGCTAAGTTACTATATGTAAAGTAGTATTGTATGTGCTTGTAGAAGTGCAAAATTTGTTTTCCTTCTCCTTAGGTTTTTAGAATGCCAAAATTTTACTTTGTGACTTAGGAACCAATAATGTACCTGTGTTTTTAGCTTTACAAGGAAAAAGTTCAGTTAGGGATTTTAAGAAGTGTAATAGATATTTAGATACTTTAGAAAGTTTTTATGCTTAAACAAATTATAGCTTGTGACTTAAAGTTTCTCTTCTGATATGTTGGAAATATAAAAGCATTTTATCATTTTTCCCTTGTATATTTCTGCAAGAAATGTTAAAATCTGTAGTTATTTGTCTTCCATAAAAACTAAATACACCAATTTGGAAAAATATAAGGATGAATATGCTGATATTTTTCTTTTTCTTCGTCTTTATTCTCCTGTTTTCTAAATTATAAATGTCATACTTTACTTTTCAAGGTCAAGTTGAACCATTTTGAAGATTAAAAACATGTAGATTACGAGTTTTTTTTAAGAAAAATACCAAGTAGGTTGTTTTAAATTATCAATGTGTGGTACTATGTAGCGATGAAGAATGATACTTTATTCAAATATTACATTCATCAAAATAATAGGATACAATACATTATCGAAATATATATAGCTACCATTCAAACAAAGTGTAATTAAGTACTTGGTCAATCAAAGATACAATCCGTTAAATAGAAAGAAAAAAAAGAAGAGAAACTGATTAGAATGATATATCTCTCATGAATTATGTCCCACATCGTCATTTAAGAGAAAGCGGAGTAAAAGCTGTAGTATAAGTAATGGGCCGAGCAGATCGGAAAACATACTTACCTGGACGAGGTCAATGGGCGATCAATAAGACCCATGGCCTAGGCTTGTGACCTCCATTGCACTTTGGAGGGGTGCCTGCCTAAGGTCGGCTCAAGTGGTCGAGCCTACGTCATAATTTGTTGCTGAGGGGGCCTGCGTTCGCTCGGCCCCTGCCCAATACTAAGACCAAAATTTGTTTGGCCCATCTGAATTTACAAATAAGCCCTTCAGCTTCATATGAGTCCGCCCCAGATAGTGAATAGTTTCAGCCTAAACTTATCCTGTATACCATCACATCACTACATCAAAAATGATTGATGTAATATGTCTTTTTTAACAGCAATTAACACTTTTTATATATGTCTCTAAAACCTTTAGCACGTTGGATTTAATGACTCTTAACTAATGAGGGTAAAAACTTTAACACTCTTTATTATTGTGTCTATTTATTGTCGCTAAAGCTAAAAGTTATTTTTGTTATAATGCATGACACCTATTTTCTTTAGGAGGAGTTAAAAGATTAATAAATAAAAGGGTTAAAAAGTGGGAAGAAAGAAAAAATATTATTCAAAATGATGGGACGATATATTAGCAGGCAATAGGTCCCATTCAACTTAGAAATTGCACTCAAAGAAGTTTACCTATAAAACGCATAGGTCACAGGCGATTTACTAAGTATATCGAATAGATTTGGTTTATTTTGAGGGTAGGTTAAAAATAATCTCATAAATATGTATTATATAATTTTTATCCTTTATGTTTATCAAAAGATAACACTTTTTGTATTTAGCAAATATTTAACAATTTATAAAGTACTTTTTCAAATTAGTTTGTTACAACCTAAAAATCGAGGTCATGATGGCATACACCCCTAGAAAATCCCCAAAATAGTGTGTAAGCTGAAAGAATTACACATGCGAGACTCTCGAAAGGAGGTCAGGCCACAAACGATAGAAAAACAACAAGGAATATCTCAAAACCCTGTAGCATAAGTATAAAGAACATCTAATACATTTCTAGAATCTGAAATACATTTCAAGTCTTCGAAAGGAAAGTTAAAGACTTTAAATGATAAATGGAAACTAATGGCGATCCAAAAAGCAGGATCTCACCACAACTTTGAAAGAGAGAATTTTGCTAGATCAAACCAACTGCACCGAGACTCACCTTGACTAGGATCTGCAATCCACATGTACTCAATAGATTAGGTTGACTCAATATAAAGAACTAAACAAACTTAAAAATAAACTCTGAATGCTTCCACCTACATGTGAAAAAGTCCCATAACCGATTTATATAGAACGACGTGAATAAAGTAAACACATAAGAGGACAAATAATAGTTAGATCAGCACACAACCAAGTTACAAAACCTAACAAGACTGGCCAATGTGATGCAATGAGATGATGACATGATGGGATGATGTGATGGTACCAAGGTCGTAGCACAACATGTCGTATATAACTTACCGAACATTTAATTCCAGAAAAGGACTCATAGGGGACTCGCAGTCCATCTACCAATCTCATAATCTCAATATCTCATCAACTTGCCACCTAACTCGTGGTTACAGATATAAGTAGATGTCATATTTTCTTTCTAAAAAAGATAATATTTCCCTACTTTCTCATATCTCCATAACTCATGATATGCTGCATGAGGATGAATGCATCACAACACATACAACACAAAGGCTTAATCAGTTTATCAAGCATTTCAAATAGTATTAAGTTTTCAAACTTAACAGGTCAAGAAACATTTCTCAAATGATAGGGATAGTGGAGAAAATCATTTCAAACCAACTTTTTCCATTTAGAAAAACATTTTATTCATTTTAAGATGGTTCAAAAATCAACTCAATCCCCTAATTCGGGCATCACCACATCATTATAAAGATAGGTCACACAACCTCTTGCTCGGCCAATACTCACATAGCACAAACTTCCCACAACAATTAATAGCATCACACAAGTCTCCACACATGTCAAAAATCACGAATAGGCATTATACGAATTAAAACAGGGAGGTCAACACTTACCAACTTCTAAAACACATACTACAACTCATTTCACATTTGACTTCCTAAGAACGGGTTAATTGCTCATCTTTGTCTAAAAGAGGAATAACCAAACCTACCTCAAACCGAAACTTCACTCAAACAATTCTATTGGAGCAATTTCTCAACCACACAATCACTGGAACGATCCTCAATCATCAAAAATGGAAAGAGTTCATCAAAAGGAGTCCAATGATACCCATATTGATAGAATTTGAAGCCGGCAGTAAAATAGCCCAAAAATAACTTCGGAAATTAAAAGGGTAAAATTAGTTTTTTAGTTGAAAATCAAGTTCTACAAGCCAAGAGGAATTCGTGGTTGAGTCCATTGAAAACAAGCTAGAAACGAGCTCCAAATCATGAAAATACCAAATTCAAACTTAAGGGAACCCCAAAACTCACACTGAAATCATGATTTAAAGATATGTTCGGAAGGTAAAATTTGAGGAAATTGATAAAGACACTTACCTAAGTAAATCTCCTCAAGAAACCCCTAAAATATCTCCTCTCCTAAGCTCCCAACTGAGTGAAAAATGGTGGAAGATGAAATATGGGATAAATTTCTGAATATGGACCAAGTGTTGTGAACACGGACCAAGTGCTGCAAACACGGCCTAGTAGGCCACTCAGGGTCGCGAACGCGGGAACATCTCCGTGATCGTGGAGCTCTTTTTACACTCGAATGCGACCATTCCACCCGCGAACGCGATGCCCAGGCACTTTCCTCCCACGAACGCGCTAAGGGACCCGTGACCAGACACCAGAAAATAGTAAAAAGGCTCAAGTCCAAGTCTCCGTCGGACTCTGAAAATTATTCAGAATTCGATAAAAATAAATTGGACATGCTACCCTACTAAAATCGACATTTCAGACTCAATGAAATCGTCAAATTTTTGAAAAGAGGTCAAATTATTGAATTACCCTCCCAGACCACTCTTAAGGCTTAAAACTCAACTTCTCACCCAAACGCCCAAAACTTAATCCAAGGCCTCGGAAACCTTACAACCCACTCTTCTAGCTCAAACTCAACGTTTCAGACACGATGAAACTGATGGAATTCCCATCCGACACTCGAAATTCAAAATGTTGACCGAAGTCAATTCTATCTTGAATTCTCAACTCAAGAGAGGTCAAATCACCAAAAACACACTCGATCACCTCGGGGAGCACACCAACCATTCCCGAAATACAAACTAAGCATACAAACTCGATCTACAGAGGAAGGCTAAAATGGGCATTTCACAAGAAATGGAACATTACATAGTCAAACAGTCCAAAAGTGCTTAGAAATTATTTTGGCTTTAATACACCTAAAATAAGTCAATTCTAGCTCTTAATCATAAATATTAAGAAAGTCACATCGAATCCAAAAATATGTAATATAAATCTTGAACACCCTTAACGAAAGCACTGCATAGCCCTATGAATTGCAATGTAACACAATATGTAAATCCCTCACAGCAGTACTCTGTTCAGGCAATATAGGCTGATGCTAATTAAGGCATGAATAAGGAGAATATAAACACAATTACAGAAGCTCATGAAACGTTTTAATTCAGAAACAAATTGCATATTCTTTCAACTGGAAAGAGGCTTTCATCATAACAATAAATTTCGTTGATCGAACTCTGTTCTGAAAACCCTTGGATTTCAAAATTTCTCCATCTCTTTTCCGTGACATTGTAACATAAACAGATGAATTGACCTGACGCAAACTTGTTGGTGAATAAAATCTCTCTGTCACAAGTTCCGCAAAATGTTAGTCGTTTAAATTCTGGACTTGTCCAATGTTCTGCTGGAATTTCAATCATATGTTTCTCCCATTCTTCTTTTCCTAAAATCCACAGATCAAAATTGCCTTCCAAGTACCAAATTTTCTTATCAAGGATTGCTAATTTCCCATTCACTTTTAATATGTTATAATTATAACTCCCACCTATCATGTGTTCATCTAACGAATTCCATAATGTGATCATTCTGAAATTTTCACTTTTAACATCAAACCCTAATACGAATATATTAGGCTTACTGTAACTCAACATATAGATAACTCCACTAACACAAACTGCATTCTTACCAACAAAATCAGTAATACCTTTAATCTCTCTCCATGATTCTTCATCTCTACCTAAAGTAAAAACCCAATTTCTTGTAGGCTTTGCAAATACGTTAATTGTCATCAACACTTTATACGTCTTTTCTTCTGGATCAAAACCCATTGAACAGAAATACTCAGCACAATCAATTTTAGGACAATCTTTCAAGCGGGGAAGAGATCTTACAACTTTCGTACTAGGATTGCAAATTGCAACACCGTCCACGTTGCGCATCGAGCAGCAAAACAAACCATTAACGCACATTATATAGTTGTAGAAGAGTTTTTCACAAAAATTATCAATATGAAGAGGAGAGACTTTTCCTTCTTCCATTGCCTCTATAGTGTACAACTTTGCACGTTGGCGCACAATGTATTTGATTCTACTCCTACTACGACATTGATGTATATCCACAAAAACTGATTCGCATACCAGAGAATTATAAAATTTGGAAACGGATTTAAAACGCATTAACGACTTGACAGGAAGGGTTGAGAATATATCAAAAATTATATCTCGAGGAATTGATATTATTAGTGCGGTAGGCTCCATCGTCATGCTGAAAGTTTCAAAGAATTTTGGTAAAAGTAAGCAACCCTTTGCCTTTTAATTCTGTTATTTTGCTTTCCTTATCAAAAAAGGAATTCGAAATTTTAATACTTCGTTGATTTTATTTAGGAGACATTCCTATTAGAGTACGTTTTTCTAAATATATATATATATATATATATATATATATATATATATATTGTTATCTAAATAAAAAATAATGATGAGGTTAATTTAAAATAAAAATTAAGTTTTATAATAGTAATATTTTTAGTAGAAATAGGATATATTTAAAAAGAAAAATAAAAAACTAGGCGAATGTGATAATAAGCCAAAAAACAATCGTCATTAGGGATTGAACCCAAGTGACTGGAAGGAATACTTATCACTATACTACAACAACCATGCTATTCAATTGGATGGGCAATATTTAATTGATATACAAAAATGTTGACATAAATATTATTTTCCTTAGTCTTATGATATTTGTCCTTTTCACTTCCCAAATATCAAAAGAAATTTATTATGATAAAAAATGTTATAAAATATTATGGTATGAATATCTACTACACCATGATGTATGTATGACTAATTATCTCTATTACTTTCCTCCATTATGAAGATAACCTCCATCTTTATGACCATTAATCTTGTAACCTTTCACTTCCATAACCTTCTCCATTATATTCATGTTAATGTCATGTTTATAACTAATCTTTTGTTTGCTTCTATGTTAAATTATAAATAAAGGCATACGGAATCATATTGTATAAACTTGAAATTTGGTGAACACTTGAAAGAAAGAAATTATTTTATATTATTCCTCTTGTCTCATATCTTCTAATTGTCTTCCTCTTTATATTGTTCTTTTGTTCTTAAGTTTTACAACATGTTATCAGCATGAATATTCTACCATTGAAAGATTTAAGCAAAGTAAATAAAAGAAGGTAAATTGTGTTTATTTTTCTCTCAGGAACAAGGTAAATTATTGTGGAATTTATTTTATATTTTACTTGTGAACAAGGTGAATGATTAATATTATTGTTATTTTTTCACCTATGACTATATATACTTTCTTTTGTATGTGAAACTTATTTTATATTTTATTTATGATTATACTCACTATTTTGGTTATTACATAAGCTTTTAATTTAATTTAATTTAATTTATTTTTGTGTGTGAAATATTTTGGGTTCACATGGAAATTGAAAAGGAGGTGGTGGTAGTGAGCAGTTTTATTTTAGTGTAATTGGAATTATTATTTTCTTAGTGTGCTATTGATTCTTTGATTCATAACTATTATTCACTAGCTTAATTATTGTGCACCAAACATAGTATAATATAATGCTATATGTAACTCTCTGCCTTGACAAGTTAAGATATTAGTACATACTTTGTTGAGAATATTTTTATTGTGTTTCTTTTGTTCTATATTTATTTGTGCATGTTAATCACAAAGTGGCAATATTTTTTTAAGGCTCAATGGTCAGTCCTATTATATTTGGCTTATTATGTCATTGATTGAGGGTAAAACGAAGGATTCAAGTCTTATCGCACCAAGAGGGTAATACATCGGGTGAGAGTCCTAGGGCATCATGATAATAAAATATTGGGTTGGGTCCCAACAAATAATGACCTAAAATGTCTTCTTATGGGTAAGATGTTGGGTTCAAGTCCCAACATTATATAATGATGATATAATGATGACTGAGCAAATTGATATGCTTTTGATAAAGTCAAGAAATTTGTCCAATTGATTTGCTCCATTCTCTTATGTGAATGTGGTAGCAAAATATAATGTGTCTGAAAATGACAAGTGGTTAAATGTATGAATATGAGTGTGGTAAAATGTTAATGGTCAATTGTGGTAATTAAAAGGAAGAACATTATGGGTTCTTAAGATGGTCCTTCAAATGTGAAGGTAATTTTTGGCCATCAAAGTGGTATGAAAGGTTATTGGCCACATTGGATTGGTGCAACCCAATTTGAAAGTTTTGCAAATCCTTCATCAAAATAATGAAATACAAAGTGGTAGTACATTGAGTACTTTTAGAGTGATGTTAAGGTGGATCAAATAAATTTGATAATGTCAAAGTATGACTAATAAAAACTTATAGAGCATGTACAAATGGTTATTGTCATTTCTTGAAGAGAATGCGACTTGTGTTCGTATGGATAAAGACATGTTCATGTATGGTTGGATAAATGCCACATCTCACCTCTACAGGAGGTTTGAGATATTAAATTTTTTTTGACATAAATGGTCATTTTGGTCATATACTTTGAGTAATACACAAATATTGTGGTATATTTTATTATGATCTATTGGAGGACGAAAGAAAGAAATAATTATTTTCTATAAAGGTTGTGGTCATGACCAAAAATAAATGTTGTTGTGTGGCAACACAAATTTGTCATTGGTTGTCAAGAAATAAGTCTTGCATGTAATAATTTTAACCATGACAGTAATAATAACTATCTCCTTGAAGGAGATGGTCAACATGAGAATGGTGTTGTTAAATTTGTGGTAGTAGACAAAATAGTTTCGGAAGGACTAATTTGTTACTATCCAGAAAATAAAAATAGTTCATATTATTGAGGTTGTAGTAAGTCTCAAATGAAACTTTTTAAGTTTCGGAGGAATTGAAAAAACTTATTATCTAGAGACTATAAATTATTGAAAGATTAAATATCTTCAGATTACTACAATCAAAGAAAGTTATGAATATTTACATAAAAGGTTACCCGTCTTTCTCTTGTTTGTTGAATAAAAATATGGGCATGATGAAGGAATCACATGCAAAAGTAAACTCGAAGTTTACTAGAATAAATATCAGTTGGCATAATCGATTGGCCATTTCGGTTTAAATGTGATGCAAAAAAATTGAGAATTCACGTGGCTATATGTTTTCAAGATTCTCTTTTGGTGTTTGTTCTCATGACAAAATGATAAGTGTATCAACTATGGTTGGAATGTATCCCCTGGAATTATTTGGAACATATAGAAAGGTGAATATGGGCCCGTTCACCTGCCATATGGACCGTTTACTATTATGATTTTATAGATGCATCTATGGTATGGTCACATGTGCATTTGTATCAACTTACATATTGATTTTTATAGGGTTGTTTGCTCGAATTATTAAATTAAGAGCACATTTTCAAACTATAAAATTATGTTCACAATGATGGTTGGTTTAGCATAAATTGTATGCCTCCAATTATACCTAGACCTTTGATTAAGAAAGCAAATCTCTCAAATGAAATTTAGTATGAGATGAGTTTATTTAACATGTATGCATCAAGCCAACAACGTTCTCCCATCACAATTGGTTCAAGGTCAGGAACCAAATAATTTTCATCTAAAAATTTGATGTGTGGACATATGATTTTATTGCTCCACCACGTACAAAGATGGATCTCCAAGTGAGGTTAGGGGTAAATGTTAGATTTTCTAACATTAGAGGGAGATATGTTTAGCAGATGAAAATTATGTCTGGGATGAATTATCTAGATCCTCGTTAAAAAAAAGTGAACTTGAAGTTCAAGAGATAATTCATTTGCAAAATGTTGCAAATAATTTGCCAGATGTATTTGTTGACCCAATATATTAATTCAGCTGCAAATGTTTCAATAAATAGTCCTTAAAGGACATAGTCTATAGTGCGCCAGAAGAGTGATAGACCAATCGATTCCAATCATAAAGCTCCTTGAGAAAGGAGAGAAGCAAATTATCAAAATGGTCATGATAATGAGGTAAGTGCTTTGAAAGAGCACTACGACATTACACTTCATAAAACCTTGACGAAGGTTCAGGTACCTGAAATGATGAAAAATGAAGAGATCTCAATAAGTTATGTCATATTGGAATCGAGTCAAATGACCGTCGATGGTATCTTTGATATGAAGTAGCACTCAATGCTATAAATGGTTACAAGGATCTTGAATTCAAATCTGTCATATAATGTGGACAGATAAAGATTGGCCAAATAAAATGTACTATTCAAGTATATTTTGTTTCACTTAAAAAGTGATGTTTTTGAACTTATAGTTCATATATCAAAATATAATGTTAGTGTGGTATATATGATTCATTGTACAAAACTATAACCGTAAGTATAAAGTGCAGTTTGTGCCTCGGGACATAAAGAGTTTTGCAAAAGTCCTGACATTATTAAATGTAGATATTTTCTCCAGTGGTAGATGCAATGAGACTTGTTTTAGTCGAGCAATAGATGAAATACTTGAATAGGTATGTCTAACTAGACGATGAAGGTTATATGAAAATTCTTGAAGGATCTAAAAGGTTTTAAAGCAATTCCATTGAGTACTCAATGGTTCTGAAATTGCTTAACACAGAGAAAGAATCTTTTTGATCTCATGAAAATGATTGAAAATTATCATGTATTAGTGCAATTGGTGCACTTACAAATTGCTGATTATGCAAATGCTAGAAGATTATTTGATATACATAATGAAAGTTATGTGAAAAGATTGTCATATTATCATTCCAGTTATGCCAAGAAACTAACAAAGCAAGTGACTCAACACATAGAGGATGTGTTATTTTCTTTAAGAAGAAAAGATGAACTTCAATAAAATTGAAATGATCAATCTCTGAGTAAAAAATGATTTGATTATGTAGATGCAGAATATTTATTTGATCCGCATAAAGCTCAATCGCAAATGAGCTATTTGTTTACACATGGAGTCACAACAATATCTTGGCATTCAAAGAATCAAACATTAGCAACCACTTCTTCTTATCATACATAAATAATATTGATTTATGAAGTAAGTTGGAAAGGTGTTTGGTTGGAATCATGATCTATCACATTCATAAAATATATGATTTTTCTTTGGAAAAGGATATTCCAGCCACCATATACAAAAATAATATATAGCTCAATTGAAGGGAGGATACAATCAAAGGGGATTAGACAAAAGATATTTCACCAAAAAAAATTCACACGTGATCTTCAACAAAATGGTGAGATAGACGTTCAAAGACATGTTCAAGTTATAATCTTGTAAACTTATTCACTAAGGATTGCCAACATCAATATTTGAGAAGTTGTGATATAAGATTGGATGCATCGTCTCCGAGATATCAAGTAAAAATTTTACAAAGGGGAGAAAAATACGTGTTGTACACTTTTCCTTAGCTGTGGTTTTAACCCAATTGGATTTTCGTGGTAAGGTTTTTAACGAGGCTACATTCAAAGCGTATTAAAAGATATGTGTACTCTTTTTCTTCACTACGATTTTCTCCCACAGAATTTTTTCCTAGTAAGGTTTTAATGAGGCACACTATCTATGGACATCCAAGGGGGAGGGAATGTTATAAAATATTATGGTATGGATATCCACTACACTAAGAAGTTACTATGACTAATTATCTCCATTACTTCCCTCATTATGAAGATAACCTCCACCTTTATAACCAATATTCTTGTAACCTTTCACTTTCATAACCTCCTCCATTATATTCATGTTAATGTCATATTTATGACTAATCTTTTGTATTACTCTATATATGTTAAACTATAAATAGAGGCATAAGTGTCATGTCCCGCCACTTCACAGTTCAAATTCGACACCGGAATAAGGGTGAAGAATCTAGAGTTGTGGGGAGGTTAGTAGAACACTCTAGAACTCCTTAGAGAATTTCCAAGAAAGCTCTAGAATTCTCTACAAAATGGGACCAAAGTGTAAATATTATAGGGACTTGCCAAGTAATTTTTAATTACACTTTAGCCCCTAAGTTGTAGTATAAATAGATGGGACATTCATTTGTAAGGCATCCAACAAAGTGTAGCAATCTTCCAAGCTAATACAAAGCTTTCTTCCAAACTTTCCAAATCTTTCTAAGTCTTTCTTTACATTCTCTTAGCGATCTAGCTTTAAAGGGCTTACTTGAGCTAACAAGATCGTGAAAGATTTGTGAGTAAGTTTTTAAGTGCCGCACAGAACATTAGTGAGAACTCTAAGTCCGTGACAACGTGGTATCAGAGCAAAGGTTTGTACTAAGGGAATGGCTAACGAAGGAGACGTAAACACCACTAGCACCACCAACGTACGTCTGGAGAGAGGAAAGAAGAACCGCAAGGGAAAGAAGCACCAAAAGGGTAATGAGGAAATATTGCTCGACCCCACACCAAGAGAGGCACTAACATCTCATCCACCTTTGACCACCAAAGCAAGTGACGATGAACTTGGCGAGGAAGCCATTGACGTCACCGTTGGAAATGAGTGGATCGCAAGGGTTGAAACGACAAGGAAGGTTGTGGAGATATTAGGTCGGCGTTTGAACGTGGCTGATGGCAAGTTCAAGACTCTTGAGGACTTCACCCTTGAGAAGACCGACAACATCCGTAAGGAGTTGGAGGGACGTCAGTGGGCCGAGCTTGAGATGAAGGAGGCTATCACTTCCTTGGAGTGTCGGCTCATCGAGGTGTTGAGCACGATTGAGACCATGAAGGCCGAGATGAAAGCACTCAAAGAGGGCGTGGAAGTTGAAGGATCGTCTTTATCCGATCAAGATAGGGAGGCCAAGGTCGAGGCTCCCAAGACACCTATGTTCAAAGGCAAATGCGACGCGCAAGAGCTAGAGAATTTCCTTTGGCATTTGGAGAATTACTTCAAGTGCACTAGGGTGAAGAGTGATGATAGTAAGATAAACACCGCTGTGTTGTACCTTTCGTAGATGGACGTGCTATGGTGGAGGCGTAAAAAGTTGGAATTAGGGAAGGGACTTTGCACCATCAACACTTAGGAGTAATTCCAAGTAGAGTTCAAAAAGACTTTCTTCCCTAACAATGTCATCTATGACGTGAAGCGCAAGTTTAGGGAGTTGAAGCAAACGGGCAGCATACGCGCATTTGTGAAGGAGTTCACCACCCTCACACTTCGGATTCCTAACCTCATAGATGATGTTATGTTGTTCCACTTCATGGATAGGCAGCAAAATTAGGGCAGGACAGACTTGGAACGCCGACAGGTCAGGACTATCGATGAAGCCATCACGCAGGCCGAAACTTTGACATACTTCAGGCATGAAAAGCCCAACAAAGCCAGTGAGAGGTAGTCATGACCACGGTGGGGAAGATCGTGGCAAAGTCGAGGAGTAGCGGCCACGTCCCAAGAATCATGATACCTATAGGTCCGATGGCAAGAAGTCTGGATGTCATGGCGACACGGAGAAAAAGACAAAGCCTACCAAGAGGAACGATTGCTACATATGCGGTGGGCCGCACGGCTATGCAAGGTGCCTCGAACTGAAGAGCCTTGGTGCTATCCTGCCGGAGGGAAAGGAGAAAGAGGCACATGAGCAAAAACAAGACGCAGAGATGATGAAGTTGACCTTGATAGGAATATGTGGAGCTATTACCAAGTAACCAGGGAAGCCGAAAGAATATGGTGCGCAATATGTTGACATTACGATCAATGGAAGACCCGCTCGTGCTATGGTCGACACGGGTGTAGAGGCCAATATCATGACCAAGATGGCAGCGATAAGGTTGGGGCTGAGTTACAGTTCAAGTAACGTTCAACTCAGGATGATCAATGCACCACCGACTCACGTGAGCGGAGTCGCGCATAGAGTAAGCATCGCGCTAGGCGAGTGGCAAGGTAAGACCAACTTCACTGTCGCTCCTTTAGATCTCTTTGACATAATTCTTGGGCAAGAGTTCTTCTAGCAGTGACACGTTGTGATCGATCCATACCTCCAACAACTCTTAGTCATGAAGCAAGGAGGATCATACATGGTTCCCCTGGTTAAGGCACCGAAAACGGAAGGACAAGTCTGACTAACGGCCGTGCAGCTCGAGATAAGCCTTAAGAAGAAGGAGTCAACATTCGTAGCCACCATTGCAAGTTTGAAAGAAGACAATAGTGCTAAAGGGTCCTTGCCACCATGCACTAGGAAGGAGAACAATATCGTGATGCCAAATAAGCCGCCAATGCGCTTGCCTCATAGGAAGGAGGTAGAACATAAGACCGAGCTAGAAGGGATAAAGAAAATGTTAAAGGAGTTGCATGAGGGCCTTGATAGAGTCAATGGACTAATGGTCGCGCATGCACAAGACTCAGATGCCTATGCAGCGGTGATGTGATGCAGTCGTCGCATCAATAGGTGGGGGAGAGTGTTATGTCCCGCCACTTCATAGTTCAAATTTGGCACCGGAATAAAAGAGAAAAATCTAGAGATGTGGGGAGGTTAGTAGAACACTCTAGAACTCCCTAGAGAATTTTCAAGAAAGCTTTAGAATTTCCTAGAATTTGTAAGAATTCTAGAATGGGACCAAAGTGTGAATATTGTAGGGACTTGCCAAGTAATTTTTAAGTGCACTTTTACCCCTAGGTTGTAGTATAAATAGAAGGGGCATTCATTTGTAAGGCATCCAACAAAGTGTAGCAATCTTCCAAGCTAATACAAAGCCTTCTTCCAAACTTTCCAAATCTTTCTAAGTCTTTCTTTACATTCTCTTAGCGATCTAGCTTCAAAGGGCTTACTTGAGCTTACAAGATCGTGAAAGATTCGTGAATAAGTTGTCAAGTGCCGCACGGAACATTAGTGAGAACTCTAAGTCCGTGACATAAGGGATCATATTGCATACACTTGAAATTTAGTGAACACTTGAAAGAAAGAAAGTTATTTTATATTGTTCCTTTTGTCTTATATCTTCTTGTCTTCCTCTTTATATTGTTCTTTTGTTCTAAAGTTTTACATCAAACATTTTTTTTTTAAAAAGGGGAACTATATTATCATTTTGGAATGGACAAATTTACAACTTATAGTATGTTCCATTCAGCTTACCAACTTATTGTTGGAAATCTTACGGGAAATATCTTTTCACGAACACTTGTTGAAATTCTCATAGCTTGAAGCATGTCAAAGGGCATTGTCCTTAAGGATATTTCACCCGATATAGGTGTATCACTCAAAATTCAATAAGCTTTTCTAGTATAAATTAAAATCAAGAGGCAAAAACTAACAAAGATTCAATAGATAGAAAACTCATCATAATAAAATGGAAAATAATATAAGTTTAGCTTTCTGATTATTCCACTTCTTCCTTCTCAATATTATACCTAAACAAGATTATATATGCATAGGAAAATGAGCTGCCAACGTTTCAAAGGAATAGAAATTAAAGTATAGATATAAATATACACGTTGCAACAGCCATATATCTTTACCAACTTTAATATTGATTTATGATATGATCAAAAAGATATTAGCACTCATTTAATAGAATAGATATAGATAATATATAATATCAATACTTCTTTTGTGAGATATTAGAATCATTTTTTCAACACTTACTAATATATTTTTGGGAAAAAGCTCAAATATGCTCCTCTCTAGTAGTTGATTGTTGAAACGAATTGAAGAATACAATTATAAAAACAACAAGAGAAAAGTTTTCAAATGCATCAACAATTTTTTTCCTTTTGTCTAATTTGCATGCCTCTGTACGTTCTTTAGTTGGCGTTTATATATAGTGTTTGTTGATCTCCATTGTCGTCGCCAGAACCAAGCTTTAGAGTATATATAGTTGAATTCACTCTAGCTCCTTGCTCGGATTTTTGAAAATCTATAACTCAAATGGATCCTTTAGATTTGAAAATCTATAACCCAAAGCTTCTCTTTTTCCCACACACATTCCATAATAGTTTGCATATAGCAACCCTATTCTATTGTGCAACATTCATTATATTTAGTTGTGCAACATCCTCCCACGACTTGTGGTTTACAACACACTTTTGAGCAGTTGTAGCCTCCCCCTCCCCACATATGATAGGAATCTAGATGTGCAAACATTAATTTTCCCCAACATTTTCTCAATTAACGTCTCAACTTACATTTCTCGATCATATGATCGAGAAGACGAACCAACATTGTTACTTTTAGTCATTTGTTGGTCAATATCATTCGCAACTATATTTTTATGCTCATAGACCATAACTCCTTTGATATTCTCGCAAATAATCATGTAACATTGTACAAGTTATGATAATTTTTCACTTGTGTGTCAATATAATATGGTTCATGCCTTGTTTCACTTTTGTGCAATTACACATTTTCAGTGTATTGATTTTGTGCTAAAATTAAACATACTGGAAGTAGTGATTATCAAACATACATCACCAAATTTGGTCTTTTTCATATTAAATTGCTTTAAACATTTTCATATATAGCTGAAAGAGAAGTTTTTTTTTTATTATGAAAAAACAAAAAAGTATTATTACTCTCTCTGTTCTTATTTGTATTCACCAAATCAATTCCTACTTTATCACTTATATTCACCAAATTTAAAGTAATAATAAATTTTATGTTGGTGAGAATAATAAATTTTAAAAGTAATAATGTGATTATTTATTTTATTTACATATGAAATAAATGGTTAGTAGATATAAATGGAAGTGTAGTTATTTTAACAAAATATAAACTATTACAGAAGCTCACGAAACTTTTAATTCATTCAGAAGCACTATTGCAGATTCTTTCAACCGGAAAGACGCTTTCATCATAACTATTTTTAGTTATTAACCGCTACAATACCCTTCTTCCTATTTAACTTCTCCTCCATTAAAATTGACCTCAAAACAAGATTAAATAAAA
Source organism: Solanum verrucosum (assembly GCF_900185275.1). Lineage (NCBI taxonomy): Eukaryota > Viridiplantae > Streptophyta > Magnoliopsida > Solanales > Solanaceae > Solanum > Solanum verrucosum. The sequence continues at coordinate 401,200 of NW_026020194.1, forward strand.
ATTCCACTCTTTTTTAATTGCTCAATTTCATATGCTATAATATTCTGCTCTTCCTGTTGTGTTCATGACCCACCATTTAACTGTTTTTTTAGTTACTATATTCAGTTACTTTATTTATTATTTTTCAGTATTGTTTTAGTTATGTACACTGTAAATTTAACATTTATTTTCTCTTAATTATTAATACAGAAATACACTAAGGCCCGTTTGGCCATGCGATATGGTATCATGATATGGAATCATGAGATGAAATTGAAGTTTTGTTTGGACACGCGATATATAATTTTTGTGTTGTATATTTTCTCACAAAAATAAAAATCTCATAAGTTGTAAAACTATTAAAATAGCCCCAATTGTTTATTCAATCTTATTAAATAAACAAAAATTTATAAAATCGCATAATAAATTATTACAAAGTTATTTGCTCTCCACTTAAGTAATTGTTTCATCTAACTTTAATTTAACTTAAATAATTGTTTCAACTAACTTTAAAAAAAAAGATTGAACATAAATTGTAGTGTACTAGTCTTTAATATAATCCTCCCACATAGTACGGACAATTTCCTCATTTTGAACTTGCATTTCTCGATCATGTGACCGAGAAGACGAACCAGTATTGTTACTTTGAGTCATTTGTTGGCCAATATCATCCACAACTATATTTCATGCTCATAGACCATAAATATTTCATCAGTACTTTGGCATTCTCGCAAATAATTATGTAACACTGCACAAGCTATGACAATTTTCACTTGTGTATCAATATCATAATGGTTCATGCCTTGTTTCAGTATTCTAAATTTATTTTTCCAAGCTCCAAAAGTCCGTTCAATCACATTGCGCAGATTAAACAGTTCTTTGGCATTTTGAGGTTCTCTTTCACTTCCTCGGTAATCTTGCAAATGATAGTGTAGTCCTTTGTATGGAGCTAAAAATCCTTTTGTGTTTCGAAAACGAACATCAACAACATAATATTTATCTATCAACAAACATTTTATAAAGAATTACTAAAAGCATATGTGACGTAAATGAGACAACTTTGTGTAAATAAATAATATTTATTCTAAGGATGTAATTTAAAGTTACCATGTGGCGGAAATGGAAATTGTGACGTTGGTTCTACAAGTGCTCTTCAAGATTTTATGGTTGAGTATAAATAATTATGCATTTAAGCCTATCCAACCTAACTTTCATATCAATTTATTAGAGTAAATGAAGAGAAGACTTTTCACTCCATGTTCAAATAGATATAACTATAGTTGTAATAAATACAAAACGGTAGAAGTAATAAATTAAGTGTTGGAGTAAATGAACAGAACAAATTTATTACTCAACAATCGGTTGGTGTGAGTTAAAGTGACTATATGTTGGTGAGAATAATAAATTTTATGTCGGTGAGAATAATAATTTTTTAAAAGTAATGATGTGATTATAAATTTTATTTACATATGAAATAAATGGTTAGTAGATATAAATGTGGGTTGTTTTAACAAAATATAAACTCATGGATCAATTTTTGTATTAAAATATCTCAAATCATGATATGGAATTCCCATATAATTCCATATCATGATTTTTGGAGAATATGAAATTACATCTCATGATATGGAATCATGAGATGAAATCAGCGTAAAATTACATGTCCAAACGCTGATTCCATCTCACGATACCATATCGTGATATGATATCGCATGGCCAAACACCTAAACGCCTACTAAGCATTGTCTTTGTCTTCAAACTTCTTAATGAAAGCGCGACTTTGAAATTGATATTGTTGTAATGTGGTGAGTTGCACATTTGCAGATAACAACTAAAAAGGAAAACACATGAAAGATGAAGATGTAAATATGATGACGGGTCGTGAACACAATAGGAAGAGAAAGAATATTATAGCAAATGAAATTAAACAGTTAAAAAAGAGTGAAAAATTTTTTTGAATCTTGTTTTGAGGTCAGTTTTAATGGAGGAGAAGTTAAATAGGAAAAAGAAGGGTATTATAGCTGTTGGTAATTAAAAAATGAAGGAAAAAATTAAAAATAAAAATAAAAAATCTGATGTGGCATTTTCTTTTTTAACTTTTCACTCTTAAAGACAGTGTAATCACTTGCTATGTCATGTGGCACGAGAGGGATGTATTTAAGCTTAGTTCATCAAGTATAGGGGTGTTTTTAAGCCTATCAATAGTTTAGGGATGAAACCAATAATTCGTGTCAAGTTTGGGGTGTTTTTAATACTTCTCTCTATATAAAAAAAATAAGCCATAAAAAATAAACGCCGCTGCCGGGGATCGAACCCGGGTCACCCGCGTGACAGGCGGGAATACTTACCACTATACTACAACGACCTTGTTGTTATTTGTGAAGGACATTATCTAATTGTTAGTACAAAGATCTATATTTTCATTAGTATTTTGTTCCTCAGTCTTATAATATTTGTCCCTTTCACTTCCCAAATATCAAAAGAAATTTATTATCATCAACAATTTGTTTTAAAAAGGGGAGCTATATTATCATTTTGGAATGGACAAATTTACAACTTATAGTATGTTCCATTCAACTTACCAACTTATTGTTAGAAACTTATCGAAAACACCTTCTCATGAACACTTGTAGAAATTATAATAGATTGAGGCGTGTCAAAAGGACACTGTCTTTAGGGATATCTCACTCCATATAGGTGTATCTCCTAGGATTCAACATACTCTTTTAATATAAAATTAAGAGTCAGAAACTAACAAAAATTCAATTGAAAGAAAACTCAACACAATAAAATAGGGAAAGCAATATTATAAGTTTAGCTCTCTTGATTTTTCCACTTCTTCCTTCTCAATATTACATAAACAAGATTATATATGCAAAGGAAAATGAGCTGCCAACGTCTCAAAGGGAGAAAATGATCAAAATGATCCTTAATGTATGGCTTTGATTCCATTTGGTCCTTAATGTATGGACTTGATGGAAATGGTCCTTTATGTATCATAAATTGTGATCAATTTGGTCCTTAACTCTAAAATTAATATTTTATTTTATTTTTACCGTCAAAATACACGGAATATGTAAAAGATGCGCTCGTTCAAGACTTTCCTTCCCCTGTTTCCAAAAATTCCAAAATTGCACATCAATTTTTTTTAACCAAAAGGGCAAAATCGCTCCTGACGGAGCGATTTTCTTCTGACAAAATTGACGTTGTTACTCCTTTAAAAAACATAAAAATCGCTGCCGGTCCAAAAAAAAATTCTTTTTTCTTTAAATTGTTGCTGTGAATTATTTTTTTAACAACGCTGCCCCAACAGCGTTTAAAAAATAGAAATAGCTGCTATAGCAGCCATTTTCTTAAAAAAGTTTAAATTTTTTTAAAAAAAAAATTTCCGAGGCGAGGACTGCTTAAAAAATAATGGGAAATCGCTCCACGTGTAGCGATTTTAATTAATTTTTTTTTAAATAATCGCTGCCATTAAAATTTTAGGGTTAAGGACCAAATTGATCACAATTTATGATACATAAAGGACCATTTCCATCAAGTCCATACATTAAGGACCAAATGGAATCAAAGCACATACATTAAGGACCATTTTGATCATTTTCTCTCTCAAAGGAATAGAAATTAAAGCGTAGGAGTGAATGTCATAAAATACATTAAAAACAATTTATTTTGGTTAAAAATAGACGTTGCAACAGCCATATATTTTTACCAACATTAATAGTGATTTATGATATAATCAAAAAGATATGAACACTCATTTATATAATAGAAATAGTTATAGTTAATAATATCAATACTTTATTTTGAGATATTAGAATCATTTTTCCAACACTTATAATAATATATTTTTGGGAAAAAACTCAAATATGCTATCGAACTTTGAGAAAATGGGTCATGTATGTCATGTGTGAACTTTGAGAAAAGACTCATTTATGTGATCCGTTAAAAGTATGGCTCATCTATGTCATTTTAGTTAAGAAATAATGTTATGCGTGGACGTTTTCACAAGAAGATTTATATGCTTGTTTATTTCTGGTGTGCTATGATATATATCTGAAACATCTCATGAGAAATATGTATTCACGCCTTATTTAAGTGGACTTGGCTCCTCACTTAGTTGATTGTTGAAAGGGAATTGAAGAATACAATTATAAAAACAACAAGAGAAAAGTTTTCAAGTGCATCAACAATTTTTCCTTTTTTTCTAATTGACATGCATGCCTCTATAGACTATACGTTATTTAGTTGCATTGGCGTTTATATATAGTTCTGTTGATCTCCATTGTCGTTAGAGTATAGTTGAATGCACTGTGGCTCCTTGCTCAGATTTATGAAAATTAATTACTGATCAAATGGATCCATTAGATTAGAAAAATAGTAGTAAAATTGAAACCTCTCTGGAGGGGGAAAGAAGCTATATATATATGAATCTGAAAAATGTTACATTGATAACAAAATTACAAATCATGTACTCCGTTAGTATGATTGAGGAAAAGATGATTCAACATTATATTGCCTTCGACTTCCAATTCCCCTCTTAAAACTGTTTGGGACACTATTCTCCCTTTTCTTGGTGCTATACAACTTATGCCGAGTGAGGTCACAGATAACGCTGATAATTAATTTGAACCCAAGCTTTAAGGCCTAAATTCTACGTTTATTCAATGGTGGTTCGTAGGATTATCCAAATTTATTTGCACGACAAAACAATGCAGGCTTATTTATGCCTTATGTATATATGATGAGGTGTGCTACAATCTGGATTTTATTAGCAACACTTATTTCATAAAAAAAACTCGTAAATTATCTAATTTTAGCAATCACATGCAATGCAATGCCCTTAGTAGCTAGTCTTAAGTAAGGCGTACAAGCCAGGTGATTCACTACGAAGCAAAGAAAAGGCTGGATCGATGAATAATACCGTAAATAAAATCTCTACAGAATTTGAATGATATGCTTCTCCCATTCTTCATTACCCACAGATATCCATATTTTTCCTATCCAGGATTGCTAATTTGCCATTCACTTTTATTATGCTATAACAACTCCCCATCTTATGATCAAAGGAATTCCAATTCTGAAATTTTCACTGACGTCAAACGCTACGCTACTATGAATATGTAACAATTCAATATATAGATAATTTCACTAACGCAAACTATGTGTCACAACAAAATTAGGGAGTAATACCTTTTTATCGCCTCAACATCTCAATTCGATCTCCTTTCTAAATCCTTTAGCCACTTCGAAATCTATCACTGATTTAGTTAGAACAATCAAAAATCAACTAAATAAAATATATTGTAACTTTGTCCATTCTAAAATGATACAATAAAGTTGCCCCTTTTCAAACAAATTGTTGATGATGATAATTTTCTTTTGATGATTGGGAAGTGAAAAGGAAAAATATTGTAAGACTGAGAAACAAAATATTTATGAAAATAAAGATCTTTGTCGAAACAATTAAATAATGTCCATCACAAATAACAACAAGGTCGTTGTAGTATAGTGGTAAGTATTCCCGCCTGTCACGCGGGTGACCCGGGTTCGATCCCCGGCAGCGGCGATTATTTTTTGGGATATATATTTATTTGGAGTCACTAGCATCTCCAGCCCAAACACTAAATTTGGTGTCAGCACTATTTTTAGTGTAATCAACTTCAATCCACTGCACCAAAAAGAAATATTTTTCTTTCTCTTCATTATTATTTCTTATTTCATTTATATTTTTTTATTTCATAAAACAAATTCTTTCGAAAACATTCACCATAAATAATTCATGGTGAATGTCAATTACTACTTTGTTGAATGTTTATTATTTTCGGTTATTTTTAAGTACATTGTATTATTTGTTTATAAATTTATATGTTTGCATTTTTAATTTTTGTGAAGGTTAATTGTAGTTATATCCAATTATAATTTATAGTAGAATTAACATAAATTTTTTTTTTAAAAAAAAAGTCATATATAGAAAAATTAATTTATAAAAAAGCTAAATTTTATATCTAAAATTAATATTATAAAAATATTACATAAAAAATAATTAAATATACAAGAGATTTAATTAAAACATACAATTTATATAATGTTTAATTAAAAGTGTGTATAGTGAAATAATATTAAAATATTTAAAAAGTAAATTGGTGTGATTAATAGAGTTTACCAAATTTTAAATTTGGTGTTGATCGGAGATGGTCTCAATTCTTTGGTGTAAAATTCGGTAGAAAGTAGCTTTAAATTTATTTAAAATTGTCAACTCAATTCTTTTAAGACATTTGTCTTCGAAAATTAAATACTTATAGGTTATTAGAACAATAAGCAAAAAAAAAAGATTTAATATATGAGAATAAGTAGGAAAATTGTTAGTACTACAGTTTTCATATTTTTATCCTTTCACTATTTGTAATTGGTAAGAACTCCTAATATTTAGTACTCCCCAATTAGTTAAAACAATATCTACGAGTAGAACTTCATTTACAACATTATTAGTTATTTTATTATTGAGAGTAATTGTTTATCTCAATTTATGTGAAAAAATCAATTGTACGATAATTATAACCATTAGATTTTGGATATTATTTTTTAAATCTATAAGCAATTATCGATGAAATTCGTAATTCAATTAAAAATATGAGGGTCTTTAGAAATGTTGATTAAATTTTTTGCCCTTCAATAAAAGTTTCCGCTTTAGACAAAATCGTCTTTTTACCATTTTTTGAAATAGTTATCATTTAATTATTATTCTAATATTTAGGAGTTTGAAATCAACTAAAATTAGAGTTGTTAAATGTTTCCTTATTAATACTATGCAATAAACCATATTTATAAAAGATAAGTAATAATTGCACAGTGAACTCACGTTGGAAAAAATCCTAGCACTTTGAGATCTTTTAGATTTAGGAGTCTTTTCTTATATTTAGTGATTTAAAACTAATCCATCATAATAAGGATTTACAAAGTTTTTATCGAAATAACAATAAAGGAAGAAATTCTACTTACTTTAGGACATAAATTAGTTAATTGATTAATTTTCTTGAATTTGCAATTAAAAATAATTATATATCTACATATTTTTTCTATTTCGAACTGATAAGTGGTAACTAAATATGGCTCTATTCACAAGATTTTTTTAAATTAAAAATTTGACAGTTATTTAATCATAATCACATTTTAAAATAAATTTTAATTGTTTATTAATCAGCAAAAGAAAATATCAAACCTAAACTACTCCTATTTTGCTTATTTTACCAAAATTCTTTTGAAACTTTCCGTCAAAGAAGACATACATGGAGGTAATAGTTTTTGAAATATTCTCATGGCTTCCTGTCAAATCGTTAATGCGTTTTAAATCCATTTCCAAAATTTGTAATTTCCTAGTATCCGAATCAGTTTTCGTGGATATACATCAATGTCATAGTGAAATCAAATTCATTGTGCGTCAAAATTCAGAGTTATACACTGTAGAGACTATAGAAGCAATGGAAGAAGGAAAAGTGTCCCCTCTTCATATTGATAATTTTTGTGAAAAGCTCTTGTACGACCCAATAGGGTGGTGCGTTAATGGTTTGTTTTGCTGCTCGATTGACCACATAGATCGCGTTGTAATTTGCAATCCTAGTACGAAAGCTGTTAGATCTCTTCCCGGCTTGAAAAATGAGTATCTTGAGAATTTCTATGCAAGGTGTTATTCCTATTCAATGGGTTTTGATCCAGAAGAATAGTGTTGATAACATTTAATGGACATAAAAAGCTTGAGAAATTGGGTTTTTACTTTAGGTATAGACGAATCATGGAGAGAGATTAAAAGTAATACTAATTTTACTCTGCCAATTAATAAGAAGAACCCAGTTTGCGTTAGTGGAGTTATCTATATGATGAGGACAAACTATTTGTAATGGCGTTTGAGGTTAAAAGTGAAAAATTCAGAGTCATCAGATTGTGGAATTCCACATGATAGTTGGGAGTTATTATAACATGTTAAAAGTGAATGGCAATTCTGAATGAGAAGCTTTTGTTTTTCGTAGACCATATGGATCTGTGGAAAAGAAGAATGGGAGGAACATTTCATTCAAATTCAAATTCCACCACAACAATGGACAAGACCAGAACGACCAACCTCTTCTGATGGAGAGATTTTATTTACCAAACGTTCCGGGTCATGCAAACTCATCTGTTTCTGTTACAATGTCACGGAAAAGACATGGAAATTTTTTAAAATCCAAGGGCTTTTAAAAAATAGTTGGATTTATGATGAAAGGCTCTTTCCAGTTGAAAGAATATGCAATAGTGCTTGACTTTTGCTTATGGAGTAGTTTATATTTTTGTCTCCTTATTCATGTCTTACTCTGCTCTTCATGAATATTTGAGTAGTCGTTAGATGTTGAACTATGGAGGATGTGATACCAGATCATGTAGATATGTTTGGTGTTGTGAAAATCCGAAGCAAGTAATCCATATTTGAGCTCTGATGTGGTTAACACTCAACAAATTAGATGATTGCATCACTTGTGTTCTGTTTTGGCGCAGCAGATGGCCTCTGTTTTAGCAATACATATTGTGTACATTACAATTCATAGGGCTATATAGAGCTTGCGACAGTTGGGTACAACAAAAAATAATGACATCTATCAAATGGCGAGTTTCAGAGGCATATGCAGGAGGGGGTCACTGGGTTCACATGAACCCATGCTTTCCTCCCGAAATCATATAGTGGTAAGTATTCCCCCTTCATTGATTGAAAAAAGGGGGATGTTGCTCTGAATAGATTAGGGGATTTTGAAAGTGAAATGAGTAAATTTTTTAGAATTCCTCTGCTTTGGTCTGTTCAAATCTTAGTAGAGACATGTCTTAATCATTGTGGAAGAGTGTTTTAGTTTATAACAAAATACAAGTGGAAATGGTCTCTCGACATCCGAAATTATTCATTTACCTTAATAACCAACCTGTTTTTATGTCAAATCTTATATCTCTTTGAAAACATTTTCATGCACCATTGTAATCGGATACAATGGTGGTTCCATAGTTGAAAACCCCGCGGACCACAATGTTGCTCAGAATTACCCTGAAATCAAGTCAGAGCAAGAGTAACTAATTAGTTTTTTTTTTTATATATATAAAAAAAAGGAGGAAATTATGCCTTTGGTCATATGTGGTTTCTTGTACTTCAATTATCGCTTTATCTATGTGTTTTCTTGTACTTCAATGGGGCGCACGACTATATTATTTATTCTTTCGGTAAAAGGAGGATGAACTTGTCTAGTTGTTCAATTTTATACAAGTTTAAGTGTCTACTTGTGCACACCCAAAGTTAAAGGTCATAGTTGTTCAGTAACGTCAAGTTAATGGTCATGTTTATGTATTATTCCTAGTTTTTTATGCAATACATTATTAGAACGTGAAAATATTGCAATTCTTTCTTCTTCTTTTTTGTTACACCCGATATTTGTTACTTGTATTGGCCTCGACAAATTTGTTGTCACGCTATGTAAGACTCATTTAAAGAAAAATGCTTCCCAACAGAATTTGTTTCATAGTCAAGTCTCGAACGAATTCTATTCATCTTCCCACCACAAACCTTGTTGGTTATTGTGTTTCCACATTGATGGATGAATATGTGGCGAATACAATTCTAGATATCATTGCTTCATATTCACCTAAAATGATCACAAGATTCAAAGAGAGTTATATGTAAATCCTAAAAGTGATTGCTATCTTCTTTGTTTATCAGGTAGATTTATGAGGAAATCTTCCTCCCTTCATTTTAAGGTTAATATACATTATATTAGTCCTTTGGTTCTACAAATTTAGGATCAGAGTTGGTTTAAAAAGAGAGAAATTATTTCACAGAATCATTGATTAATCTTCAAGCCAAGGGTGGAGTTAAAAAACTCAATCATCAGAGCTACAAATCATATATGACATGGTATACGGTTTCCTACATGGAAGATCAAGATATTTGGGAGGTCGTTAATGGAAGCAAAGTCAAAATAGGAGAAGAAGAACCGAATGTCACATGGAAAAAATGGAAGATTGAAGTTGGGAAAAAATTATTTTTTCCTCATAAACACCATAGAAGATGACGTTTTGGGACATATATGAGATGCTGGAACTCTAAAGGAAGCTTGGGACATGTTGCTTGGACTATTTTCAATGAAGAATGATACATGACTATAACTTTTAGAAAGTGGGGTATTGTCGATGGCTCAATGTGATATGAACATTGTGAAATACTTTCACAAGGTAAAGTCGATATGTCGTGAAACTTCAAAATTAAAGTCAACAGCTCCAATCAGATAAACCGGGACGAAAAGAATAATCATTCATTGTTGCAGATCTAAATGTAAAAGATTTGTTACTACAGTACAGGGATTGTCAAATTAACCATCACTTGTTGAGTTTGAGAATGTGTTTGTTGGCCAAGAAGTCATGTCAAAGCAAATGAACGGAGTTTCTCTAAAAGGCGGGGAGGAGACACTCTATGTCAACAAAAGCATAGGAAACTCTAAGCAGTACAACACTGATGGATCCAAGAAAAAAAGATATTGATGAGTCAACAAGGAGAAAGAAGCTCTCGTCTAGGGGACAACGACAAGAGGTTTGAAGGGAAGTGCCACAACTGTGGAAAGTAGGGCCATAAAGCGAATGTTTGTTGGTTCAAGCAAAAGCTTGTTAAAAGAAATGTTGTTGCCACCTCTGATCCAAAGTAAAATAGTGAAGATGACTGGGATGTCAAAGCACTCTTTGTTGTAAAACAAGAAGAGTTAGCTCTTGCAGTAACAATCTCTAAACAAATTGACTATTAGAATGACTAGATTCTTAACTCTGGGATGCTCAAGCTAAGCTATTTGACAGGTGACAAAGAGAAGTTGCAAAATTTGTCTGAGTACAAGGGAAGTTATGAGGTGGTGACGGCCGATGACATAAAATTACTGATAACTTACATCGGTAAGATTGTAGTAGTGGTGATATCTTTGGGTCATTTTGTTCTGTTAGTCCGCAAGATATAAGAATAGGAAGAGACAGTGATGAAGGAGCGAAGATTGAATTTCGCATATGTAATATCTACAGAATCCCCATATATAAACAAGACAAGAAAGAACGAGATTGTAGACTTATGACATATGCGGTTGACTTACATTAGCTGCTCTAAATATAGTGACATGATGGAAAAGTCAATATTATATCAAAGAAGAACATGACTGCAGACTTAGCTTATGACATATGTGGTTGAGTTACGTTAGCTACTCTAAACATAATTATGTCATGATGGAAAAGCCAATATGTGCAGGCTGCCAGTATGGTAAAGAACAATACTACTAGAGCATTACGTTTTTATTCCTCAAGAAATAATTTTCGAAACATTTTCATGACTTCCTGACAAGTCTTTAATGCGTTTTCAAATTTTATAATTCTCTAATATCATAATCAGCTTTAATTTCGTGAATATTATATACATCAATGTGGTACAAGTGGAAACAAGTTGTTTCTTTGCAAAATGGGGATATCTACCCTATAGATGGAAAGGAAGGAGGAAAAGCTACCTTTCATAATTTCAGTGATCATCTCTACTTCTCCAAGCATATAATAGTTTGTTTTGTTGCACGGTGACATACCTCGTTGCAATTTGGAATCCTAGTACAAGAGTAATAAGATATCTTCCAAAACTCGAGGAGTTTGATGAAATAAACTATCGCGCATTGTAGAAAATGGAGTTTACATTGATGGATTCCCGAACAGAGTTTGATTAATGACATTTATAGATATGATGAAAGCCTCTTCCCAGTTGAAAAATATGCATAAATATGCAAATGCCAAGCCTAACTTGTCCTTGTGCCAATACAAAAAAGTATGCCTTTGAGTAGAAACACCACATAAACAAGAAAAAAAAGGTTTTATATATATTCACATCGTAGGATGGATAAGATTGATTCATCTTTGGATGCGAGCTAGGATAAAAAAATATCCTATTAGGGCACTTTCCCTTGAATGAACCTTATATGGCACAAATTCAGATTAATCGAAACTCCAATGCCTTTTCAACTTACCAAAACATAAACCTACAAGTACATACCTTGAATTTAGTGCGCACTCAATCTAATTCTAGTTGTCGCTCAAGCAACTGTGGAAGCAGACTTCGTGAAAAGAATTGATATGGCTCTAACCTTAAAAAAAAGGAAGAATTAACAATTTGGAGGTTATAAAGTCCTAACAAACAAAAATCATCAAAATTTAAATGAATAAGTATTGATCAACAAACCAAAACATGAAAATTGTAGAAAAATAATAATCTAAAATTAGATAATCCTAAGAACCTTTCAATGCTTTAAATCTGTACACCAAATTCATCAATAATTTCCCCACCTACAAAGATACAAATTAATATATCTACAACACTAACAAGTCATTTTACAATAACTGTATATTCATATCCTCACAAAGAAAATACTCAATTCAGGTTCACTTTTTCCATCCGGGCTCAACATATATAAAGTTTCTGAGTCTTTTGATCCCACTACTCTTTCAAAATGTGCCCTCATATACGCCATTTCATCGTCCACGTCGGGCTTTGGGGGCAGGACGCCTGCCCCCATCGACACCGCCTTAAGTACCTCCATAAGATGGAGATCTTCTTCCGTGGCATCTCTCTTTGCACAATATCCACTTTTTTTCCCATTTACAAACATAGTCCAACATGGCTCATCTAGAAGTTTCATTTTCTCCTTATTATTTATATTGTCAGGTCTTTTCTCGCATTCCAATGCGATTCGCACCATCCCAAGGCTCATTTCCTTTTGCAAGGTGTTTGTTTGCATGGCTAGGTCAATTACCAGAGTAGGCAGAGTTCCTGGATTTTCTTGAATGGAAAGGCTAACACGACCTTTTCTATACCCAAACAACGTGCCGGATACACCGACTTTAGTTTCGGGTAAACGGCCACCGGGGAGAGAAGGGAGTTTACATACGGGTGTAATAATAGGGAAAGACCGGAACACATTACGAAAGGCTCTAAAGATTTTTACGGGACGTTTTTTATTATTTTTCGAGGAAGGCTTTACGAGGGATAAAGGAGTTGTGGGTGGAGTTGGTGGTGGTGGTGGTGATGGTGTTGATTGTGGCTCTTCCATTGCTGGTTAATTAATCCACCTTTTTAAAAAAAAAATTAAGGTCGAAGATTTAGAACCAGCAATGGAAGAATTGCCATTAAAGAGAGATAATTAAGGTTGTTTGAATCGAAATTAGGTAAATTGTATAGAGGAAGAAAATGAGATAGATATAATTTGTGTATCAATAAATTTGATGTTATGAAAATGATATTTGACTTGAGTTTACTTTTTTATGATCCATAGTATTCGGTACCTGAATTTGTGGAGTTAGATAGAATATTAATGATTACATATTTTTTATTGGATATAGATTATAGAAGATTAACAGGAAAAAAATATGCAAAATAAATGTATATCTAATATTTTTGTTGGATTTATAGATATAAATTGGTGCTGTGACAAAAGGCAAACGTGGACAAATACAAAAAAAATAAAAATGAGAAAATAAAGAACATCAAATTTTAACGTGAAAAACTCTTTGAAGCAAAGGTAAACATAAGAAAATATCGAGATTCAAATAGCTTCACTATAACAACTATTCTTGTATAAAAAAAAAAAGAGCCTTTCTCGAATTATTATAACGGGAAAAGTAGTAGAACAAGCACAAATAATAGCATTGAGACAGAGTGAATTGGAGTCCTTTAAAGTTATTGCTTTAAGAAATCTTCCAAAGACTAATACCAATGACATGGAACAATATAGTCTCTTGAGCTTCTCAATTTATACTAGACTAGATATTAGCATGAGTTCAATATATATTACTTATTTTGTTTCAATTTATGTAACTGATTAAATTTAGAGTCAATCAATTCTTCTGATATACTTTCTAAATATTTTAAGTTCAACATATTGTTTGATTTTCGGTTTCTTAAAAATAATTTCATCGCTAACCACTCTCTTCGTCTTTTCTTCGGTTTGATTAGGGCTTCTCATTTTCGCGTTATCAAGTCATTTGGTTGGTGGAATCACTCTGAGTTTGACTTGTTTCGTGCAGTCCTAAGGGAATGTGGCCAGTGGCGGATCCAGGATTTAAAGGTTATGGGTGCTCACTTCCTTTAACATAAACATGTTAGCAATCACATAGTGTAAGCGTATACTAACTCAAACTCTTTAATAAAAAAAAGTAAAAAAAATAAAACAACGATTAATATTATCATCATAAAAAACAACCACTAGTTATAAGTCACAATGACCTACTAGTAATATTATCATTACAAAAAGAGACTTCTAGTCTTAAAGTCATAATTTTGCTTGATGACTTTTCATATGTTGAAAACGATAAATAATAGCATCATTGCTTACATTTGTGAATATCTTACGCTCTACATAGCAAACTAAGCAACCATTCAAAAATTCATCACCAATACTATTATGAAGTTCATTTTTAATGTACTTCATGGATGAGAAAGCTCGTTCCACAAAAGCAGAGCAACAGGAAGAATGAGAGTCAACTTGATAAGCAAATAAACAAGTGGCCAAATTTGATGCAAATCTGACTTGACCAATACTTTAGCAAGATCACTAATTCCCTTCAAGTTGAAGAACCTCTTGTCAGAACCACGAACATAAACTATAAAGCTATCAAGCTGAAAATTGAGATCCCGAAGCTTGTTGATGTCAAACTCATTCATATAATATTCAGCCAACCTCATTATCTTGCCCTTATCAAACTACCAAATGAATTAACTGGATTCAAACTAGCCATACCGAGAAGTAAGTCAATACTCACAGCATCAAAACGATTATTAAGCTCTTGAAGATGCAAATCAATAACAACATAAAATATTTCAACACGTAAATGATGAGAATATGTAACATCAAGAGCTTTACGCTTTGACTTCCCAGGAAAGTAGCTAGCATCCATCTCCGGAATGACTATATCATGTTTATCATAAAAAGAAGAGACATCATCCATTAATGATTCGAATTCATTATCCCTCATATTTTGTAATCTTTGCTTTGTAAGAGCAAGAAATCCCATAGCATTGACAATATTTTGATCCATCCTTTGTAATGAGGAGTTCAATTCATTTGTCATCATAAGAATTTTCCACATCAAGTGCAGCATAAAGGCAAAATCATATTTCTTAATCGCATCCACAAGAGTTTTAGCAAGAAGTCTATCAGTATAGTTTGGACACTCACATCCAGTAAATTCAAGCACATGAATAACTGATGGAAATAGAACAATAAGATTATCTAATGTTCTATAATGAGAACCCCAATGAGTATCACCTGGCCGTTGAAGCCCACGTTCTTGATTTAATCCTCGCCCAATATGCACTTCCCCTGATATAAGCAACTCCTCTAACTGTTCAGCTTGGTGTTTCCGAAGTAAATCCCTGCGCTTAAAAGATGCTCCAACAATATTTAACACATTAGTAACTAAACAAAAAAAGTCATCTACATTTGAATCCTTCTTTGCAAGAGCCACTAGTGTTAACTGCAATTGGTGGGCAAAATAGTGAATGTAATATGCCGATGGAGTGTCATTCAAAATCAAAGTTTTAAGACCATTTAGATGTCCTTGCATATTGCTAGCTCCATCATAACCTTGCCCACGTATTTGGGATGGACTTAATGAGTGATCTGAAAGAAAAAAGTATATTGCTTCCTTTAATGAACAAGCAGATGTATCACTAACATGAATAATACCAACAAAATCGCTCTATCACTTCTCCTTCTTTGTTAACATATCTCAAAACAAGTGTCATTTGCTCCTTGTGTGATA
The DNA here is from genome assembly GCF_900185275.1 of Solanum verrucosum. NCBI lineage: Eukaryota > Viridiplantae > Streptophyta > Magnoliopsida > Solanales > Solanaceae > Solanum > Solanum verrucosum. Next base: position 417,016 of record NW_026020194.1, read on the forward strand.
CATCCTTTGATTCATCGACTAGTATCCCAAAATAATCCCCATCTAAATCTTCAAGAATAGATTTGATTGTTTTCTTAGCACAAGAATCAACAATATCCTTTTGAATACTTGGAGAACACATCATTTCATTTTTTGGAGCTTTTTCTAAAATAATGCTTCCAACATCTTCATTAATATCTCCATACCATTGCAAAAGTTCAAGAAAAATACCTCTATTTGAAGAAGATCGACTCTCATCATGTCCATGGAATGATAATCCTAATTTCAAGAGAAATCTTGTCACATCAACTGAAGCACTCAAGCGACGCCGAGACTCACTTTTTTCTTTCTTGGACTTTTTATCAAAGGAAATGCGTATTGACTGTGATTGATTCATCAAATCAAGCATCTTATTGAAACACTTGTTGTGGATGCTATTTATATCTCCAACATGAGCTCTAAATCTTTCAGTAGCTTTGTTCCAAGCTCTATAGCCAGTCTTTGTGAAAGCAGCATCAACCACATATCCACAACTTTCACATTCATTTTTAAACAAGTAGCAACACAAACAAAATGCAGCATCTTTTGTTATGCTATACTCCAACCACTTACGACCATTAAACCAATCAGGAAAAAATTGCCGCATTTCCTTCCCAAACTTAGTTTTAGGAAATTTATGATCCTTAGGTTAGCAAGGCTTTTTAAGAATATAATATCTCCTAATATCATCACGTATATTAGGATTATATTCTGCAATGGGCTTTATAATTTTCGGATCAGCTTCAGGAGATTCTAAATCAACATCTGAAATAAATGTTTTCCTTTGAATTTTTGGAGCTATGGTTGAAGCGGTAGATGGATGAGTAGAGCTAGAACTTGGATGCCCAATTTTCGATCTTGTGACATACTTATCCATCTCAATTTACAAAGATAAATTTCTGCAAAAAAATCAATTTTATCATAGAATTAATTCACATAATTCAATTAATTTTTATTGAAATCTATAACTTTCTATCAACAACCCAAACATCAATTAATATATCTATTTGATCTTTCAACACCACAAGCAATAATTAGCAATATATGAGTCAATGAGCACAAAATTTTCAATTGCACAATTTGTTATTTGTATACATCCTAAAATTTAATTTTTGAATCAAGTAAGTTGGTAAGAAAAAAAATTATTTCAAAAGTATTCAAAAAAATATATTTTTAATCACAAAACACTAAATATGTGAGACTCTAAAGTCTAAATCTATTTATCAAGTAACAAAAAAAGTATGTGGAATCTATTTTAAGAATTAAGACTTAAAGAGTACTAGCCATAAGCAATGAAAATCTCAAAACCTAATTTCCCTAACCCTTTTTTTTCATTATCTAACTTTAATCAAACATCAAATCTTATTACCTTGCTTTTGTATTTTGATTTTGAAAAGAAAAAAGCTTGAAGTTTGTTGTTGGGCTGACTGCTTTTTCTTTGAAACAAGAAGAAGAAGAAGAAGAATGATTTCCTTGTTTTGTTAAAAGAAAAAATCCCATAAAAGTGGATAGTGGAAAATGTTTTAAAGCATAGAAAAAATGGAAAGGGCCCAGAGTCCAGACGTTCTTGTTCTGTCCTTTTCTTTGTTTCCTTTTTATTTGGGCTTGTTTGGCCCAATTTTTGTACAGAATTATTTAAATAAAAAGGAGCTTTGAGCTCCGAATTTAGACCAAAAAAAAAAGAAGTTAAAAATAAAAAAGAAAGAAAAAGTTAGTCACCCTAAACTAATTAAAAAACGCGCGTTATTTTTCAGTTGTTAACCAGTGCACCCACGACTGCTATTGTTCTATGGGTGCTTTTTTTTTTTTTTTTTAATAACGTATTTATCATATTTTCTATATATATATATATATATATATACAAATTTTTTTCCGGAGTCAATGGGTGCTCGAGCACCCAAAATTGACTTCATGGGTCTGCCCCTGAATGTGGCAAGCGTAGGGCTGTTTTTCTGGCTCCTTGTGCCCTAGATCAGGATCTAGGGCATGAATGATAAATGTATTATTGTTTTTGGCCCTATTTTATGTTTTATTTTCTGTGAGTAGTGAGGAAAGACAATGAAGAGTATGGAAAATCTCTGTAATAAGAAGGTAAGTAGTCCGTTTTTTATTCAGTGTATCTGTGATGGTTCTGTCATATATCTAGTTAAACTATTCCATATATTTGTATTTTCTATTAAATAAAGATGAGTGGTTTATTGTCATGTATCTACGCATGTTAGTCAATATATATTTGAGTTCTTTCTGTCATGCTCTAGTGTGTTTCCTTCAGTGTATCTGAGATGATTCTGTCATATATCTGGTCATATTTCAACGAGATCATTGTAGATCACACTTTATGAAATTACGGCAATCACAAATTTATCGTCGGTATAGTTAGCAATAATAAAGACACAGCGAAGCAAAAGCACACATTTATCTATTCAAATTTCATTGAAAAGAATAAATATTGAGTAGTCATATACATACACATAACAAGTTTCAAATACATGTATCTAGTACATAATTAATCCATCTAAGTCATTAAGTATGTGTTGAATACAGGTATGTGTAAAATATTTGACTGTTCATAATTTAAAAACACAAAAAATACATCTAATGAAATTAGGTGCATGAATCAAATACTTACTTTAGATACATTAGTAAAAGAGCATGTATATACTTTTATTAGAATATTCAACGAAGTAACAACAAACTAGAGTGTGTGATACATAGTGTTTTCTAAACATGAAAAATTGAAAAGAAAAATCTTGAAATTTAGAAAAATAAATTCAAATTTATGGGGAAAAAATTGCTCACTTTGTTGTTGCTCGAAAATAAATGGAAGAAATTAGAACTTTTTTTTATTCTTTTAGAAGTTGTTAAATTAGATATACTCAAAAGTTGCTAAAAGATTGATTTCCTCCTTAAATTAAGCATTTTGATTATCATCCTTAATTAAACACACGTTTTAGTCTGTGTCCAGCTTAAATTAAATGTACATCAAATATATGTATTTGAATGCGACAAATATATATACGACATACCTATTTTGATAGAAAATGCAATATTAAAAGCTAACGTAAATAAAAAATAAGTTAATTCTAAACTAATGAGATTTGTGGTGTTTATCTTTAAAAAAAAAAACCAAACAAATGCATATTGAACCGAAAAGGCTAGAATAAAAGAAGATGATGGATCAACATGACTAGGAAAAGCTCAATTATTTTGCTTGACACAAAGATAAAAAGCAATACATATGCTGATCATTTTGTTCAATAATGGAAGGTACACATATAAAGTAGCTAGATACATATAATTTCCTTAAAGCACATAAATCATAAAATATCGAAAACACTCTTATTTGAAAACAAACATATCGTTCAAGAGTTGTTATCGTAGCTAGCCTCTTATATATGAGTGACTTTAGATAAATATGTAACACTCTAATTATCATAAAAAGTGAAATGGTCTGGTGGACCGCTATACTTGTATCGATTTGTATTTTGGATCCTTTTACTTACTTCTTTGTCATTTGGACCCTTGAATTCAATAAAACACAATTTATCTAACCCTTCTGACCATTGACCAAATTTATGTGTCTTTAAGATGGCTGAGTTGGTTAAAGTGTGTGACTTCACACACCTTAAGGTGAGTGAGTATTATATTTTAGTTTTAAAAATATTAGTAAAGAATAAAATAATAAAAAAATTAATTAAAAAGTTTCCATTTTCTTCACCCACTCCACCTTCATTTGCAGCCATCTCCATGCCCGACCCCTTCTTTTTCTTTCCATACTCTTGTCATCATCTTTAAGAGATCTTGGCATTGAAACCTCCTTGAGTCCATTGATTCGCTAGCAGAGGGAGAGGTCGATGGTGGTGGTGTTGGTCGGAGACAACGGGTTCGTTGTAGAGTGAGAGAGACGGTGCTAGTAAGTGGAGGGGAGAATGAGGCGGGTGAGGGTTAATTTGGAGGATCTACTTACGACAACGAAGAGATTTTTGGCCAGATCTGGTGGTGCTGAGATTGGTAGTTTTGTGATGGTTGAAGGAGGAGAAAGGGAAAATAGGGAGAATGTACGGAGGAGACAGAAAAACTAACAGGCTAACTAGAACAACAAAAATAATTTTGACAACATGAAAAGAACATCTTCGGCGACTATCAGCATTTGAATTTGGCTTGTTCTTCTCCAACAAAGCTTCTTGAGGGCTATATACATCATTTGACTGATGACAAAGATCAACCTAAAAACAAAGGAGAAGAAGAAATGCAGCAAGGAAAAGATTTTGGGGAAAGTGTAAAGGAGTTAAACAAATGTGTAAATGTGAACTGATGAATTAGACTTACAATTGTATATTATACAGTGTAGTTAGTTATATGATAAAGTCCAATTAGTTAGTTAGTAGGGGCAAATCAGTAAATTGGTTAGAGTGTTAGTTGGTATGTTGAGTCGGTTAGCATTGTATATATAGCAATGCATATCACACATTCTGTACGCAATTGAATTCATTCTGAAGTAAATGTTCTCCATGATAAGATTCAATTACATTGTTAGTTCTTACATATTCTCTCATCTTTCCTCTCTAGATCTGAAAACTTAACATGGTATCAGAGCAATTCGAGCTTGTGATTTTGTGAATTCTTTGTTTCCTTTCCTTTCTTCTTTCTTTTTCTTCCATGGATACCTCTGGTAGCCCTGCAGGAGCTCAGATGGACACTTCCATGGCTGTTAACCCCATTAATCATATGCATCCTTTGTATTTACATCCATTAGATGGGCCAGGATCTCTTAATATAGGCATCTAGTTCACTTGTATTGATAATTACACATTGTGGAGTAAAGCTATGCAGTTGGCTTTGCTTGGGAAGAACAATATTGGATTCATCGACGGAATAATTAAGCGAGATCGAATTACTGGAATTTTAGCTCGATTGTGGGATCGATGCAATGCAATCGTGGTTTCCTGGATTATGTGTAATGTAAACAGAGATTTGCATAGTGGAGTGCTTTTCTGTTCCGATACACACTTGATCTAGGAAGATTTGAAAGAGAGGTTCAATAAGGTAAATAACTTTAGAATTTTTTAGCTACATAAGGAGATTTATACTCTTGCTCAGGGAGTTTCTTTTGTTTCAGTTTACTACTCTAGACTTAAGGATCTATGGGATGAATATGATTCAATTATGCCCCCTCCCTCCTGCAATTGTCCTAAGTCTAGAGATTTTTTTGAACATTTTCAATACCAAAGGATGTTGCAGTTCCTTATGGGACTCAATGACAACTACAGTCCGACCAGAAGTCAAATTTTGTTGATGCCACACCTACCTAATGTCAATCAGGCTTTTGCCATGATAAACCAGGATGAGAGTCAAAAAATAGTTGTAGGTTCAAGCAAGGTACCTCTTGAAAATATGACTCCAACTGCCATGTTTACTTCAAAGTCTACTCCTGGTAATCAGAAATTTAAGAAGCCATATAATCCCAACGCCTTTTGTGACTTTTGCCATATGAAAGGTCATTTTAGAACTGAATACCACAAGTTTTTGAAATGTGATTTTTGCCATAAGACTGGACATATCAAGGTTAACTGTTTTCGACTAATTGGCTATCCATCTGACTACAAAGGCAAAATGGAGAATGTTGTGGCTGGAAATTATGTCTACAATGCAAGTTCACAGAGTTCAGGGGTTCATGCTGCAGAATCTCAATATTCAGGAGCTCATTTCCAACAGTATTACACTCCAGCACCTTCCTTTTATCATCCTCCAGAACAATTTCCTCCAAATCAACCTGCTAACCAGCAATGCTTAGTTCCAATGCCCATGTTCACTCCAGGACAACACCAAAAGCTTCTTCAACTCCTAGATCAAACTTCTGTTCCTGCACATAGTGGGATTGCTAATATGGCAGGCACATCTATCACTCCTACCAATGATGTCATGAAATGAATAATAGACACAGGTGTTTCTCACTATATGGTCAGTGATCCTAGACATTTACATCATGAAGGATTGTTAGAAAATGCAGGTCAAGTTCAATTACCTACAGGTGCATCAGCTACTGTGTCACATATTGGGGAATGTCACATTGAAGGAGGTGATATTCTTAGAAAAGTCCTATGTGTACCAACTTTTAAGTTCAATCTCATGTCAGTTTCCCAAGTGACACAATATTTGAACTGTTGTGTTACATTTTTTTCCAAATCATTGTGTTTTTCAGGACCTCTCATCTAGGAAGGTGAATGTGATTGGTAAGAAAGAGGATGGACTCTACATTTTGTGTTCTTTGAATGATGACAAGGACACCACCTCACTGAGATGTTTAACAATAAAACATGGTGTTTATGCTATTGCTTGTTTATAGCATAAGAGACTGTGTCATGTACCTATGAGTGTGCTGAGAAAAATTCCTTTCTTTCATAATTTTGGTAGTAAATTTGCTTTGCATAACTGTGAGGTCTACCCTCTTGCTAGGCAAACAAGATTATCTTTCCCACATAGCACTAGTCATTCTACATGTATCTTTCAATTAATTCATATGGATGTTTGTGGGCCTTATAAAGTGGAAACTTCTGATAGCATGAGATATTTCTTAACCATTGTGGATGACTATTCCAGATGGACTTGGACTTTCTTAATGAGGCTTAAGTCTGATGTTATTAACTTGTTAACATGTTTTGTTGCTGAAGTTAAAACTCAGTTTGGGACACAGATCCAAAGAGTAAGGTCTGACAATGGATCTGAATTTTTCAATACCAACTATAATGTTTTTTTTCAACTTAATAGTGTTATCCATGAGAGTTCTTGTCCATACACACCTCAATAGAATGGTGTGGTGGAAAGAAGGCATAGACATATTCTGGAGACTGCTAGAGCTATCAAATTTCAATCTAGTTTTCCTGATAAGTTTTGCGGATTATGCATTCAAGCTACTACTTATATCTTGAACAGGATTCCTTCCACTATTCTAGATAATGTTTCTCTTTTTAAGAAGTTATATGGTCGACCTCCATCTATTGCTCACCTCAGAGTAATAGGATGCCTATGTTTTGCCACTAACCTCACTACTCATGACAAGTTCAAGCCTAGAGCGGTAAGGGATGTCTTAGTAGGATATGGGGTCACTCAGAAAGGATATAGGTTGTATGATTTGGAAAATAAGCACTTCTTTATCAGTAGGGATGTGATGTTCATGGAGAAACCTTTCCTTATCAAAATGATGTCTCTTTACTACAAAGACAACCTACATGTCCAGATCTTTTTGCTTTTGATGATTTACTTCCACCTACTGGGCATTATCCTTCAGCTCCGGATGTGTCTGACTCAGCTCACACTACTGCATTACCTACATTACCTCATGTTCTTGAATCAACTCACACTATTGCAGTCCATGTTCACACTGAAGCACCTACTATCATAAGGAGATCAACCAGAGAGTCTAGACCTCCTATTTGGCATTGAGACTTTGTCACTACAGCTAGATCAAGTAGTTGCCATTATTCTATTGCCTCGGTATTAGACTACCAACACTTGTCCCCAAAGTACCAAAGTTTTGTGTCTAAATTCTCCACTGAAACTGAACCTACTACTTACACAGAAGCTGCCAAGGATACTAGATGGGTGGATGCCATGATGACTGAGATTAAAGCCCTAAAAGACAATAAGACTTGGTGTCTAGTGGACTTACCAAGAGGGAAGAAAGCTATAGGTTGTAGATAGCTTTACAAGATTAAGTACAATGCAAATGGCTCAGTTGAAAGATTCAAAGCTAGATTGGTAGCCAAGGGTTAGAATCAAAACGAAGGTTTTGATTATCAAGAGACATTTTCCCCTGTAGTTAAAATGGCCACTGTTAGGACTGTGATTTCCATTGCAGTTGTTAATCATTGGACAATTCATTAGATGGATGTCTACAATGCCCTTTTGCAGGGGGACCTATATGAGGAAGTATATATGACTCTACCTGATGGTTTTGGTAGAAGAGCTGGAAATACTCAGGTCTGTAAGCTATTGAAGTCTATTTATGGGCTGAAACAAGCTTCAAGGCAGTGGAATATTAAGCTTACAACTACATTTATTGAGTCAGGTTTCCAACAAAGTACTAGAGACTACTCCTTACTTACCAAGAGGAAGGGTGACAAGTTAGTCATAGTCCCGATTTATGTGGATGATTTATTGATAACAGGAAATGATTCCATTATGATCTTTGACACTAAGGCAGCATTACAACATGTTTTTAAGATCAAAGATCTGGGAGAGCTCAGATATTTCCTTAGATTGGAATTTGCTAGGAGTGAGGCCGGGATTCTTATTCATCAAAAAAAGTATGCCTGTCTCTACACTAATGGAACTAAACTTAAAGCTTACCACCACTGGATTTGATACCCACATACCACCTTCTCATACTGATCCACCCCTGGAGGACATTACTAGCTATCAAAAGTTAATTGGTAGACTACTATATTTGACAACTACAAGACCTCACATTTCATTTGTTGTTCAGTGTTTAAGTCAGTTCATGAATCTACCTAAGAAATCTCATATGGATGCCACATTTAGGTTGGTTAGATACCTTAAGTCAGCACCATGTTTAGGTATATTGATGCCATCCACCGGTGGAAATGATCTAAAAGTGTATTGTGATGTTGATTGGGGGGCATGTGTCAACAGCAGAAGATCAATTACTGGTTACTTGATTCAATATGGTGGTGTATCTATTTCCTGGAGATCAAAAGAGAAGATTACTATATCTAGGAGTTCAGCTGAGGCTGAATATTGAGCTATGGCTTCGACTGTGGCAAAAGTGGTCTGGCTTGTTGGATTATTTCAGGAACTTGGAATTCAAATTTCACTTCCTGTGCATCTTTACTCAGACAGTACTTCAGCCATTCAGATTGCTGCTAATCTCGTCTTTCACGAAAGGACCAAGCACATTAACATAAATTGTCACTTTATTAGGGAGAAGATACAAGACGGATTACTTGTTACTGATTATTTGCCTTCATCAGACCAGCCTGCTGATGTCCTTACTAAAGCACTTGGGAAAATTCCTCATTCTCATCTTTTATCCAAGCAAGGAATGAAGAACATCTTCATACCCCCTAGCTTGAAATGGGGTGTAAAGGAGTTAAACAAATGTGTAAATGTGAACTGATGAATTAGAGTTACAATTGTATAATTGTATATTATGCAGTGTAGTTAGTTATATGATAAAGTCCAATTAGTTAGTTAGTAGGGGCAAATCAGTAAATTGGTTAGAGAGTTAGTTGGTATGTTGAGTCGGTTAGCATTGTATATATAGCAATGCATATCACACATTTTGTACTCAATTGAATTCATTCTGAAGTAAATGTTCTCCATGATAAGATTCAGTTACATTGTTAGTTCTTACATATTCTCTCATCTTTCCTCTCTAGATCTGGAAACTTAACAGAAAGCCATAACGACAAAGCCACAGGAGTGCGACCAGAAAATCAAACCCTTACATGCGGCAACAATTGTCAACAAAAAATAAAGGAAATAACCCAAATTTGAAGATCCAATCATCAAGTGAAATACTTTTTGACTGTTTAAAGGTGGGAAGATGTAGGAATTTCAAAATTTTATTTTAAGGAATAAATATAAATTTTATTGTTTTACTTTTTATTAAATAATTTTAGTTAATAAAGATAATTATGACATGTCATTGATATAGGTCATATGAATTTGACATGTCATCAATTTAAAGGAGAGTGAACTACACACATGATGAGAGGGGTTTGGATTGAGTTTAAGGATTCAGTTGATAAAGAGTTAAGTAAAAAAATTCATAATACAAATGTGTACAAGTACGAGGGTCTATTAACCATTTATAATTAGTACAAGGATCTAAGACAAAGCACTTTTATAATTAGTAGTGCTACTTTAGGAGTCTTTTTTGCTAAAGTGTCTTTTAAATATCTTAATTAACAACGAATGTACTGCAACCCCATGTTCCTTTATAGGATTAGAAATAAATCAACTAAGAGTACCAACGACATGTACAGTATTCTCAAACATCCCATTGCAGAAGTAAAGTGATACTCCTTCTGTCCCAATATACTTATTTTTCTTTATAGTCAGTTCCAAAAAGAATAACATATATCTATATTAAGTAACAATTTAACTTTAAAATATTTATTTTGCCCTTAATGAAATGATTTATAGTCACACAAATTTCTATCATTAATTTTAAACCACAAGTATTTTTTTAAAAGTCGTCCTTTTTTTAAAAAATTTCGTGCCGAGTCAAACTACTTCAAATAAAATGATACGAAGGGAGTATTAAGTATCCTTCTCCTTTTTGGAATCTAATTATTAATTCTCAATCTGAAGTGCTTAGCAAGAAGATTACTAACCAGCTTGCTTTTCTCATGTGAACCTCTTGAGTACCTTCTTAATACAAGGCCTTGGGATAAAAAGAAGAACTTCCTTTACTTTAATTTATGTTGGTGAATTTTCGTGCCCAAAATTTTCTTTGTTGACCTCAATTTCTAGAGACTATAAAGCTAGATTTATGCAAACGATAAATAATTCATGTCCCTAATTATTTGTCCACTTTTAAATTGACACATTTATTAAGAATTAATAATTGACATAGTGAGTTTATCATTTTACCCCTATTAATTAAGATGTGGATGAATTAAAAACTTAAGATTTTCAAGAAGTTCTATCTTTTTCAATTAATTAATTGAGGATATAACAGGTAAATTTTTTTTTATTCTCTCTTGATTTGTCAAAATGGACAAGTAATTAGGGATAACTAATAAAAAATATGGACAAGTAATTAAAAACAGAGGAAGTATATATCATCCACATAAATCAAGAAAATAATAAAATCACCACTGAAAAAAGATAATAAAAAAGTGTTATTCCAGTTTGACTTGTGTATAATTTTTTTTCCTTATTTTATTCTTGAAACCATTGTGGATGAATCTCGTCTAAAGAAGTTTTTCGGTTGCCTTATTTTGGTACGATGGATTTAAACTTCAAATATCATTTTCTTTTTTTTGCAATTTACAAACATAATTATTTTCCCATAATTAATTACAAAATCCTCAATTTGATCTATATGAATCCCCTCATTCAAATCTCAATTTTCTTATTTAATTAAGTATAACTTTTTTTTCATTTTCTTATTAATTATATAATTTATAGTTTCATCAAAATTATGATATATATTTTTAAATGACTTTAACTTGAAAAAATTGTTCAGAGATTAAAATAACAAATTTATATCATATCGGCCGACGACTTACACTCTATAGCCTTAGGGGCAAAACATATCTTAGGGGCTTTACAAAAGCTAACGTATGCCCGATGGATAATAATTGAAACTATTTCACTAATTAACTTATGATTACTTTTAAACTTTTATTTTAGAGGCAAACTATAGCTCACGGGTTTTCAGAAAATAACTTATGTCTCACGGCCAATAGTTTACATATGGCTTCATTAAGTCCTGGTTATGGAGTACTATATAACCTACGTTTTATGAGTAAAAATTAGAACTTATCTATTATAGATAACATATTTAAATTTGGGAAAAAGGACAAATATACCTCCGAAGTATCATAAATGGTATGCGTATACCCTTCGTTATACTTTTAGGATACCAGTGTCTTTACCGTCCAAAATTTTGGAACATATATACCCTTTACACTAACGGTGATTGTTGCGTCCAATAGCACACGGAAGTGTACGTGGTCGCTCAAGTATTAAAGTGTGGCTCTTATTAAGAGTCAGGTATCGTACCCACAGGGACTCAAGATTAAAACAATTTGATTTTTCCAATACTCTCAATTAGGAACAAGTGTTATAAGATTAAAGAAGTGATTGGTTTTATAATAAAAAATTTAATAAGAACTTAACTAAAGCGATTCAATTTCAAAAGGGTTTGAACAATGATTGGGTAAAGTCCATGGCTGCAACTCACTTTAGGATTCATGCATACTATCTAGTTAAATGGATATCAATTAACTATCGAATCAATGATCACATGGTTAAATATATGACTTTGGTCTCCCGACCTCTAATCGCCTACGATCAATGGCAGCCTAACTACATCGTTGAGCGGTGATAGGCTGGACCAATTACCGAGCATTATAATTTTTTCTTGTCTAATAACCAAGCACGGTCTCTAGGTATATCTCTATCCTAGAAATAAATTAACTATAATTCTTAAGAGAAAATCACGCTCCTCATGCCCCACGTTCTATCCTCTTATCCCTCTCCCGAGTTCAATTTAGACAAGATGTTTATTTCAGTGGTGATCAAGCATGAAATACAAAAAACAAGAACATAAGAATGATTCATATGATAATTAAATTTCAATCTATAAAACTTCAATAGAATACAATCATTCAGTAGCCACAAATTGTTCGGAGAGTAAAATAACAAATTTATATCTTATGGGCCGACAACTTACACTCTATAGCCTTAAGAGGGAAAATATAGTTTACGGGCTTTACAAAAACTAACTTACGCTTGATGGATAATAATTGAAACTATTTCACTAATTAATTTATGGTTACTTTATAACTTTTATCTTAGAGACAAAATATAGCTCACAGGTTTTAAGAAAATAACTTCTGCCTCATGGGCAATATATAGCTTACATATCGCTTCATTAAGTCTAAGTTATGGAGTACTATATAACTTACGTTTTATGAAGTTAGAACTTATCTATTATGAATAACATATCTAAATTTTAACTTTTGGCTATAAACAGAACTTTTAGTCAATTGTGTTGGTTCACCATGTTGAAATGTTTTGAACGTCTGCCTGCCTTAAGAGAATAAGCAGGACCAAAAATCAAGACCATTCTATTGAAACTAAATCATTTTTATAAGATTCTTCTTTTGAATATAAAATATCAAAGATCAATCCATTTTAGGGTCATTTTGAACTTGACCAACCCACCTCACAAATCATAATCAACTAGTATGGTAAACTCTGGCCCACTAGACACCCTTAATATAGGGATAGGAAAAATTACCTAAATACACGACTTATTTTACTATATTCTTTAAAATTTTCTACCATTTGAAAAAATTCTACTCTCCCCAATTCTCGGATACATCACTTTACACGATGTATCGATCGGATACATCACTTTATGCTATGTATCGAGATGCATGCGATGTATCGGGACATTAAGTGATGTATTGGGACATTTTACTATATTCTCTAAAATTTTCTACCATTTGAAAAAATTCTACTCTCCCCAATTCTCGGATACATCACATTACGCGATGTATCGGTCGGATACATCACTTTATGCTATGTATCGAGATGTATGTGATGTATTGGGACATTGAGTGATGTATCGGGACATTGAGTGATGTATTGGGACATTTTACTATATTCTCTAAAATTTTCTACCATTTGAAAAAATTCTACCCTCCCCAATTCTCGGATACATCACTTTACGCGATGTATTGGTCGGATACATCACTTTATGCTATGTATCGAGATGTATGCGATGTATTGGGACATTGAGTGATGTATCAGGACGTTGAGTGATGTATCCATAACCAAACACAATGTATCTAAAACTGGAACGCGATGTATCGAGATATTTTGGAAAGTATTCGAATTCCACCAAATTTAAGAGATTTTTGTAATTTCAAAAGGAGTAGTGATATGATGTACTTAGCTATTAACCCTATGGAATTTGTGTAAAATTTTCAAAGGGATACTTACTAGAAAATTGGCACAACATGACAATCTATATAGACTAAATAGGCAACAAATAGCCCTCTTTTATTGTTTTTTTTTGGGTAATTTTTTTAAAAATTTATTTTGTCACTTGATGACCACATTTTGTTCCTTAAAAAGTGAAACTTTTCAACTGATTTTTTCAACGTATTTTTTCAACTCCCCAACATTCTTCCCTTTTTTCGCCCTCTTTCAAGTTTTAATATTTTTATCTTCTTTCCTTAAATATCTTTATTAGAGATCAATTACAACAATAACTCTTCACATTAAGTAACTCCTCATCAAATCACCCTCAAAATAAATTTATATTGATTATTTGTGATTTTTTTTTTTAAGGTTACTACGTTTCTTATCTTGTCATTGAATACAAGGACTCTTACAAATTTATACTTTCTAGTACATTGTATTTCAAAGAGAAAAACATGTATAAAGTGACAAAAATTTCATTCTAAAAAGAGAAAATATGTATAGAGTGGTGGAGATTGCAACGACAATATCAAATCTTTTGAGGAAATGATGAACTGAAAAACGATGTTGAGTTTAAAAATCGACATTTATGAGTATGAATAATAATTTTGATTTGAAATATTTTCACCTACAACATCGATTTCAACACATGTAAACTTACTTTAGTATTCAAGTCAAAGAAATATTTGAATCTTATTTAATGTTAAACATGAATTCGTATACATTGAGACAAAATTCTATAAAATTTAATGTATACATCTTTAAATTGAATGCATACATTGTAAGTGTTATGTAGATGTAGATGACAGTATGCATACTAATCTGATTATATGTATCAATATATTTTAGCAGGAGGTAATATATCTATACACATTAATAGCTGCCAAATATACTTATGTCACACACACGCACACGTACACGTGCGTGCGCACGCACACACGTACACGTGCATGCGCACGCACGCACACAATGTGATTGAGGGCCTAAAGCGATATTTCAATTCGAGTCCTAAAATATAAACAAACTTCGTATACGTATTTATTCAAAAATTATTTTTATTACACTACTTAGATGAAAACTATTAGTATTTAACATTGTTTTTTCAGTTATTAGTTTTAGGTAAGATTTTATCAACTCAACATTGAGAAACATCCTTTCAGTGAGACAATATATGATTTGTTAACACAATTCTATAAGTAATAAGTTGACAAATTTTTAAAAAAGATAAGAATTAGAACCATAGAATCCGATTTAAAAAATTGATGACTTGGTATACCCCACTTTAATATGTTTGTTATAATGCTTGAAATTAAAATTTAAAAGAAGTAAAAAAATTGAATTTACTTTGTTCAACACTTTTTACTATTGATTCATATTTTCAAGGAAAAATTATAGAAATCCACTTTTTAGTTTACTTATTACCATTATCTCCTATAAGTTTTACAAATCTCCAAAATCCCTCATTATCGCGCATCAGATTAGTGTATCTCGCGCATCAGATTAATGTATCAACGCTTATATTATTGTATCTCGCGCATCAGATTAGTGTATCATGTATAAAATGTACATCAGATTAGTGTATCATGTATAAAATGTAATGTATCTTACTTAACGATTAATGTATCTCGCGCATCAGATTAATGTATCAACGCTTATATTATTGTATCCGTTTGAGGGATTTCTGTAATTATAAACTTTTAAGGGATAGATTGTAATTTTGCCTTAAAAGTATGTGATTTCTGTAATTTGCCCTTTTTTTAAAGTACAAAATGCGTTAAAGTGGATAAAATAAAATATTAAATTTTTTTATACTTTTTATCATAATAATCATTTTTTTCGTATAAAAAATATAATACTCAATTTATTCTTGATAAAAATTTGGGGGCATAAGCTCTGATTATGTATAAACCAAACAGATGTATATTATAGTCTACATTTAATATAAATATGGATTGAGTTTCTTATCATAACTTCTAACAAACAATTGAAAAAAATAATTTATAGATGGTAGATTCGTAAATCGTAATAATATGATTTAAAAGAATAATAGTCATAATTAAATATTTTTGCTAATTTTACGGAGCGAGATGATTCTAAATAAAAAAAATTCTTGTTCTAAGAAGAAATAATTGAAAGTTAGAAAAGAGAGATGATACTAAATTTTTTATATTTTAAAGAAAAATAATTTAAAAAAGAGAGATAAGTGTGAATAGGAATTTCATTCCCTATTTTTATGCAGAAAAACACATATATGATATAACTACTAAATGCCAATTTTTTAAGAACTTCTATTTACTAATAATATTTCCTTAACTAAAATATCAATTAAATTTAAGAGTTTTATATATATATATATATATATATATATATATGTCAATTTCTCCTTTTGCTATTCTTAGTACTTCATCACCTTGTTTATCGGTGTAGATTATATATATTTCACGAAAATGATATATCTTTAAATTACGTGAAATTAAACAAAAAATTACCAATTAATAATTGATCTAAATATACTTTTATCATTAATAATTTATCTAAAAATGCCCTTATAATTAATACTTCCTCTATTTATTTTTATTTGTCACGATTTTTGACACACCTGTTAAGAAAATAAATAATGATATAGGTATTTTACCAAAATGTCTCCTATTAAATAAGGTCTTGAAAAATAAGTATTTAATGTTGAGAATAAAATATGAAAAATAAATTATTATATTTTTTTAATAAATCAAAAGTAATAAGTAAAAATGAAAAAATATTTTTTTTTAAGAATAAGTGACATTAAAATCGAGAAATATCCTTGTCCATAAAATCAGATTTCACAATCAAAATTATGATGGGCTAAATAAAGGTACCCTCCGCCCAACACTGACTTTATCCGCTTTTTCTTGTTTTGATAGGAGAACCTACGAAGCAGCGGTACAACTTTTCCCCCATTTGTGAACAGATTAATGACCAAAATACCCTTTTATTGAATTTCTGTAAAACAAACCAAATAGTTCCAAAGAGTTGCGTCTTCCTAGAGTTGTAACACTCTTTTGAATATTCTTGAAAAATATAAATTCTTCTCACACTCAGCCCTTTTCTTGAAAACCCCACAAACCCATTTGGAAGAAAATAAGAATTGACAGTTTTTTTTTCTTTTCTGAAGAAAAAATGTATGAATTTGGGGATGAACTGATAATTGAAAGCTTTAAAATTCCATGGTTGATGTGGATTCAGTTTGTGGTGATGATTCTTCTTGTGTTGCTTCTTTTCTTTGGGTTTAGTGTTTTGGATCTTTCAAACAACTCTACTTCTCAAGGTTCTGTTGGTTCTTCTTCGCATGTCAACTTGCCCTCTAATTCTATTAGAATCCTTCAGGTTTGAAAAAGTTCATTTTTTTTCTCTAATTTTTGTGATTTCTCTTTTTGTTTGTGATTAAAGTGGAAATGAGAACTTTTGTTTGATTTGTTTCTTAGTTGATTTTGGGGTAAACATTGGATTTTTTAATTTATTTTTGCATAGAAGTCTGAAATTCTATGTTCTAATCGCCAGATGAAACCGCCTACTTAGTACATAGTATTTTTACCCTTTTAATTAACTGTTCTTTGATGCCCAATTTCAATTGCAGAGATGAAAAATATACTATTGTTAATTGTGCATTGGAAAATGCTTGTTATTTTGAGTGTGGGCCAATTGACAAGGAAAAAGGTCAAATGAGATAATAATTATTATAATAATAGAAATGATACATTCTTATAATAGTATAATAAATACTTTTGAATAATTGTGAGAAGTAACAGCTTGTTTTTTCTTGAGTCAATCCAGACGTGTACATCTTCAAATTCTTTTTTCCTTAATTATTTGATAATGGAAAAAAAATATTCATGCTCCATTAATCTTTCAGAAAAAAAATGAATTATTTTTGAGTGGTGGCTGGTGGGGTTGGTTGTTGTCAAAGAAAAGAACAAGTCTTTGTCAAGTTAGGAGAAGTGGATTGCTTATGCCGCCGGCCAAAGCATTGAATTCTCAACTTTCACTTTTCACTTTGCAAAGGTTGATAGTAGTATTAATATTTTCTACCAAAACCAAAGGTTGTAGATGTAAGCAATTTAACTGAAAGCAAAATTAAATAGAATAGTGTTGAAAACATGAGGTCTCAGCTATCCCAGAGATGAAAACACTAAGGGGTCGTTTGGTAGAAAAATAAATAATGTTGGGGATTCGTAACGCAAGGATTAATAGTGCTGGGATTAATAATGTAGGGTATATTTTTTATCAAGTGTTTGGTTCATTGCTTCTAACCTCATATTATACCCTTGCATTATTATGAGATTTTCTATTTTATGTAATCAGTCAAGGTAGATAATTTTCGGACAATATTATTTTTTATGGCCTTCTAACTAGCTAGGAGAACAACAATTTTGTTGTCATGTTTGCTATTTCTTCACTTGAATTATTTGAGGGTAAACAATTGTTATCTTAATAAATTAATCACTTAAAAATCGTTAATTTTCAATTTAGAATAGATAGACCATCTACTTTAAAACCGAAAATACGGTAAACAATAGTAAAATAGAATAAATCATGTCCATTTACACATAAAATTGTAAGTTGTAGTTTTAATATGTATGCAATTTATAAATTGTTCAAAATACAAATAATTAGAAATCACATATAAATCAACAAATAATATATTCAATTAAGATCACAAACGTCATGTGGTGATATATTTGCCTTTTCGATTAGTAAATGTTAAACATCTCACATTTTAAATATTGCATGGATATGTATTGCATTTATTTATTGACAAACAACTCTCTCTAAATAATAAAATTTGTAAGCTAATTTATTTAAATAAATTTACTAGTACAAATATAAAACATAAAATCAAGAAAATAAATAAAATGATTTGAGGGATATTTTTGTCTTTACATAGATAATTTCATGGTATTAAATCCAATGTATTACTAATACCACCAAATGGAAGGTATTAGTAATACTTCCTATAATACCATGTAGGGTGTATAACTGATCCATGGATTAGATATACTTAGGCCCAAAAATTCTACCAAACATAGTACTAAATAATACCATACATAATACATAGACTATTTCTCCTAATACCTCCCACCAAACGACCCCTAAGTGATTTTTTTCAGCTATCCTAGCCTTGATGGACAAAGTTACTTGGTATTTATTGTTGGTGGGAGGTACCATGTATTTCGTGGAATTAGTCAATGTGCGCGGAAGCTGGGCCTGAACACCATCAAAAAAGATGAAATGAAGTAGATAGTTGTAGTTTTGTTGGAAGTCATTTCATTTCCCTTGAGTATGGCATAAAATACTTTCTAAGTTTGAACCTTCATTCTTTATTTAGATAGATTGGGCAATTGTTTTCCACTTTTACCTATAATAAACTTACTTTTGCTGACTATTTTGATTTTGTGATACAATTTGTGTTCGAAGTTTAAATTAAACTGCAACAGAGGCAACTAGCATAAGTCTTAAAATTACCATTTTGCCAAATATTCTTTGTGCTTAATGTAGTTAGAAGAATGATAATGGAAAGTCTTTGGTTTAATTAAGATCGACCCATTATATCATTGAATATTACCTCGTTGTGATTCTTATTATTGAAATGTTACATTGGTGTGATTCTTCATTTTGGTGTATCCAACCAGCTAAATGACTGGTCTTAATTCATGCCAGCTTCCGAGGTTGTTTAAAAAATGAGAGCGCATAGATTGATTGAGAAAGAGAGTAACAAGATGGATATACTATTAAGACATATGTTCTTATCACCTAGACTGAATTTTGCTTGCATTAGCTGGCTACCAAATGTACAGACATATTCTATGAGGTGCTTGTTAGCATGTCCATTTTTGTTTTTTTTATATTTGATGAAATATTTTATTTGCTAAGCACCCTTTGTACTATATTTTTTTTTTCTTCGTTCTGAGACCTTTTCTTTCATAAAACTTCTTTGTTTTGACTTTTGAGATATTGTCTGTAACACGGCCAAAAATAACTGTGTATGGAAAGGGCACTTTCTTGTTTTTTACAATAGGTTGTTAGGACCAACAAAGATTTATCCTATATTAGACATATTAAAGAGAATGGTACAAGAAATAAACAAAAAAATGTTAAAGATATTTTACTAAGCAGTTGTATTCTATTCACCCTTTTTCTTTACTTGATAAGTTTCACTCCATATTTGTTTTCTATGAGCTAGTTAATACATTTACTTAATAAATGTGTTCATTTGTTTGTGATTTGAGCTACTTGCAATTTAAGTACCAAAATTATGGTTTCTGTTTTCTGTGAATAAATTGTCCTCTGATTGACTGTTGTTCAACTAGAAACAGAAAGATTCATGGTCAATTTATTTCTCAGTAGTTATTGCTGTTTTTTCCAAGATTATATATTTCTATGCTTTGCTTACAATGAGAGCCAATATGGTTTTGGGTGGGTAGGAGGATCTGGAGGTTGAGGATTAGGGTAAAATGTTAGTATGTAGTCAAGCGCTATTTAGTTTTTCCTTATCAGTATTATTATGTTATTATTACTCTCCTACTATCGTATTCTTCAATTTTATTATTGCATGTTTCCTTTGCTTCAGTTATCGTATTATTTGTTGTTGCTAGTGTTCTTTACTCCATTATTTTCAACATGGCTTTGCCACTATTGTATATCCTTTTCATGCCCAATTTTTATTCTTTTCTTGACTCGAGGGTCTTTCGGAAACAACCTCTCTTAAGGTTTGTGTTCATATCACCCTCTCCTGAACTCACTTATGGGATTATACTGGTATGTTGTTGTTGTTGCTTACAATGAGAGGCAAAGCAGATGGTATTTTGGCTGAAAAATCTTAGTTTTTAGCTGGAATAATGCTGTAACTAACTAATTGTATTTACTCTAGTTACTTAAATGTATCTGCAACTTAGTGTTTCACAGTACATATAATCTGTGGAAGTTGTTAACTTGATGTAACATGCAATTGCGATTATTTCCTTTTGTTAAATTCGAAGAGCTTTTTTTCTGAACATTTAGTATTTTCAGCATCGGAACCTAAACCAACATACTAAAGGGGAAAATGAAGCTAGCACTAGCCGTGAAATCAGGGCAGCAGATGAATCTCAAGTAAGAGAAGGATCTGCAGAAAAGGACGCAACCATTTTTAAGTTTTGTGTACGTACAGAGCACCCTTGCAATTACTTTGGACTAGCCAAACAAGCATTTCTCAAGTGCTTGGGCTTTGATTCCGATCACGACAATTGTAACACCAGAAGACATGCTAAAGAAGAGTAATGTATGCTCTTCTTCACAACTTCTCTCCCTCTCCCCCTACCCCACTACACCTCATCTTTTCATAGTAAAGATGAAAAACTAAGAATTCTCGGTGGTTCGTAGAATAGTCGAGGTGTGCATGCTTGCCCAGACACCACCACTCTAAGAAAAAATGATAATGCTTTTCCAAGTGCTTCATATTACTTGTTTTCCAACTTTTGTACCTACTTTGTTGTTAAAATGTAATATGTGGTTTTGCAGGGGAAGATGCTATATTAATTTTAGGTTCTTGAGATGCACAAAGGTTCAGGTCTTGGAAAGAGTAGATGCTGCTAGCAACAACAACAGGTAACTCTACCCACCAAGGCTAGGGCTGACGGAAATAATTACCGAGTGCAATTTAATTCTAACCCTCAAATATTGTTTCTTAGCATGTAGTAGCTCTTTCATTTGAACAAAGATTAACCTTTCATTGATTTGTCTTCTATTGCAATTGTATATCTACCGTGGATGTATATAGATATCAGCTTTCTATTGAGCACTATACCTTGCTAATTGACATTATATGAGCTTGTAATATCTACTTTTATAGTCACATGTTTCATGTATAACCAGGAGGCTTCAATTTTTAAGATATTTGGCATTGTTAACCTCATTACGTTTTTAAAGTTATGGGTTCATATATATATATATATATATATATATGTATATTATGGTAATTTTATGAATTTTACAAATAAATTTATGCTCCACATCGAAAATAGTGGGTTCAGATGAGCCTGGTAGGCTGGTACCCTGAGATTTGATTTGCCTGTGTATAAATTGGCTAATGTACCATACTTGTAAGAATATTTTTTTTCCTTTTTGATATATCTTTAATATTAACTTTCCACATTGCATGTTTAAGATTACAAAATTAACCGTGGGGCTAGGGGTAAATACAATTGAGTAGCACATAAATTGTGAACAAGATTGCATATATTTAGGGTTTTGTTTTATATTTAAGCTAAATATAAAAGGAAGTTTTATGTTTGATCTAAATAAAGAGGAAGTTTTGTTTTTAAATTAAATAAGGTGAAAGTTTTATTTTTGAGCTAAATAAGATGGAAGTTTTAGTTTTAAGTTAGGGATAAGACACAAGTACCCCTAGACTATGACCGAAGTTTCAAAGACACTTTATCTAAACTAAAGTCCTATTACCTCTGAACTCATTTTTTTGTAATTTTATACACTTTTAGGCTTACGTGGCACACTCCGTGACTTCACGCAGTTGAGACACGTGAGAGATATTTGGATGTCATGTAAGCCAAAAAGGTGTACAAAATTACAAAAAAATGGGTTAAGGGATAATAGGATCTTAGTTTAGTTAAAATGTCTCTAAGATTTTGGTCATAGTCTACGGGGGTACTTGTACCTTATCCCTTTAAGTTAAATAAGATGAAAGTTTACTTTTAAAAACACACGACACAATCATGGAAATGCACATAAAAAAATATTTAAGCTAAATAAGATGAAAATTTTATTTTTAAGAATGATCAACTAAAGCTTGCAAAGAATATGTCAAAAAAAAAAAGAACTAAATAAGGTGGATGGTATTTTTGTAAACAAACAATTTATTCTTAAAAATTATGCAATGAATGTAAGTAGGGGTGTATAAAACCGAACCAAATCGTAAATCAAGTCAAACCGGAAAAAAAAACCCGACTAGTGATTTGGTTTGACTTGGTTTGGTATTGGAAAAGAAAACCCGACTATATTTGGGTTGATTTGGTTAACTTAAAAAAACCAACCCGAGACCAAACCAACCCGACATTATATATGTAATTTTAAAATTTTATTTTATACATAAAATTATTTACTTTGATATATATATATATGTTGACACCTAATTTTGACCCTCGCCGATGATAATTAGTTTTTGAGCTTCTTTTTTTTCAAACGATTTAGAATAGTTAGCTTTATAAAATTCAAAGTTTGTTTTAAATGATTTTAGTGGATTTTTATGATTTTTAAATAGTAACTATATTTCATATAGTTATATATGTAATTAGTATATTTTATAAATATTTGAAAATCATATCAAAAGATTTCCACATTGCTAGGGTATGTATTTTATTTATTTAGTTTTAGTTTGAATTATAGTTTTAATTTTGAATTAGTTAGTTTGTATTTAAAATAATTATCTTATAATTAAGTTAATTATTTTATTTCGCTAAGGCTAAGAAGCTCATTAGTTGATATCAATTCGTCTTATTTGTTGTTAGCCAAATTTGCCAATTTAATTCACTATGGCTAAAATTTCAACTTAAATTGGTTACAATTGTAATTTGATAGTTATCTTGTAATTGCAAATATAGTCATTAGGCTACCTTGGACTTTATTTTTAGACCAAGAAATTGGGCCATTTATTTGCCACATTCCAGCAGCCCATTTTCAATTTTCCTTTCTCTCCAATTAAGGAAAAATCACCCCATATACACATTTAAGAGTCAATATTACAGGTTTTAAATCTACTTTTAAATTTTTTTTGCTTATAACAGTTTAATTACGGGTTATAACATATCACTAATTATTTATAAATTAATTAAATTTTACTTTATTAAATAAGTAATTTTTTTATTATTTTATATTATTATTAAATTATTTAAATAAAGAATACCCCATAATTATCTCTTACACAATTATAGGGATTTACATTGATTACTGTTCCTTTTTTACAGTTACAAGTCACACCTCCACACCCCACCTAAATCCCTCACCCCACAACAATTTCACGTTTTAAAAAAAAATTAAAAAATT
This sequence comes from Solanum verrucosum, assembly GCF_900185275.1. NCBI lineage: Eukaryota > Viridiplantae > Streptophyta > Magnoliopsida > Solanales > Solanaceae > Solanum > Solanum verrucosum. The sequence continues at coordinate 440,791 of NW_026020194.1, forward strand.
CATCTTTCATCTCTTTCATCCATACTCCATTGAAGCCGGTTTTTCAACATCTAAAAACGGATTAGGAGAAATATATTCTCCATACAATCAAAATAAAAGGGCATATCTCTACTTGTGAGACATAGACTTTCAATGGGATTTAAAGGATTTTTGGTGTTTTTGTTGTGTTTACAGGAAGACTTGTTTTGGAGTTGAGTGCTTTGAGGCTTTTCATGTGAAAAGGTTCTGTTTTTCTGATTTGGCTGTAGAATTTCTGGGGTTTTCTTGGGACTGACGATTTTACCATAAATTTAATTATGTGAAGGTGAAGGTGAAAGGGTTTAGGGTTTATCTATTTTTGCCCCAAAATTGTTAAAGATATGAAGTTGGAAAAGGATGTTAAAAGGGAGAGGGTGATGGATTTTATCAGTTTTACAAATCTAATTTTTTATTTTTATTTTTTGAAAACAAAGAACATTTTTCATGAGGAGTTAATAGTTGACAGAAAGGAATTATATGTCGTTTGTGATCACAGGTGTAACTGATTTGGCTTAGACCAAAAAGGTATGATCTTGATCTTTCAATTTGTATTATATAACATATATCTATGCATGTGATGTATGATGTTTGTACAAATTCTTGTTTTTGTATGATTTACATGATTTTGTTTGTACATTTTTCAAAAGGAAAAGATTTACATGATTTGTTTCTTGTATTAGTCCTCCAAAAGTTAATTGGGTTTTTATTACATGAGATATGGTTAAATCAATTTAGTAGATTTTTTTGTTAAAATTGTTATATTATGCATATTATTGGTATGAAAGCTGATTTAATAAACGATTTATGAATATGGTATGAATTTTGTTTAATGTTGGCATGAATTGGTGTAAAATTTGGTATAAAAATGGTATTGATGTATTACTTATATTTGGTGTGAAACTAGTTTAAATCTGGTATAAATTGGTACACAGTTTAGAGGAAATCTATTTTTTTTTTCAAATTATTCTCATTATGTCTACTAATCTGACATGAAACATGAATTATATTGGTATGAAAGCTGACTTAATATACGATTTATGAATATGGTATGAAATGTGTTTTAACATTGGTATGAAATTGATTTATTGCTGGTATGAAAGCTGACTTAAGTTGTGTATTATTTTTATCAAAAAATGGTATGATATCAGTGGTCCAATTATGTGAATTGATTGTAGTTTGTTAAATCACCCATTTTTTTTTTGTATAAATTATGACTAATGTTGGTAGGAAATTGGTATTTTCTTATAATACCTAATTTTTTTTATAATAAGAAGGTTTCTTTTTCAATTTCTCCAACTAGGTTGATGGCAATGCGGAAAAACAAAGAACGATGATGGTGCGCGATCACTGAGAGTGAAATAACTGGGATTGTTGCTAGCAAATTTGATGGATCCCGCATAGCAAAAGAACATGCTCCAAATACCAGCAATTATCCTACACCAAGACTACGGAGATCAAATTTGAGATAGTTGATTGCAGCTTAAACTCTTTTGTATTTCATGTTTTTTTTAACTTTTGAACGATATATATTTGTTTTTGATACAGTTTTAAGTATTGAATGATATAGAATATGCATTGTTTTCTTCAAGTCAGTTTTCAACTACATATGAATTACAGATTGACTCTCATAATTTCAGGATACTAGTTATATACAAACTGCATATCAATTGGATATAAATTTCTGGATATCAGTTATATACAAACTACATAGCAATTGGATACATACACAGTTTAGTTTTGATATTTAATTGGAGATCAAAATGAACACCATATAATTGGTATCCAAACTGTATATAGTTGACATCCATCAGATTTTTGAATTAATTTTAACAAATTATAGTGAATTAAGGAAACTGAATATTCTTAATTAGTTTGAGATTCCTTAATTCATGCTAATTAATAATTATCTTAAATTAATTCAAATTTAATTGACACCCCTATTTCCGTTTTATTTTTATTTTTTCCTTATTAATTACATATTATTAATTAATAATAAAAAACCATAAATAGATTAATCATTTATTAAATAAATGGAAATTGATTTTTAAAATCAGATTTTTGAATTAATTTTAACAAATTAGAGTGAATTAAGGAAACTGAATATTCTTAATTAGTTTGGATCCCTTATTTCATGCTAATCATTCATTATCTACAATAAATTCAAATTAAATTACAGCCCATAATTTCAATTTTTTACTTTATTATTTCTAATTCCATTTTTTTTTAAATTTTTGTTTATCTTTTTATTTATTTTTTAAGTTTTTTCCAATTAATAAAGATATTTCTTTTTTTTTAACTTGTTATAACCTGAAATTTTTAATGCTATAGCTTGAAAGTCTAAATCTACAGTTATAGCTTGAGAATAGTACTATAATATATGTCATATATGAAATTTACACTCCAATTAATCCTAGCCCATTCCTAAACCAAACCCAATCCCCGACCCGGCCCAAATCCTTTTTAATCAGCAAAAGAAGACCCAGAAACGTCTTCAACAGCAGCTCAAAACAGCAGCAATACATCGTCTCTTCACGGCGTCAATTCTAGTGATTCCAATCCAACTGCTGCGTCATCTTCCTCCCGTCCCTTTCCAATATATACCTACAGCAGCTAGCACGCGCCCTGCCCCCCTTTCCCCTTTCGGAATGAGTCAAAACCTCAAGGAAAAGGTGCTTGTCCAAATCGGTGAAAGAATTCAAATTTTGAATTCGGGATTGACCCCAAATTTCTACCCGAATTCCCCCCAAAACCTACCCTAATTTTCCCCTATATAACGTCTTTTATGTTCATCTGCATATGGGGGATTTTCTGATTTTTTTTCTTTGAAGAGAAAATTCTTTCGAAAGAGGACAGAGTGAGAACAGAAGAGTTGATACAGGGAGTTGGTTTTCTTTGCAAAAGTTATATGCTTTAAGAATTTTTGAACTTTTATTTTTTGTCGGAAGAAAAGAAAATTCTCTCGTTCGAAGTTGGTTCGAATTTCTGGGTTGTTTGAGTCAAGGTTGAATTTAAGGTTGTGTGGAAGGAGCTGTTGATCCCCCGCTCGTTGTTCTCAGTTCAGCTGCTCGAAAAAGGTAATATCCGCTCCTTTGTTTACTTTCCGTTTCGATTTCGAGTATTACCTTTCATTTGAAGCACTGATCCATTTTGTTTTCTCTAAAAGTTGGTGATCCCATGTCTCTCTTACCGAAATAATTTAGTTGTTCGTCCATTTTAGACTTGGAATGTGTTGATTGTGTTATTTCGTCCTCCTCACTGCTTTATGGGGCTCTTGTTCATCATCTTCTTGTTACCTCTATCTGCTATCGTAGGTCTCCAACATGATTAGCCGAATCTCGTATTTTGCCCCCGCCCTTCTTTAGTCATTTAAGTGGAGTTTCCGTGAGTAGTTTGAGTGATGTCTACATCTCTTTTACTTCCATTCATGACGTTATGTGCACATCTCATCTATTGCAATGCATCGACTTACCTAAAGTTTACCTTTACTTTCCAAAAATAACCTTCTTGGTTCTTGTCTAATATGAAAGCCTGCCATGAGCTCATTTGACACTTAGCCTTAATATTGGTTATCTCTCGTCTATGAGCTTAAATGTGATGGCCTTTGCCAACTTTAATCAACACGTCATGAAATTCCTTGTTGAATTTTTAGATTTGGTAGATATTATTTAGTAAATTGTGCTTTTACTTATTTTAGCATTTCTTGTTATTCCTTTTTATATCTAAGTTTCGATAGATTGAGAGTGTACGTGCTTTTCACTCAACTTCAGTAGGTGCTTACAGTTGCTAAGAATGAAATATGGTTTCTTTATTTGCTTTGGGTGATCACTGATTCCTTTCCCTCCCTTTTACGTGCTTGAGTCAATGCAATACTGATGGAGGTCTAATAAGTTTTCTTTGTTTAGGATATTGGATGCATTTTTGTTATGCTTATATTTTTATTTTGTAGTCTGCTTGGACCAGCAGTATGTGGTGTCTAAAATAATGAAAAATGTGATTTTCTAATTGATTTAGATTAATCCTTGGTGTGGAGTTGTCATTCCTTTAAAATACCTTTTCCTTAAATCATTAACTTGTCGGGTTTAATTTTTTATCGGCTTGTTAGCATCCAATTTTTCTGGAAATTATGTTTTTTTTTAGGGGAAGCTTGACCCATTAATTTTCAATCTGAAAGCATGATTATGGGTCATATGCAATTAAGTCACTGTTGGGAATGTTATTGGAATTATGTCATCTGTGTGTTTGTCTTCCTTATGAATTAATTATTGGGACCATGTGTGTGCTGAGGTTTATGTATTTCCCTTTCTAACTCTTTCATCTATTGTTGCATGTGAAATCCCCCGAATCCTCATGAACCACATCTCCTCTATCTTGCATTTCGGATGGGCCATAAAGGCCCAATGCTCTTGCCCATCGAGTCAGCCAGCAAAAGCTGAAATACAGGTTCCCGAAGGTTTAAAAGGGAGCTGGAAATTGAACTTTCAGGTCCCAAAAAAACCAAAAGAAGGCAGTATACATGACCTATACAGCTGTATACACAAGTATACACGGAAAAAAAAACAGCGATATACAGGTCCAAAAATTGAAATAGGTGTTCTGGAAGTTGAATTAGGTTGTATACATTCGGTATACAACCTTATATACAAGAAAAATGGGCTGGATTCATACGATATACACTGATATACAACCAGTGTATACAAAAACGGGATTGAGCCTAAGCCCCAAATTTCAGCGAATTTGGCCCAAAAGGAGGCCCAAATTCAATTTCTCCCTACTCTTTAATTATTTAATTATGATTATTTATTGTTTATTGCGTGTTGACTCTAACTTTTAAATTGTTAACTAACCTAATTAAATTCCCCAAACGATAAGTTAATTTCTTTACATTGGCTTACCTTTAATACATTCTTATATTTGTTTTTGTTTTATCTTACTAATCAAATATATTGGCCATGTTTCATTTTTATTAAATCTTTTGTTTTTAAAAGGACATGTTTTGAATGCCTCTTCCTTTAATCATTTTGCTTATTTAAATGGTTTTAAGTTAACACTTTTCTCAAATGAACTAAAATAAAATAAAATTGTGTGTGTTCTCTTTTTATCAATTGATTTAAAATGGTCTCATGCTTTAATTGGTTCAAATTATTATCTTAAAAAATGAATTGAATAAATTTTAATTAATCTAGTTTTATTGAAACTCTAATTACTCGTATCACAAGTCCAATGTGTCATTTTGAATTCTTTTCTCTAAAAAAGAAAAAGGTGTCGTTTATCTAATTATTTTCTCAAAATTAATTAAATATTGTAATTTATTTAAATATTCTTATGTTAAATTTTTCAAAATTAGTCAAAGTCATTTTAGTCAAATCGCCGGTCAACCGCAAGTTAGCGGGCATTCCGAGGGCCTAACACCTTCTCGGAATGTATATTGAACTTCGAACCCATTTTCAATTGATTTTATCTGTTTAAATCTTTTGAAAATCGTAAGTATTTTTTCTTGATTTTTTTTACTAAAAATTAAGTGGCGACTCTGTCCTTTCAGAAATTTGATTTTGTTTAAATCATAGGTTTAATCGATTTTTCGAAAACTCAGTCATTTTCCTTTTACACATATATTTTTAAATAAAACAATATATATAAAGTTGGATAACAAAGGTCTGACGTAGCACCTCTCTTTAGCTAGGATTACCATTTATCTTTTTTTGTCAATTTTTTGAAATTTTTTTTATTCTTTTGATCTCTAATATCTGCCAAAAGAAGAAAAAGAAATATTTAAAATATCTTATTTATCTCTCCTCATTATTACTACAATTTATTATGTTTATCTCTCTTCACCATTACTATAATTAATTACTTATCCTTAAATTCCTCTTTTTACCTTATGTTTTTATATTTTTCTACAAATCCTGATTTATTTATCCTTTTTTTTATTATTATAATTTAATATTATACTTTTTATTTCTACAATTTTCTAAAAATAAAATATCTTATTTATCTCTCTTTTACTTATTACCATAAACGTTTTATTTACTATAATAATTACTTTTCCTTAAATTCCTTTTTTTACCTTTTTTTAAAATATAATTTTCTAAAAAATCTAATTTATTTATCCTTTTATTATCATATTTTAATATTATACTTTTTATGTCTACAACTTTCTAAAAATAAAATATCTTATTTATCTCTCTTTTACTTATTACCATAAACGTTTTTTTTCCCATTAATTTTTGTCTCAATCAATTTCATTTAATTTGTTGCCATAAAAATTAGCAGAAAATTAAAATATTTTTTTATTTCATCCCTAATACTATTAATTAATTAATTTACCTAAGACCCTTCCTCTTCCTTCTCTCATATCTCTTCCGTTTTATTAAAAAAAATACCTTTTAAATTGAAATAAATTTCAATCACATTTATTTCCTATTAATTGAGTTTTACTAATTAATCATTATAATTTCAAATCGGTTACAAACCCTTTTACCTTCCATTCTTCTTTATATTTTCATAAAATTCCCATAAGTTTGTAGCTTCTCATTTTTACCACTCATTTACAAGCTTATTCTTTTTAATTTTACACTTTTTCTTTGGAGTTGCAGAAGCTTAGATTTTCTTGTGACAAGAATGGAGGAAAATGATGTGCTAATTTTTTCGAGGAAGCCATGATTTAAAGGTGTATTTGTAACTTCTTTTATTTTGTTATCATATTGATTATGCTCTCTTATTTTTTCTTTTTCTTGATTTATTGTGATTTTAACCTTTTAAAGACTTCAGGTATTCTATTAGAATATTTCAATATGAATCAAGAATCAAGAATTTAGAATACTTGAAAAAAATCATGAGATATTCAATTTTATTTTTCAAAATGAAGCGTATATGGTGATGGACCTTCACTATTCGAAAAATAAGAATAGCATGATGTATTTCTAATTTAGATTCATATAATTGCTATTCTTTCTAATGTCATGTTCTAATGACATAATGTAAGTTCTGTAATGACAATTATGTTAAGTAGGTGCAATTAGTCTAGGGCCTAGGTGACCTCTTGGAGGATATTGTTGCTCACAATGGAAAGAGAAGTGTGTTGTTTGTAGAGAAATAATGATATAGCATACCGTCGTCATATATGTGAGTATGATTCAACATGTGCAATATTTTTTTATGTTTTCATAATGGAAATCACAAGGTTCTTATTTTTCTTTTTGTACAGGTGATCATGGCTATTGCGATTGTGGAGAAAAAGGATCTTTGAGCAAAGTCCAACACTAAATTATATTATTATTTAAGTCTTTGTAAGATTTTATTTTAATTTTTGAAATTTTAGTTCTTATTCTTTTGGAGTTGTTCCCTAATTTAATTAGATGAATAAGTTTATTATTTCTATCTCTAAAGCTATATATAATAATTAAAGTTAGGCATAGACAATGAGATGTGCACTTTTCTATAGCCAATAAATCTATTTATCTTTTTTCTTCATTATTTGTTTTTTTTCTTTTCATATTTTAATTTATTGTTGCAATTTTTTTTAAAAAGGCAATGTAAAAGTAAGAAGGCAATGAAGAGGTGTAAAGGAAAAGAACATAAGGAAAATAAACATTCACATTTGTTCAATTTGTTAATCAATAGTCACAATTCACAATATTAAATACTTCATTTTATCTTTCCTATAATTGATTCTCAATTTTAAGAACTTAAATTAATTTGATATTACTTCTAATTTAATAAATTAGTCTACTATGTTGTTATGAGTTTATCAATTTTTTTGGCAAACCTTTTCATATTACATTAATGAAATGACACACCCTTTCATATTGTGTTTTAATGGAGGATAAATAAATTTCTACATACTCCATCATTCATCGTATTTTTTTTATTCAAATACTACAACAAAGTGAACTTGCATTATGTTCAAGTGCAATCATGGCTATCATTACTACTCATAGCAACGCAAACTTAGAAGGGTCGGACATGTGCTTAATTTGTTTGGGTTAATATAGTTAGAGGGTCGGACATGGGTTAAGGCAGTTAGAGGATCGGACATGGATTAAAATTGGATAAAGAAAAACAGGTAATTTTACTTGATTTGAAGTTTTTCATACAATTGAAGGATACGAATAATAAATTTGTAGATGGCAGAGTTATGGATGGTTGCATAGTATAACATAGGATAAAGTTAACTATTAAACAAAAGTTGATAAGTATTTTTTACCCTTCTCCCTACAATTAAACCAAAAGATAATGATAAGATTGGACAATATAATATAGTAGAATATATAATTAATCGGAAAGAAAATTGATTCTAACACATATATCTTAACGCGCGCGCGAAGCGCGGCTACGTTCCCTAGTTTTAAAATATTTCTTATACTATTTCATAGTTTTTATCTTTTAATCTATTATTTCAAGTTTAAAACTTAGAATTCGGAATGGTCTAATAAAGATTATAGTTCATAGATGTTGATAATTATAATAAACTTAAATCAAAATCAAATTAATACTAATGTAAAAAGAAAATCAATTCAACACTAAGAATGACAATAAATGAATATTTGTTCTGTAGTTTTACATTGGTTTAGACAATTAAAATACATAATCTAATTTTAAGTTTCCTTAAATATTTAGTAATGTAACTACTACTTATTAAACTTATTTTAGCATGATTTAGTACTTTTAAATTATGATTATTTTCATTATAACTTTGCAATATTTATTTTATATGATGATTTCATTATTATTTTTTCTTGAATATTTTAGTGTCATCAGTACTCATCTCATACTTTGTGTTATTTTCTTAAGAAACACCTTAGATAATTGTATTTTGGTTGGACTAAAGAAATATTTGGAGCACAAGTTAATTAGTATATGTTTGTATGCAAACTTTACTGAAAAAATCCAAAAATCTGAAAAAATCCGAGGTTTATTAGTTTGGTTTGATTTATAAATTTAAAAACTCGACACAATTGTTTGGTTTGGTATTTGAAAAACCCGAACCAACCCGAGGTTGAAAGACCCAAAACAAATTGAATTTTATTAGTTTGGTTTGGTTTATAAATTAAATTATTTTACACAAATGGTTTGGTTTGATATTTGAAAAACTCGAACCAATCCGGTCATGTACACCCTTAAATGTAAGTTTGGATATGACAAATCAAACAAACAATAAAAACTAATTCCAACATAACTAATCTCAGCATAAGTTGTATTCAAACAAAACAACCCCTTATAGTTAGTATTTGGTTGGTGGTGATATCTCTTAATAACAAAATTGTCACTCCCTTTGTTTATTTTTATTTGTCTATTATTTCAAAAATATATTTATTCTTACTTGTAATTTTTTTTTTTATATATATTTTGCCCTTTTAACATTGATTACTTACTAGGTTATGACGAGAGGTATCACTCATTAACACTTGTTGAGTTTCAAAGTTGTCGAAGTAGTGCTGAAATTTTAAATTATAAACAACTCTATCCGGCTTGGATTTTCTTCCTGGAGTAGCATATCTCCAAATGTATAATTCGAATTAGTATAATCTACATATATAGCCATGTTTCTCCGAGTGTATAAAATATTTTTTCGCGATATGAAGAGCCAATGGTTCTATCTTGATAAAAGCATAGATTATAATCTTCCATCATAAGTCATGCTTTGTTATTGTTCAATGATAAGAAATTTATATCTAGTTCATGAGTTGGGTGTTCATAGACCCCATAAAAGTCGAAAGAGATAGTTGCATTATTTACTAGAGAAAATTTTACATGTATATATAAATTATCACCCGATTTCTATGTCCTATTAGATATAAATGTAAGGTAACTATTGTTCCACTGTAATATATAATATTTTTCGATATAATAAGCTTATCCCCTATATTGGGTCAAGTTTGTGCCGTCTTAAAATATATTTTCCGATATAATAAGTCTATATTGACTTTAGTTTGTGCACTCTTGAAGTATAACTCTGAGACAGTTTCTTGTCCACCACAGTTGTAATATTTTGTTTTTATTTTTAATCTTGTTATTTTGAAATTTATATAGTAAATGATATTTTAAAAAGTTATATTCTAAATGTTATTTCTAATTCAGTATTATTTTACAAGAACTTGACTTTTTTTTGTTAATAAGTCATCGCCTCGGACTGTGGTTCTCTTGGTGTGGTAGGTTAGGCTTGACCTCCTACTATGTCGATTAATCCAAAAAGTTATAATTGTTGGGGGACATGTGAAAGTAAGGAGGGGTGAATTTAAAAATCCTTCAGTCGACTCACCTGCAAGTTAGTAACACAGATATACGGAAATAACAAATGTAGTAAGTAAATAACACAGAGAAATTTATACTGGTTCGAAACACCGATGTGGTGCCTACTTCCAGTCCCCTTGGGTTTCAAGGGTTTCCTTAAGAGCTTGAATGGAACTTGGATGGTACAAAGTATTTCAACTGTAAATCCTGCATGATGTGCAAATCAGAACTTCTACTTTGACACAGCCTCAACTCGTATAACCTATCCTCAGTTTCTTCTCTCTTTTCTTTTTCAGTTGTATGCTCACAAGAATACAATGATTTTATGAAAGACAATAGAAGAAGACAATACAACTTCAAGTGAAGTGCGTACTTCACACCTAGGTCTGAGGGAGGTATATATAGGTACAAACTAGTGCTCTTTGTAAGGAAAACCCAAGGGCGTTCATTCCCAATCAGGGATTTTGAGGGATCCCTTAATAGAGGCTATTTGCTGATCCATGTCCATATTATATATGTGCAAGGTAAATCACTTTTCTTCCTTCTTAGCTTGATTTTATTCTTTGCTGGATAGTTGATCTCGAATCTTTGGCATGATTTTGAATTTCTTTCTTCTTTTGGTAGCTTGAGTTTATTCTTGGCTTGACTACTGATCTTTTGATCTCATCACATCAATCTTGGCTTGATTGTTGATCTATTGATCTCATCCTGCTGCTTGATTTTGGGCCATCTAGTATGGATCTTGAATCCCTTCGGCAAATTTTCTTCCTTGAATACTGGAGAAGATTTTCGCCTTCCTTTCTTTATGTAATTGACTCGTCTCTTTTTGAATTCATTTTCCTGCAACAAGTCGTATGTCGGTTAGGTGTTTCATTATTAAATTTTTTTGATCATGTAGAATTAACACTCTCTTCCTTTTTGATAATGACAACTAATTCACAATTTGATAAGCTTAAAGAAGTAATGAGACTTCCCTGACGTATTGATCGTTGTGAGTGACTCCCCCTGACTTTAAGATTTATAGCTTCTCATGACTTGATCGCTTCCTGTTAGTACCATTCTCCCCCTTTGGCATAATCAAAAAGAGCAAAAGAGAACACACAAAAAAACAGAACAGGCAGTAGTACAAAAGAGATAAGCAGAGTAGGAAGGCAGAGAGCCTTCAATATACAGTCCAAACAAAACATAGGGACAAACCCTTTTTAAAGAACTGTTCAGGAGTCACAAAATAAGGGAGCAGAAATCTAATGATTGTTACCCCAGAAGTACTTTAGGGTGTTAATGACCTTCCCACTGAAGGAATTGTACGAGCGTTCCAAATTCTTGGAGTGACTAGAGTAGGAGTTCTGAACAGAGATGGAAAGATCGTTGTTGAAAGAGTTGACTACGCTCTTGAGGAGTCGACTTGCTTGATTAGCATGTTGACGGAGAAGATCCCTTCCTATTTTATCCTTGTCATTGCAATTCGTAGCTTACCTATATCTGTGCTAGTATCCTTCTGAAGTCAGAATACCTTCTCAATAGCATCATGTAGAGTTTCCAGTTCGCGTTCCACAACAAGGATTCGAGTTTTGAGTTTATCAGAGTCCGAAAGCAGAAGAGCAGCTGACTCTATAGAGATTTTAGTTAGCTTACCTGTATCAACCCTTGCTTTTATAGAGTCCTTTTTAACCCATTTGTTTCCAACCTCCACATACCCCATGTTGGAAAAAGTACAAGAATCATAAGTAGCATTGATCTCAATAGGTTTGAACATAGAGAGATCTATTAGTCGGACCACCAGGATTCTCAAGATGAGCAATCTGTAAGGTAAACTGGCTGATGGATTTGACTCCTCAGCACTTTCCAGGATGTACTCCTTAAACCACGATGCCCAGTTAATACGATATTTCTTGAGCAAACAGTAAAGTACAAACACATCCCAATTTGAGATACTGCTCAGAAATCCTTTCCTCGGTAAGAAAGTAGTAGCAACAATATGTGCTAAAATACGATGGTAAAAAAAGAGAAATAGGGGGCCAAAATCAGACAAGTCAGCACTAGGTTCAGCCACGACTCCTTTAGCACCTTCCAGAGACACCTCAAAATCATCAGGCCAAGTGTCATTCATGTACGGAATCACACCGAAAAATTTAGTACCAACAACATCATCAAATTCATTAACAATAATACGACTACCCATGACAAGGGTTTCCAACTCGCCATTGTCGTTAGACACATTGAGATTTGCATAAAATAAACGAGCAGCTTCTTCAAATAACTCAGGACCTTAGAGGCTAAATAACAGAGACAATTTTTGAGCTTTAAGAAATGAGCTTACCGGACAGTGAGAATCTCTTAACTAACTGAGGTTGATCACCCTGCCAGGAACAATTGGACGAGCCTTAAAATCATCATACTTGTTCTTTTGTTCCACACCTCAGAAGTGATGTACGTCCTCGGGAGAGAGAGTCCCAGAGATACTAGGTCGAGATTTTTACTGACTCTTCTTCTTCGTTGCAGGAGCCTTACGCTTGGCAGCCGAAGAAGGAGAACCTAAAGAGTCATCCGACGAATCGAATGATAAAGAGAAAGCATCTCGAGAACTCGGGAAAAAAGGATTGGAGCTTTCGAGAGAAGCCATTGAACGATTTTTAGGCATGTTTAAAATGAGGAGAGAGGGGAAGGAAAATGAACAATATAAGTAGAGAAGAGAAAAGAAGGGTTTTTGGAGAAGAGGAGAAGATAGAAGGAAAATAGTTGAAAAGATGGAAAGAAGAGTCTTACGGGGAAGCGGAAAGGGCGGAGAGTACTAATTAACACTAGAAACAAGAAAAGAAAATAATTAGCACATGAAACAAGAAAATAAAGCAGCACAAAAACAAAACAAAACAGACAGATTATAGAGCAAATACGATAATACCCAGACAATTACGAAGGAAACATAATCTTTCTTCAAGTAGGGGTTTTGTAAAAATATCGGCTAACTGATTTTCAGAATCAATAAATTCTAATGAAAAATCACCATTTTCAACATGATCTCGAATAAAATGATGCTTAATGTCAATATGCTTAGCCCTGGAATGATGCACAATATATTTAGAAAGGCTAATAGCACTGGTATTATAGCAAAAATAGGAACAACTTCATAAGATAAATCATAATCAAGTAATTGATGCATTATCCATAATAACTGGGTACCACAGCTTCCCACAGCTAGATATTATGATTGCGTTGTAGACAGGGCGATTGAAGTTTGTTCTTTGGTATGCCAGGAAATTAAGGATTGACCCAAAATTTGGCATGTTCCACTTGTACTTTTTCGATTACTTTTATCACCTGGAAAATTAGAATCTGAATAGCCAATTAAATCAAAATGAGATGAGTGAGGGTACCATATCCCTAATTCAGTATTTCCAATCAGATAGTGAATGATTCGCTTTACTACAGTGAGATATGATTATTTTGGAGCAGCTTGAAATCGTGCACATTTGCATACACTGAACATGATGTCTGGTCGGCTGGCAGTGAGATAAAGTAGTGATCTAACCATTCTTCGATACATTTTTTCATCCACATCTTTGCCTGGTGCGTCTGTTTTGATACACGTGAAAGGACTCATAGGAGTTCCAAAGGTTTTTCCCTTTTCAAGTCCAAATTTTTTAATAAGCTCTTTGGTGTACTTGGTTTGACTGATAAATGTTTCATTAATTGACTGCTTGATTTGTAATCTAAGGAAGAATGTGAGTTCTCCCATTAGGCTCATTTCAAATTCACCTTTCATAAGATTTGCAAAATTCTCACACAAAGAAGGGTAGAGATTCCAAAATAATATCATCCACATAAATTTGAACTATAAGAATATATAAACCAAATTCTTGAATGAAAAGAGTTGTGTCTATTTTCACCCTTTGAAAATTATTTTGAAGTAAAAAGGTACTCAATCTCTCATACCAGGCTGTTGGAGCCTGTTTGAATCCATAAAACACTTCGGAAAGTTTATATATAAAATCGGGGCAAGAAGGATTTTCAAACCCGGGGGGGGGGGGGGGGGGGGGGGGCTGTTTGACAAATACTTCTTCTTTTATGAAGCCGTTTAAAAAAATATTTTTTACATCCATTTGAAAAAGTTTAAAGCGATTAAATGATGCATATGCAAGTAAAGTGCGAATGGATTCTAACCTTGCTATAGGAGCGAAAGTTTCATCGAAATCAATACCTTCATGTTGGGAGTAACCTTGAGCAACTAATCTTGCTTTGTTACGAATGACTTTTCCATTTTCATCCAACCTATTATGAAACACCCATTTGATTTCTATTACCGAGCAATTCTTTGGTCTTTCGATAAAGTCCATACTTGATTTCTTTCAAATTGATCAAGTTCTTCTTTCATTGCCTATGTCCATGACTCATCTTCCATAGCATCATTTATTTGTTTGGGTTCCATTTGAGATACTAGAGCCATAAAAGCTTATTTTTTTAGGGAAGACCTTGTCTGGATTTTGTCATCAGATTTATCGAGGATAAAATTTTCAGGGTAGCTGGAATTATGTCTCCATTCTCTAGAAATGTTGGCTTTGTCGGCTTGGGTAGTCGACTCCACCTCTGCAATAGTTGACTCGTCAGTGTTAGGTTCAAGAGTAACTTTTGAGATTTCATTAGTTGGTTTGAGAGAAGTAATTTAATCGTCACCAACTTCAATTTTCTGTACTCTTGAATTAGTGTCATCAAATACTACATGAACAAACTCTTCGACACTTAAAGTTCTTTTGTTAAAAACTCGAAAAGCTCTGCTAAGGGGTGCTTACCCAAAGAAAATACCTTCATCACTTCTTGGATTGAACTTAAAAAGATTGTTCTTACCATTATTATGGATGAAGCATTTACAGCCAAAAGGGTGAAAGTGGCTAATGTTTGGTTTCTTTTCTCTCCAGAGTTCATATGGAGTCTTCTTTAGTATGGGCCTGATAAGACACCTGTTAAGATTATGACAAACAGTACTTACAGCTTCTACCCAAAAATGATCAGGAAGATTTCAATCTAGCAGCATAGTTCTGGCAGTATCCTGTAATGACCAATTTTTCCTTTCTATCACTCTGTTTTGTTGAGGTGATCTGGGTGAAGAGAAGTTTTGAGTGAACCTATTTTGAGCACAAAAATCTTCAAAGGCTTTATTTTTCAAATTCACCACCATGATCACTGTGAATAACTGTGATGAAATAACCTGCTTCTCTTTGAACTTTTCTACAAAACACTTCAAAATTAATAAAGGCCTCATTTCTGTGAGAGAGAGATTACCCATGTAAACCTTGAGAAATCATCAACAATTACGAAAGCATATCTTTTACCTCCAATGCTAGCAATTCGAGTTGGACCAAAAAGGTCCATATGAAAAAGCTGAAGGGGTTTAGACGTACTTACGATATCTTTTCCCTTAAAGGATGAACGAATTTGCTTACCCAATTGACATGCATCACAGATGTAATTTTTCTCGAAATTTAATTTTGGTAAACTAATGACTATTTCAAGTTTAGATAGTTTTTCAAGAGCATGCATGCTTGTGTATCCAAGTTTTTGATGCTATAGCCAAGGATCACTTGTAACTGTAGTAAGATAAGTAAGAGAAGGGAAATCAACATTATTTAAAACATATATATTGTTTACTCGATCTCTGATGAGAGTGAGCTTTTTCTCAGGATGTTTGATGATGCAGCTTGATGTGTTAAAGGTGCCTTGAAATCCGGCATCACATAGTTGAATAATGTTTAGAAGGTTGTGTTTTAGTTCTTCAACCAAATACACTTCAACTACATCACATGAAGAACTGAGAGTAATGGTTCCTACTCATGTTACTTCTCCTTTAGCATTATCCCCCAATCTTACAATGCCTCCATCAATCCTTTTTATAGTTTTGAAGTTTTATTTCTTTCTGCACATGTGTCTGGAGGATCCACTGTCAAATACCCATATTCTCTTTTTGTAGGTTTTCTTAGACTGCTCCTACAAACCAAAAAGATTAGTTTCTTTTAGGTACCCAAGTATTTTTGGGTCCTTGATGAATAGTAACTTTTGGTCTCCAAATCCACTTTCCAGAAGAATATTTTCTATAGTTAAAAGATTTGTGACCGAGATCACCACAAGTATAGCAAGTAATTCTAACAAAGTTTTTAGGAGAGTGAAAGTTAGGTGTAGATCTATTTGATCTGCTGGAACTATGACAAGGAGATCTTCTCATGTTGAAAGTAGTTATGTTAGATCTAACAGAACTATGACCGGGAGATTTCCTGATACTGTTCAACTGCATTTTTACTTCCTCCAATTCTTCTGTTAGTAAGTCGACTTCAATCTGACTTGTTTCTAGAAGAATCTGTCAGTCGCTCTTTTCTTGAGCAATCTTATTGTACTCGTCAATAACTTTCTATAATTCATCAGCAATCATGTCCAAAGAATTTTGTAAGACATTATAATTAGGACAGTTGAAAGGTCTTACCTCACTAGTTTTGCCAAGTACCATGAAGCATATGTTGACAGTTTCATCATGATCATCGTCGGTTGTTTCTCCTTGATCCTAGGCTCCGAGACTTTTTGGATCTTTATTTCGTTGATTGTTTCTCTTTCTCCATTCTGGGCAATTTTGTTTGATATGATCTAGTTTTCCACAGTAGTAGCAACGATTATCATTTATTTTGAATTTATTTATTTTGAATTCATGTTGGGTCTCTATTTTTTTTGTCTAAGCATTTGCTGAGGGTCATTCCTTCGTCTTGATAATCATCAACTTCTTCTCTGACTTCAGATGTCTCGACTGTAAAAGCCACAATTTACTGGTGAGACCTGCTCTGATACGAATTGCAAGTAAAGAGAGGGTGAATTTAAAAATTCTTCAGTCGACTTTCTGGATTGGTCAGTCGACTCACCTGCAAGTTAGTAACACAAATATACGAAGATAACAAATACAGTAAGTAAATAACACAGAGAGATTTATACTGGTTCGGAACACCGATATAGATATCTACTTCCAGACTCCCTTAGGTTTCAAGGGTTTCCTTAAGAACTTGAATGGAACTTAGATGGTACAAAGTATTTCAACCGTAAATCATGTATGATGTGCAAATCAGAACTTCTACTTTGACACAACCTCAACTCGTATAACCTACACTCAGTTTCTTCTCTCTTTTCCTTTTCAGTTGTATGCTCACAAGAGTACAATGATTTTATGAAAGACAATAGAAGAAGACAGTACAACTTCACCTGAAGTGTGTACTTCACACCTAGGTCTGAGGGAGGTATATATAGGTATATATAGGTACAGACTAGTGCTCTTTTTAAGGAAAACCCAAGGGTGTTTATTCCCAATCGGGGATGTTGAGGGATCCCTTGATTGAGGCAATTTGCTGATCCATGTCCATATTAGATATATGCATGTTAAATCATTTTTCTTCCTTCTTGGCTTGATTCTATTCTTGGTTGGATAGTTGATCTCGAATCTTTGGCTTGATTTGAGTTTCTTTCTTCTTTTGGTAGCTTGAGTTTATTCTTGGGTTGATTGTTGCTCTCTTGATCTCATCACATCAATCTTGGCTTGATTTTTGATCTATTGATCTCATCCTATCAATCAAGATATGCTTGATTGAACTGCTGCTTGATTTGGGGCCATCTGGTATGGATCTTGAATTCCTTAGGCAGATTTTCTTCCTTGAATACTGGAAAGGATTTTCACCTTCATTTCTTTGTGTGATTGACTCATCTCTTTTTGAATTCCTTTTCCTGCAATAAGTCGTAAGTCGGTTTGGTGTTTCATTATTAAAAAATGTTGATCCTATAGAGTTAACAACATGGACCATACCACTAACCAACAGATTACATTATAAAATGTTCACACAATAGAGGGGGAAAGAGTAGCCTATCCAATCTTCTTCTCTATCAAAAAAATATATATACTTAGCTTACAAAAAAGTTACATTTTTCATATATTTTCCTCATGAAAGGTACTTGCCACCTATCTAGTTGAATTAAACCTTTAACCTCTTGCTGAAAACATTGCCAAGAGGAGAAATGTGTTTCATTTCCACTAGTAGACGCCATCTTGGCAAAGTAGTCAGCCACCATATTAGCTTCTCGATAACAATGAATGAAGTTGACATTGGCTGCTAACATTTCTGCTAGTATCATAAATGATATTTTTTTAGCTTTAGATTAGTAGTGCTCATTTGAGAAGATGGATTTTTGAGCCTTAGTTTGGTTCAAGAATCCATCTTCTCAACTCCAATTCATGGGGAAAGCTTCAGTCAAGGTATGGGGGTCTTGATTCATGGAAAACTTTCTTCCATGAATCCCTAAAACTCTCTATTTCAAATTACTAGATTCTTCCAAATCTAGGGTTTTTCAATCTAGTCATAGTTTCTTCCTAAAAAATGATTTCAAAATTGACTATTATTATGATTGAATTGCTGTTTATTGGTAAGTTTATGATAAAATTCCCCATGAACCCATGAATTTTTCCATGACCCCAATTTCATGAATTGTGATGGGTGTATTGATGCAAGATGAATACTATGAATTGTGTCTATTGTATTTTAGTTATTGAATCTTGTTTTATTCATGCCTAATGTAGTATTCTAGGTGTGATTGTGAGACATAGTTCATGACCCTTGAAGGGTGAATTATGAAGGTTTGTACATGTTGATGAAAGTTGTGTATGAACTTATGATTCACTTAGAAAGTGAAGATCCTATGACTATTGTGTAAATTGTGGTATTGTTGATAGATCATTCTCCCCTTTACCCTTACACATTACTATGTATGAATTGTCTAGGATGATGACAACGTTGTTTTGTTGATTGAAAGGCAATTCTCATGAAACACTATGAACATAATGTGAAAGGTTTACTCACATGTTAATGATGGTTCTAAGGTTGAAAGTCAATTCTCACCTAATTGAATCTATGAGATATTTTATGAGTTGTATAGAATGAAGGGCAAGATATTCCTTCACACATGTAAATGCAATTCAAGACTAATTATGTATAATTTGGGAAATAATGCTTAGCACCAAGTGGATAAGGAAAATGAGGTAGAGGCCCTCCCGTCAATACAATAGGCTGGGTCATCTAAATTATTCTCATGAGATGGAAGCTCCTCCGCCAATACAATAGGTTGGGTTTATAGAAGCAATCTCTCTATTCCATAACTATGTGCCCACATAGGTCTTTACCTAGTGGATCCACCTAAAATTTAATACTTTTAGATCTACCTTAGGCAAGTAGGACACCTTCTTTCGGTGTGGGGTTACACGACACCGGATTCCATGTAGCTCACATAGTCTATGTCGGTTAAGGCTATTTTCCCTACATGACAAGATAATGAATATAACATGAACTATACTTATGACTTCTTGATGAGTTTTGCTTAGTAGGAGTGGGGGTATGGGACTTCACTTTTACATTGCACAAGTAGACTTTGAAAGGGGTTATGGGATGGTTTCTTATGCTATGATAAGATATGAATGTATGCATGTATGTTGAATGGATTGTTGCTATGGATGACTTTCCTTATGTTCAAGCTAATGTACATTACTTTTGATTATGATGAGGTCTAAGGATGATGTGTATGACTAAGGTGGCCTCAAAGGAGTACTTAGTATGGTTGGTATTATGAGATGCCAACCATACATTGCACAAGTATACCTTGGGGTTGCTAAGGTAATGGTTCTACTATGTTGTGAGGACTTATGTGATGAATATGCTATGACTTGTGTTTTACATTAAAATGCATAAGTGATTCTCAAACTTGACAAATGCATGTTTTTCAAATAAATTGTCATTTTTATCATACTTCAAGGATTTTTATGCATGCTTCCATACTTGGTACATTTTGTGCTAACCCCTATTTCTTCTACATTTTTGATAAGTGTAGGTTCCGGCTAGGTGAAGTGTACTTCCTTTCTTGACAAAGGCTTGGATTGCTTATCTCCAAGACTTGTGGTGAGTCCTCATGGTTCGAGGACAAGATGTCATTCGCTTCTATTTACTTTCTTATATTCTACTTTCGAGACTTTTCGATTGTAAAGGGTTGTGATCCTATTGACATTCTATTGTAGTAGATGGATTATGAGACAATGTCTAGATTCTTTTCGATTTTATGAAAAATACTTCGATTGTAAAATTTTAAATTATGCGTCATTTCTACTCTCATATGTTTATGTATGCTAAGGGATTGTATGAGACCCCTTCGGGGTCAAGTACGCCGTGTTGCATCTAGGGGTGCCCCTGAATCGTGACAAACTATGTTTTTTAACATGTTAGTGATTATCAAAGAAAGTCTCCTTTTTATCAAGTTCTCACGTGACTATTTGTCTAGTGGAGTAATGATTTTGATCCAATATCCTCTTTTTTTCTTTGGGAGAGGCGAACTTTTTCAAGAAATATTTTGAGTTTTTTTATTCTTGACCAGATTTTACTCTATATATGGGACAATTTTCTCAACTTTTTTTCGTGCATAAATTTGATGTAGTTTCTTGTCAATCGTGTTTGTAATGTGAAATATTTTAATATAAATAATTGTCTTTTTCTTGATACGTTAAAAATAGTAAATAAAAGTGAAAATTTATTTTTAAAATCATAGAAAATTAAAAGTAACATAGAAATATTAATAGAGTATATATAGAAAGTTTAACATACACAATTTTTCATTCTTATGTAGTATTTGTCACATTAGATCGAATTTGATAAATTTACTTACAAAATAATGATTTGATATGAAATATGTTGTGGGTTATACATATTTAATATTTATGTTAAAATACTTCATATTATATCGATTTTCCTTATTTCTATTTATAAATATATTTTCATATGAAATATTTTATGACTTGTATGATAGTAAATATTTAGCAACATTCTCTAAAGAGTTGTCTATAGTTTTATGTTGATATACAACTATATTTTGACAATAAATATGTTATTCGATTTACCTTGTAAAATCTCTAACTAATAAAACACCATTCTGCATTACTTTCTTCTGAAAGCTCTGAGTATAACTGAGTTTGATATTTTGTTATCTTTGTTTGGGTTGTTATTCATGTTGTTGGTACTTAATTTTTGGCCCTTAATAATTCAATTAATTTTTGAGTTTCTTCAATATTAAATAATTTAAAATAATTATTTATAAACATTAAAATCTTTTTTAAATCATGTTTAAGATAATTTTGTCATTTTTTCAATAATAAATATATATCCGTATTTACAATCGTATATAGATTTATATAATTTTTACTTTTAATAAATACTATAATATATATACCCACAGTGGTGTAGCCACATGGTGGTTAGGGTGTCCAATTGGACACCCTTCGTCGAAAAAAATATTGTATATACAAGTAAAATGATACACGAAATGATTAAATAACATATTTTGGACACGCTTAACATAACAAGTTGTTATGGCCCAATGATTTCATCTCCTTAGAATGAAGAAGTGTTATTTCTGAAAACCCTTTATGAAATTTTTGGTTCCGCCACTGTATACCCGTACAATGCACGGTCAATACTCAATCATCATTAAAAACTGATCACAACAAATTTTATATATTAAAGTATCAAATATGTAAGATTATTATCGAGTTTTCAAACTCTTCTATTCATTTTATCCAGGTCTTTAAATATATTTAAAAATTTATCAAAGTTATAGCTAAGTATTTCCACTTATATTTGAGAAAACAGATATACTGCGGTAATATACATTTTATTAATTTAAGGTTTTTAAACCAATGTTACTAATTGGATTTAACTTCTATATTGTTCGGTAAATTTAATAGATTTTTTCTCGATATTAATTTATTTCTTGAATAATTTTATATATATATATATATATATAAAATTCATAATAATTAATAGTTTAAATATTTGAAAACATATAAAAAGTTTTTGTTAACTTTCAAAATTTCATCTATACACATAAATTGAGAGAAATATAGATTGATATATAGATAGATAGATATTTTAAGTTGCTAATTATTGTGATTATAGTACTTTTTATGTAATTTTCATATAATATATATTACTCGCTTTGTCCTTATTTATGTGATACAAATGAAATTTCAAAAATCAATCAACTTTTTATAAGTTATTTTTGACATTGAACTTGTTAAGTATTGTGACTTATAGTATATTTAAGTAAAACATATATCATATGAAAATTATATAAAACATACTATAAATTATAATAATTAATAACTTAAAATATTTAAAAACATACAAAAAATGGATTGACTTCAAATTTCATATATATCACATAAATTGAAATAGAAAGGGTAATATATATGGAAAAATTGTATGAAAAAGTAAACTATTAATTGAAATTAAATGTTATAGCCATAGTTTATTTTAATTGTAATTCGCAGTAAACATCCCTTTTTTTTGCGATCTGATTCGGTATACAATTAGCCATTTTTGGTATACAATTAGTCATTTTATACATTTCGGTATAAATTAAATCCGTTTGTGTTTGTATAAAGCGAAAGAAAAGTGTATATACAAATACAAATACATATATTTTCGTCTATACACTTATAATTATACAAATATAGATCTTATTCTACAAATTACAATGTATAAATGAATTTATACTAAACTGAACAATTTGTATAAAATTGGATGTTTGTAGCGAATTATACAAATCAAAAGCTCCATAGCAAATTTAAAATTTGATATGAAGCGCAATTATACAAACTATAATTATAACATACAAATATAATTTTTATGTTTACTATATGTGAAAGTTATCTAATATATATTGGGTCCATGCTGGCTCGGATCCGCATCCGGTAGTAATAGAAGAGTATGTCCTGTTTAAATTATCCAGTTGTTTCTTGGCATATCTCATATGATTTTTTTATATAGTCTGTTTTCAATTTTAATGGTCAATAGTCATTTAACTGAAATACCACCTAAACCACGGTCAAGGTCATTAATTGTACATAAATATTCTTTCCTTAATGGTGATATATATTAAAATATTTAAAAATATTTTTAAAAACTATAATTAAAGACCAATTTGTTTAAATTTTGAAATTCAAAAAAATATATTTTACATAAATTAAAACGAGAGAGCACTAAATATTCATTAAAAAAAGTGAATATTAATTAATCAATTAAGAGAGAAGTATTAAAAACATCTTTAAATTTGGCACGAATTATTAGTTTCATCTTTGAACTATTGACAGTCTTAAAAACACTCATTTACTTAACTAACTGAACTTAAATACATCTCGATGTATCCGCGATCTTCCACATGACATAGCAAGTGGTCTCAAACTCTTGTAGAATAATAGGAGCATGATATATACTCTTAATAAAAAATCAAAAGAAAGGTAAAAAATACCTCTGAATTTGATGAGAATTTAAAGGTATATTTCACTCATATTACAAGATCAGGAATGTATTTAAATTAAGTTAGTCAAGTAAATAGTTATTTTTAAAGTTGACAATAATTTAAAAATAAATCTAATAATTTACATCAAATATAGGAGTGTTTTCCACACTTCTCTTATTCATTAAAATAAAGCGGCTCATGAAATTTAGTGTAAATTGGAGTATGTCATGAGTCAGAGACACGTGTCATAAATCTAACAAATATTTCCAATTTTTGTAGCATTACATATATTAAAACATTAAAATATAAGCACCCACCCACCCCAACCAACAAAATAAAACATCACCCAACACCATATAAAGACATTGTGTAGAAAGAAGAAGAAGATAGACTAGCTATCATCACCCCAAAAAAAAAAATGGGAGAAAATCCTTGCAATATCTTTGAGAAATTGATCAAATCCACACTAAACTTTTTTGGATATGGTAATAACCATATCTCCAACTTTGTTGTCTCCTCATACTCTCACCAACAACAACAAGAGGAAGATATAACATCCATGGTATTTAATCTTGATCAGGCGAATTCAAGATTTAAACTTCGTATATTTAAGATTAAACATAAATATTTTCGTACTAAAATATTGAATTTAGTTGAACGTGTCCCTCATATAATATTAAATTATTGATGCAGGAAAATATAGAGTACATGACAACAAGGTCTATAAGTGTGAGAAACTCAAGTAGAGGAAGAAGCCCTCCAAGGCCACCAGTGCAATCTGGAGGAGGTGCTCAAACAAATTCTTCTTCTTACTAATTATTTAGTTTTTTTTTTTTTTTTAAGTCTTCTGAATATATATATATATACTCTTTGTTATTTTAGCAAACAATAATAGATCTGAGACATTTCTGTTAAATATTTCTAGTCTAGAAGGGATGTTCTTATCTATCCTCTAATTTTATTTGGAGTTAAATATTAACTTGATTACATTTTAATGGATTTTCTATCACCTCCCTTTCTCCTCTTGTTTTTCAATTTTTTTGTATGATAAAAGAAGGCAGCAAAAGCTAGGGTTCCTTCTAGGTCAAGATGAAGGTCTAGCTCGTCGCATCGGAATTATTATTATTTAGTGTAGATTAAATTTTTGTGTGATTTACGAATTATTATATAAAATCAAAAATCAAAACGAATTTTTCTTGTCATAAAAAAAAATCAAAATAACAATGTGTGTGTTTTGGGACATTGTAAAAAAAAAAAAAAAGGTGTGTTAGTGTCACAAGGATGGTGACAGTTGAGTAATTAAAAAGAAAAATATGTCATTTAAGACTTTGTCCAAGTGTGTATGATTCTATTTTTTTATAATATTGTGATGATTTATAACAGGTTATATATAGGTCAGCCACTAGACGGCAGAAGATTTCCTTAACACTTTGTTCATTACGTATTGTTTTATACGATGTTTATAATGTATAGTATGGTATTGTATTGTATCTTATTATATTATTTTAATGAGTATAGTCAGAGGCGTATTCAGGATTTTGAGATGATGAGTGCGCTGTTATAAAAATGTTGATCTATAATATAAATTGATCGGTTCGATATTTAGATTTTTACTACTGAAAACCATTAAATTTTTAAAATTATAGGTCTAAAATTAATTCTTATATATATATACCAATTATCACTTAGAGAAGTGTTATCTAATTTTAGAAAGAAAAATAAAACAAGATAAATATAAATTTCAAATTTCTAACCTCGCGGAGAGAGGTGAACCCAGTCATAATCGCATTATGTGATACTTCAAGTGTGGGTTCACACATCTATATTTCAATATTTTTTCAAAAATATAATACTACAATATATGATCTCGGGAGGGGACCATGGGTTCACGTGAACCCGGTGACCCCCCCTTAGATACGCCTCTGAGTATAGTGTTTAAATAGATTGTATTGTTCTCTGTCATTATATTATGTCGCATATTCCTAATTTGAATGATAAACATATAAGAAAAGTAAGCTTATGAAAAGGGTAGGTAAAAAGATGAAATAGATTTATTAAATAAAATATAAAATGAGAAAGAAAAATTAAAGTAATGAAAGCAATTACATTAATTCAGTCGTTACATAAAATGAATTTTTTTGTTATTATTTAACAATGAATTTAAATGATACGATGCAACAAAATTTAAGTAGCAATCAAAACAAATATTGCATTTGAATTTACATATATACAATTGTAACAACCATCCAAACATGATGCAAAAAGGATCAGTATGGAACATATAATGTTATATATAAAATTTAGTTTAATAAACTTACATCCAGGATCCGTGGCGCAATGGTAGCGCGTCTGACTCCAGATCAGAAGGTTGCGTGTTCGATTCACGTCGGGTTCAAAACTCCCGAAATACTGGATCCATCCTTTTTTTTTAATAAAAGTAAATTCATTTGTAAAAGCTCTCCTACATCAACTTAATAACCATTTATTAATAGTTTACTTTGTATGTGAAAAAATAATAATTTTTATTTTTGTACATAAGATCTGAAAATAAAATGCTATCCTTCGGGTGCGCACGCGGGAGAGATAAGCTACTTCGTGCGACGAGCTCGAGCGAAAAAATATGTTGATAGGTTCAAATATGAGACTCATTTGAGAGATCTACCGCTCAATCAACTCGACCACTCATGCGAGTTGAATATCTATGTTTATAGATTTTGTCACTTCAAATAGTCCTTTGTTATACGTCAAAATCATAGCGACATTATCTTCTTTATCCTGGTTTTTACATATGTTATTCCAACAACAATAATAGCATACCTAGTGGAATCTCATAATTAGGTTTGGTGAGGGTAGAGTGAGTATACACAAACCTTACCACTACCTTGTAAAGGTAAAGAAACTATTTTCTAAAACCTTAAGATAAAGTGCAACAAATCTAAGTACGAAGAAGAAAATAACAATGGAGAAAATACAACTACTAAAGGAAGCAGTGGAAAGGCTATAAAAAAGGAACAAGAACAACCACAAATACTAACAAGTTTTAACCCTCAAAAAGCAAGACAACACTTCACTACCTACTAACCTTCTTCCCTAATATGTGTTTTACACACCTTCCTATATAAGGTCATGTCTATGATAATTTGAAGTTGCCACGTGTATATCCTATCTAATCACCTCTCTCCAATACTTCTTCAGCCTACCTCTACTTCTCCTTGTACCTACTATATCCAACCTCTTCACATTTCTTATTCCGAAAAGCATAAATTTTTGTCTAAAAAGAAAACACACCACTCAAAAATTTCCATGTTGAAGTAAAAGTCTAGGTGGGAGGGGGAAGAATTTCCATGGTTACGTTTTGTTCTGCAGATTATCCACAAGGTTTCACATTCCAGTTTGATTGTTCAACTTATTCTGATACCTTTGCTGCTAAAACAGGTATTACAAAGAAGCATAGGTAGATTAAAATTACTAACAAAACTATGTCTCTTTTAACTTCTCTACGCTTGGTAGCTCTCCCTACTTTTGCTCTCATAAAATGCACATCATTTCACAGCTTGAGAAAACAAGCACAAGCCAAAGTTAAGCGACGCGTAAAAACAAAAGAAGATTGAGCAGAAGAACAAGTCTTTCTTCAAATTGACACCTCATATATTCACAAAATAATGCCCTTGCCCCCACTACAAAAACTTTTTAGCCAGAGAGATGCTGCCTTCCCATCCCATCTACTCTGGTAATTTAAACAAAGCTTATGCCTTCTATTCTAGTTGTAATCCCTAATAATAACTTAACTGAAAGTATTCGCCTTTTATAACGATCTTTCTTGCATCTCTATGGGACTTGTCGAGAACTAAATTCATAGCTCAGAGCCCTCAGCTGACAACCGAGTACTAGCCTATGTCTAACCACTGTTTTCATTCACCAATCACCAGGAAAAAAGAGAAAGGCGACCCCCAGTCCAACTTTACTCTTCCAAGTTTGAGAAATGTCCTTGATCTGCATTTGCATCAGTCTTGAGAACTTCTAAAACGGTTGCATTGCAAAAGAAGCATCTCTCACAGTTCAGAAGGTGTCTTGAAATGCAGCCAAAGCAAGAAACGTGCGAACAAGGGACAAATTGAGCATTTGCTTGACTCGTATAACAGATGCAGCAGATGCTGTCATCATAATCTGTTTCACCCCCATATGCTATTCTCTCAACTTCCACTACCTCTGACTGACAGATAAGCAGACCTGAAAATATCTCCAGTTGCCTGATTTTTTCCAGATAATCATCTCCCCTGAATAAACTAGCCTGAAATTCATGAAAAGATAGTTAGAATACAGATGAAGCAACCAAAGAGCAATTAACTATTGGAACCCTTTCCAAAAACATCAGCACATATAGGCAGACGTCAAAAACAGCAACTGAACCCAAACCAGTCAACCAGCGTTCAGCTTTCTAATTGCCAAGTCTAAAAAATCACAGTACCCATAACAATTTTCTTGGCTGTATACCAATTTTCCATGCCATTCTAAAATAGGAAGTAGCCTAGGGGTACAACCAAATCAATTAAGTGAAGTAAAAACTAACCCAATTGTACTCCAAAAGATACTGAAGCCCAGAGACTACAGTATCAGGGCAGTCCATGCTGGCAAAAATCCCAACCATGTCATTATCTCCAGTATCCGACTCCCTGCTAGCATCCAGCAAATTAAGAATGATTCCAGCAAGGGGTGCCAAAATCATGCCTCTGTTTAGTTTCTCTGGGGGCTGACCTGGACGCCTTACGAAACTGCAAGAATGACAACTGAAGACCCCAAATAAGGAGGAACCAAGACTCACACAAACACACATACACAAAGGGACTCAAAACGTCCTAGTTACAAGGAAATATCAAGCTATGGTGAAAAGAAAAGCAAGAACCAACTATATTCTGATAATGCATGGAACGAGTGTGTTGCACACACATAGATAAAAAGGGCTAGATGAATGCAAGCTCGGAATTTTTCGGTGAATGCAAGTCTGTCGATTAAAAGTTTATTTACTTTTCAGAAATATCAGGTTTCGGTCTTCTTTCTCCTAATATCGATCTCCTTACGTGGCAGATAGGGCTTTGATTCAACACTAAAGAAATAACAGTGTGGGGAGTGATAAACCACAACAAAAAAATTTAACCATCAAAACATAGAGGTTTCACTGTTAACGGAATAAAAGCATCAGTATCATCACCTAAGATAGTGGATGCCAGTTTACAGTTGAACGTGAGGCATGTTCAAAATAAAATAGGACCTCATAAAGGATCAGCTCAACTCGACTGGAGAACAGATCTTTTATCAATTGGAATAAGATTGGTCTTTGGTTGTGTTGGACACAGAAGAAATAAGCAGATTTGACTTGACACTCTCTCACTCTAAAAGTACACAATAAACCAAAAAAAAAAAAATGGAAACGCAAAAAGCTGTTCCACATAAATATCACTTACAGGTCAAACAGTTCCTGATCAGCTGCAGAAATTAAGTGGTTTAGTATAAAGACGATCACTTCAGTCAGCCTTCGCAAATTTGTGTCTACCCCAGAGATAAACGCTTGAGGTATCTCATGGGTACAAAATTCTAAAATTCTTGCAAGATTGCATGATAGGTCAAATATGACGCTGCATTTCCTTTGTTGAAACTCCAACACCTAGAAAGACACTTAAGCATTTCAATACACATCAGAAAAGAAAACAACAACAAAAGATTCCTTCAATCCCATAAACTACTATTTCACCTTTGCAAGACAGTATGCAAAGTCACCTTCAGTTAAGATATTCAACACCCACACCCCACAAAACCAAGATACTACAAATAACTAGTACAACATAGGTAGAAACTCCAAGCTGGATGTAAAGAAAATTAAGTTTATTTTTTTATTTTCACGAGGATATGCTTTGTTTTTTAGAGATCAATATTCTACTCGAGGACTTGACAAAAGAAAACATTAACAGAATATCATCACAGGCAATTCACTAGAATGTATACATAAAAAAAGTATTTCTGGAGGTAAACAAAATATGCAGGGTGTAAAACATTTTATTTTGCCACTCTATTCTGTAATATAGAGCACAATCTCTCAAACATATTATCAGCAAATCCGTAACAGAAGTTATTACCATTGGGAAATTAGAAACGACGTACAACAAAATGATATTGTAAGTCAGAGACATAAATGTCCTGTGTGGTCAGTTGAAAAGAGAATAATGGGGAAAGGGGGAAGTAAATGTAGAAGGCAAACATAATTCCCTTTGTTTGGTTAAAAGAGTATGCATATTAACTTTTCTAAACTCCCTGAAATTGGACAATAAAAAAAGAACCTCTTTTAGGTGTACATAGAACTTAGCAGTATCACAAAACAACCATTAGATAAAAGATTAATCAATTAGCTGTAACCTTTTTTGGCTTCCTTCTCCCTCATTGATCCAAACATAGAAGGATAATAGACGTTTATGGGAACAATACCTTGTAACTTTCCTGCATCTCGCGAACTGAAACTGAAAATTCTGTCATTGCCCAACTCAGAGTGTTGAACAAATGATTCAGAAAGGTAGAAAATAGTTCTTCATCATGCAAGCAAACCTCTCGCAATAATTTCTTCACATTAACAAGGACAAAAGAATTAGATCTACAAGTTACTCTCAATGGCTAAGCAGGACAGAATAATAACTGTGTAGACAAAGATGAACTATCATCAAATCACCTGATATATAACTGATGAAGAGGAAGATGATTCTCCACGTTTTGATGAACCAAAGCCTGAACCTTTGCACAAACGGAGAAGTATATTTGTTACAGGAATCCACGATCTATTATCAAAAGCAGACAGTAGTGCTTTAGGCATTCTCTGCATTGCGGCTTCATTACATTCTAATTCAGACAAGAACTCCTTGTACTGCACCAAGATATAAATAGACTGCAGAAGAAGATCTCGCAACTCCACACTTGATATCCTTGGATCATTGAAGTGGGTGACAACAAAAGTAACCTGAACAAGGAAATTTACCAGTAAATACACATAACAGAATGAAGCCCAATGATCTAATACATCACAGAAACAAGTATGAGAAGGAATCTAGCACTGTGGATCATTCCAGAACCAATCTTGCTGTATTAAGAAAATCTTCTTGTGCTAATTTTTTTCTTGCAAGTATTTCTCTTATATTACATTAGCTTTAGAGGGTGTTGATGAATTCTATTTCAGCATATCCAAAAAGTCAACCACGACATATACAACAGGCATTATAGGCTTGGTCCTGAAAGTATCATAGAAAGAAAGGCACGTGATTTGAGAGAGAGTTACGACATACGAAGGATGTGAGTCCTTGCTTGAGAAATATTGTAGCAGGCACAAAAGGAGGGTCACTTTTACGAAGTACGTGGAAGCAGTCCACCTGTCATTGAACAACAGAAAGGAAGATTACTTTCATTGTTTCAAAAAATGTGGCAACTAACAAACCAACCAATTAAATGACATGAAAATAGCCGGAAAGAAAAAAACATTTGCCAATTGTCAGCACTCGTAAGGACAAAGCATTTTACATATTTTTATGCCCAAACATACATAGAGACAACAGTTTCAACCATTTTGTCCAAGATCAGTTGAGGGGATATGAAGTAAAACTCAATGTGCATGAAAATGAACGGAAGCAGGGAAAAATGCAATGTACATAATATAAGACGAGTCAGGTTTGCTTGATATATTCAGGCCCATTCCCCTAAAAGCTATCCAAACACAGCATACTAGTAGTGCAAGGTGCAGAGATGGAAAGGCAAATTGAAGCAAGGCATGGAAAGAGAAGAGTAGGCAAGCGAAAGTTTTGGGTCACTTGACTATTAATAACTGCAGAGATCCAAATTCCACATAGGATATCACACCATCTATCGAGGGAAGTCATAGATTCTTCTTGGCTTCACTATCTACGCCTAAAGAAAGTTAAGTGGCACTAGCAAAGAGGTAGAAAAGATTCATGCTCAAAAGTAAACAGAAGAGTAGAGCCTTAATACAAATGATAAGTCACTCTTTGATTTACAAGAAAATACAAACTAGGCTAGAGTTATAAATAGTATCCAGAGCCAGAAAGTTTATTACCAAAGTTTCCAAATAGTACTCAGGAATATAAAGGAAGACTGAGTCCTCTTTGCTAACAATTAAAAGCAACTGAACAATCCACATGCACGCTGCATACATCCCCCTCTGCTTCCACCGAGAAAACAGAGAAATACGATACCTGTTAGACGATAGAGAGAAAAGAACTAAGCTAGGCATCCTTGAAAGCATACAGCAGCTACTCATTAATATGGAAGACATAGTAATGTATAATAGCCATAACATAATTTGGAAATAAAACAAAGATGTACAATGATTGTATTACCAAGCACAATGTCTGACACAATCCATTACTTCTTCTCTATATACACCACGAACCTCCTTTAGGCGCTTTACATGATCCCTGCAAACGTTTTCTCTGATCTGCTTATCAGTTTCTTCCAGAAGAGAGATTGACTGTGATTGCCGATTCATATACAATGATGCCTACAATTGATCAGTGATACTGTTAAGTGATGCGAATCCATGAAACTTGATAAGGAAGATACTTAACACTTCTCTAGCAATGAGTTCAGGTGCTGCAAGACTGGGAAGAGAAGAAAGAAAAGATAATCTGGCAGGACAGTAAGATGCTCCCCAAAAGTGAAATACAATATCAGGAGCCATGTCCCACATGAGAGAAGCAGATAGAACTAGTCTCAGACGTAGTATATATCAATGAACTATGCATCGATCCCATATTTGTGGGAATCTATCATATGAATCCTCTGTGTCCACTCCACTAGGTCCATTTTATTCTTTATCAGACAAAACATCTTAGTTAGATTATTTTTACACTGACCACCAACCTTCCCCACTCCTACCCCCGCTATTTGCTTGGGCCGTCATCCTTGCCACTATTTTCAAAACCTACTATACCATAAAATAAATCAATCACGAAGAGAGAAAACATGAAATTCGACTTCTAGACTCCTCCCCCTGGAGGTACAATTACCAAATCACATACAACACCTTAACCAATGGGACAATAAAGAAAGATGAGACTGTGGTGATTGGGAACAGAGGAAGGCATACTTCAAATTTGAGAACTGGTGGCTTAATGTAGAAGGTTTCAAAGATCTAGTCCAGAACTGGTGGAATGGTTTTGTTGTGGACGGATGCCCAAATTTCAAATTCAGTATGAAGCTAAAGATGCTAAAACAGAAACTTAAAGATTGGAGCAGTGTAACTTTCGGGGAACTTAACAACAAGAAGAACAGCTTGTTAAGTGAGCTAGCTGAGATGGATCTGATCCAGAATGATAGGGTGCTGACAGAGGATGAGATGATGATTAGAGCAACAGTTCTAGTCGAGTTAGAAGAATTAGCGAAGAATGAAGAATCCAGGTGGAGACAGAAGTCCAGAGTGTTGTGGCTGAAACAAGGTGATAATAATACCAAGTTCTTTCAAAGAGTAGCAACAGCTCATAGGAGGTGCAACACCATCGACAGGCTGATTATCAATGGGGAGGAGAATAAAGATCCAAAAGAAATCAAAGATCATATAACAGAGTTCTACAAGCAGCTATACACTGAATCAGAAAGTTGGAGGCCATCATTTGTGATGACAAATTGCCCAAGAATAAGCCAGGATGAGCAGGAATGGATGCAGAGACCATTTTCAGAAGAGGAAGTGGTACACATTCTCAAATTGTGCGATGGAGACAAAGCCCCTGGTCCAGATGGTTTTACTATGCTTTTTTTCAAGGAGTGTTGGGGGATCATAAAGAGCGATGCGATGCAAACAATCCACAATTTCCATCAGAATGAAGTGTTTGAAAGATCCTTGAATGCCACTTTTGTGGTATTAATCCCCAAGAAGCTCGGAGCTGCGGAACTCAAGGATTTTAGGCCAATAAGTTTGATTGGTGGAATGTACAAAATCATCGCTAAGCTGATCACCGAGAGAATGAAAACAGTGATGGGGAGACTGATTGATGAGCACCAAATGGCTTTTTTGAAGGACAGACAAATAATGGATGCCTCTTTGTTGGCAAATGAGTTGGTGGACTCCAGGGAAAAACAAAAGATACCAGGTATCCTATGCAAATTGGATATAGAGAAGGCATATGATCATGTCAACTGGAACTACCTCTGGAAAGTTCTGAGTGAAATGGGGTTTGGGAGGAAATGGGTGAATTGGATCAAGTTTTGCGTGTCAACAGTGAAGTTCTCAATCATTATAAATGGGAGTCCTGAAGGTTTTTTTCAATCACAAAGGGGATTGAGACAAGGAGATCCCATGTCTCCTTTCTTATTTCTCCTAGCAATGGAGGGACTCAACTACATGGTCAGAAAGGCTAATGAAATGGGGTGGATAAGAGGTTTTGGTGCACACAAAAACAGAGCCAATAATATGGAGGTCACACACCTCCTCTATGCGGACGACTCTTTAGTGTTTTGCGGTGCAGAAGTGTCACAAATTAGACATTTGAGGGCAATACTAACCATTTTTGAAGGCATATCAGGACTACATGTAAACTGGCAGAAGAGTTGTTTGTTCCCGGTTAATCAAGTAAATGACATGCAAGGCCTTGCCGACAACCTGGGCTGCCAAGTAGCTTCTCTCCCCACCAAATACCTGGGGATGCCCTTGGGCGCCAAGAACAAAAAATTGGAAGTATGGAGTGAAGTTTTGGAGAGAAGTGAAAGGAAGCTGACAAGGTGGAAGAGTCAATATATATCCCTGGGAGGTAGATTGACTCTCATAAAATCAGTTCTGGATGCACTTCCGACTTATATGCTAAGTTTTTTCCCACTACCAAAAAGTATTGGAAAGAAACTCAACAAGCTGAGAAGGGTCTTCCTCTGGCAAGGAAATAAAGAGAAGCAAGGATACAACCTGGTTAAATGGGAAGAGGTGACAATGAGCAAAGCACAAGGAGGTCTAGGCATTAAGAAATTGAGTACTCAGAACACTAGCCTGCTGCAAAAATGGTTGTGGAGATTCTGTTGTGAAGATATGGCATTATGGAGGAGGTTTATTGCAGAGAAATATGACCTACAAAGCAACTGGATAACTGAAGAGGTGAATGGCACTTTTGGGTGCTCTGTATGGAAAACCATCAGGAGGATGTGGCCTGATTTCAGTGCAAAGGTGACCTTCAGAGTGGGGAATGGTTTGAAGACCAGTTTCTGGAACGAGACCTGGTTAGGTGACGTAAATCTGAGGATACTTTTTCCCGATCTGTACATTATCAGTCTACAGCAGAATGACACTATAGCGCAAATGTGGACCCCTCAAGGTTGGGACCTTATGTTCAGAAGGGCTCTAAATGATTGGGAGGTTGGAAGAGTAGCAGACCTACTGCATGCTTTAAACTTGTTTCCAGGCACTGTCACAGAGCCGGACAAACCAGTTTGGAGACTGCATAGCAGAGGGGTTTTTACAGTTAAATCATGCTATTGGGAGAGGAATACCAATCATCTCCTGACAACAGTTTGGCCTTGGAAATTAATTTGGAAAATTAAGGTTCCTTTAAAAGTTGCATGTTTCACTTGGTTGGTAATTAGAAGAGCTTGTCTCACCCATGAAGTGCTACAAAGAAGAGGTATACAGATCTGCTCAAAGTGCTACATGTGCGGACAGAAGGCTGAAGTAAATGGTCATTTGTTTCTGCATTGCAAGATAGCTACAGATCTGTGGAACATGTTCGTTTGTATACTCAGGGTTAACTGGACAATGCCCAGAACCACTTTTGAGGTCCTAACACACTGGCAAGGAATCGGAAAGAGAGGATCAAAAGAAGACTGGTGGAAAAATATCCTGCTTGCATATGGTGGACACTATGGAAGGAAAGGAATGGGAGATGTTTTGAAGGAAAGGTTAGCAGCCCAGAGGAGATCAAGATGAAATGCCTTAGTCTTTTGTATTTTTGGTGTAAGCAAAATTTAGTGGGGGAAGTAGATAGCCTTGTGGAGTTTAAAAGCCAATTGTAAAGTTAGTTTTGTCTTTTTGGATTTGAGTATGATGGCACCCCCTGGGGGTTTGTAAATCCCACCTCATCGATTTTGATGAGGTCTTTTGTGTGAATACAAAGTTACCTATTTCAAAAAAATAAAGAAAGATGAGACTGTTAAAATTGCCCAGGACATTAATCTCAAACTAACAGGACACTGAACATTCCATCAGTACTAATATATATAGGACATAATTTTGCAAGGCCAAATGCCGAGAAAGTGGTTGCATTTGAAACTTTAGCTCCAGTTAAAAAAAGGTGCAATGTCCATTAAAGGGACACTACCTTAGCATATGGTTCTGCAAAGCAGCTTTAATAAAACACCACCATATAAATCCCTTCATTTGATGTTGTGTTCAATGGGGAACATCCGAAAAATCAGACAAATGGTGTCTTTACCTCATTTGCACCACTTTAGACATTTCAAATAATAAGGCAGCCTAATTACTATCTTTTAGTAAGGGGAAAATCTAGTCACCTGCTTGAAATTGGGTGCAAGACCTAAATGGTACAGCAAAAGCATGGTGTCCAGTAGCTCCTCTTCTTTTAGTGTTGCTGAAGAAACATTGTTCTCTCTGGGAACATATCTCATTTGCTGTATAGGAAGGAAGCCAAACTCTGATTCCGACTGGTCACTCGTGCTTGGTTTATCTGCAATATCATCATTCAAACTACTGGTGCTGCATTCTGCAGCAACATGAGCAGACCTTTCACGAATAGAGCTGCAATGTCCCCGTGAACCTTTTCCCATGTGTCTGATAGAATCTTTGGATATTCTTGTAAAATCGGCATCATAAGTAGAACAACAACACGGCTTCTGCTTACTTAGATGTGTAACCCTATCTTCTACATTGTCCATACACCCTTCTTCCCACCGAATCACTTCCTCATGCTGCTCAATACTAATAGGATGGGATTTTGCTAGGTGATTATATGAACCACCAAGTCTGGGAATATCAACTCGATGAGGATCATTCTTGAGAAACAAGCCTACAGGAAAAGCTTGCTGGCCTCCTCTGTGTAGGAAACCAACATCAGATGTTCCAGAGTCCTTCATCCAATCACAAATGTCCCCGAACCCCTCAGAGAGGAAATGGAGTACGATACCAAACAAAGAAACAAGTACAGAATTGCTTGAAACACCAGGCGGTGGAGAATCTCGATCTGCACCCCTGTTTTTAAGTAGAATGTTTTGTAAGAATGTCTTGAATACAGAGCCAGGTAGCTGAGGTGGTGATGTGGGTGGCATGAACTGCATTACCAAGCGGCAGAGGTCCCTCTGCTTCTCTTCAACCTGCAGAAGGAATGTGTTAATCTGCTTGTGGATGGAGAAACATATAAGGAAATTGCAAACCCTTTAAACTTGTTAGTAGAAGGGATGGGTATGTGTGATAGATCAAAAACATCACATGTAATGATTCTTAAGTGAAACATGAACAGAGAAAACTGATAGATGCACTCATTACTGGAACCAAGGCAGTTGCAAAGACCAGATAAACTGGAAAGCTGGGCAAAGAGAAGATCTATATGATGCAGTAAAATCCATCATATCACCGTCTAAATGTAAGATTTAACAAGAGCAGCCAAGCTACTATAGAATTTTGAATAAGACAAGACACTAGGTACTGCAGTAATGTATACGTACACATCTACTATGCATCTTATTCCAACTTTCTACTATTTTACTAAAAAGACCAAGCAAAAAAGAATCGCCAGAACTTCAAAAGGTTAGAGTTGTTGTTCGTTTTTATGTGCATTATAGTATTTTTACTTGATGTCCAAAGCCAGCATTACGGATGAAGATTCATGTTACAATTTCCTGGGCAAGTCGACCAAAACGTTCTCTTTATTCTAACAGATGCAGCTCAGTGTAAAACTTGATCAAGTAGGAGAGCAATTCAAGTCAAAGGTCCGGGCCATATGACTGCGAGTATTGCGTTAAGTTTCAAATAGCTAAGATTGCTGGATGTTCCTATTAAACTTGATCGAGTGAGAATGTATCAGTTAAATGGAAAAGACATACTTTTCGCTGATAGGTGGTCTTAGTTTTTAATATGCTACATACAAAATCTACGATGCTATTTCTCCTCTGAAAGCAGTTCAAAGTTAATGTTGAAATTGAAGACATCAAGTGCTCATTACATCACTGACTACCATATTAAGAGATTTGAGCTTTCATTTCATCGACAATACTCCAGTCACTTATACTTTAAGGACATATAACAATTGATTCACGTCTAACTTGTTCCAGGACTTTCAAGGAACACCATCAAATGCACTTAATCTTATTCAAGTATAAGGTAGCAATATTAGACTAAGAACTAACATGAGCATGGACCAATGTTGAAGGGACAAACAAGGACATAAAATACCAATATAAGTTCCGTTCCACCCACAAATAGAATACCTTGTTAATTATTTCTGACAAAGCACCTGTGGTCAGTAACAGGCTAGCCTCATTTGACACATCCTCACACGAACCAGACCACCATATAGAAGGCATCAGACCTTGAAGATCCTGCTTGTTAGGACTCTTCCGCGACAAAAACCCTTCAAATAAGAGGTCAAAATCTGAAGATCTCCACCACAGTGTCATCACTTCTTCCCGCCTTAAGATGTGGCATGCCAAGGCCAGATATATATATGAACCTGAGTAAGGACAGTTTTCTGCAAGGCTCAACGGCGCTGTTTTGCAAAAGGTCGAGAGCGAACTTATGATATGTTCAAACAAAATTCGTGACTCTGGGAACTCTAGAAGAGAATCAAGTATGCTGTCCAAACTCATATAGTCATGTGGAGGATGCATCCTAAAGACCTCCATTATCAGTGATAGAAGTGGACCACAAGATATATACTTTGTGCTTCCGTCTTCAGCAGCAAGTGTAGAGAATAATTCCTCACATATCCCATGAGAGACAGGGTGTGAAAGTTTTTCAAATGATACAAACCTTTTCAATCTTCGCAATTTCTCAACAGAACTGAACTCTGCCCTTCCCACACGCTGCATTTCAATTAGCCTTCTAAAACAATTAAGCAAATCAGTAGCAATTGAACTTCTGGTTGGTGGAGGCTGAATGGGAAGGAAACCTTTTACTGGGTACCTGAAAGGAATTTCCCCAAAGTTTAACTCACAACGTTCACCTTGAGAAAGAGAAATTGCTGGATAATATCCCAATCCAGGTACCATCTTACGAATACCAATAAATGCTACACCAAGTGAAACTCCATTTCGATAAAATGATATCTCATCACCATCCAAATCAATACAACATCCAATCACATCACCAACAACCCATGGCTGACCATAATCCTGAGCTTCCTTATTCCATTTACGGACCCTTTTTCCATCGTATGCATACGAATCATCAGCATCACCCACACCCTTGTGATCAGTGAATGGGCAGGAAAGAGTCGCCCAGCCTAGCTGTTGTATACCAGAAGTTTCAAGAGTTACTTCATACATCCATTTCCCTTTCCAGACACAAGCATTGGCCCTTGCACTGCTGAATAGAGAATGACTCTCCATGATCAAAGGCTGTTTGACTATTCGAATATCACCACAGATGCTTGATTCCTCTAATTGAATAACCTGATGTTTACAACCATCACCACCAGCAGTCAAAACCCCTTCTCGTTTTCTGTCAGTACCAGTCTTCTGATTTGCGTGGTACTTCAGAAATTCGTTCTTTATAACTGAGCGAACCACTTCAGCATCTATTGAACAAGAGAGTGGCTTAATACACTTGTATGGAAGATCAAAGATGTGCTCAAGGGTTCTTTCCACAGATTGATCGCCAAAACCATCACAATATGAAACAAGATGAGTTTTCTGAGAACTCTCCTTCCTATCTTCACCATTCAATACCACAGCCAACCCAGAAGAAAGGCCACCTATCCCGATACGTAGGCCGTCTTCTGCCATTAGCAACAATAGCACTCCAAGAACAATCAATCTTCACTCACCCAAATCTCAAAACAGCATCCAACATCTCCCGTCAAAACCAAGAAGCAAAGACATCAATCATTCAACTGCCTACACAACAGAAAAGAACACTAATTCATCACTATTTCCTTAGTTAACAATGAACTTGCAGCTCCTTTATCCTACAAAATCAAAACAAACAAACTCAGAAAATCAACAAAAACTAAAACAAAACGAATAGATTTTTTCTCCACCATAAGATTAGCAAAAATGAAGTGAAGTATCAAAAACTCAAATTAAAGTGAAAACTCAAACTCAAATACAAATTTCAGCTTTGACCTGCACTTAATCCCAACTAAAACCTGTAATGATCGTTCAACTAGACTAAACACCCAATTTCCAGAATTTAATTCTCATTCCACCACTTAAACTCGCAGAAATCAAAACTAAATCACCTAAAATTCAAATTCATTTCACAATAAAACACAACTAAATAAAATAAAATAAAAAAGCTACCTACAAACAACTGAAAGTTCAAAATTCAACGCAGATAAATAGAGTTTAAAACAAATACTTAAGAGGTAAAGAAGAAGAAAACATACCTGTAGAACAAGATACAAAAAGCTTTAAGGTGAGGTTTATTCGAAGAAAAATTAGAAGCGGCGGCTAAGGAATAGTGAGGTACGCCATTGATGAAGGAAGAGAGAGAAAGTAGAAGAGTTAATTTACTAAGGAAATGAAGAGTTTGGATTTGATTTTTTTTTCTTTTTTTCCAATTTTTTTCATTTGGGGATTTTGTGTGTAAAATTTGCCAGAAAGTTTGGAAGTAAAGAAGAAAATAAGAAACAGAGTCGAACCATACGCCAATTATACACCTGGCGGCTAAGAGCTTGTTGCCCGACTCGTCATTTCGTAAAGGCTAGTGTTGGTTATTGATTTTTTTTCTCTAGTGTATTAAACTTTTTGATCCGATTAATTTTTTAATGGTGTGTTTTCCGAAAGGCTAGGTGTTGGTTGTTGGTTTTTTTTATCTAATTATTATAAATATTAACAATTAATAACTTACAAATGCATACATTAAGAGAGATACGATTATTAAAAAAAACATTCTAATGATCTAATAGCATATAATTAGTATAACTAATTTGTGAACAATAGAATAAAATAATAAAATTTAAAACATGCCTCAAATAGAAGAATTACGCAAAAGAAGATAAATTTGATAGATGAAGAAAGTTGATCTTTGAAGTATTGAAAGAGGAATAAAAAATTGTTGGGGAAATTTTAAATAATTGAAAGGTTGTATAAATAGGATATTACATATTAGCGTGCAATAGAAATATATTAAAAGGCATGCAACAATCAATAATTTGAAAACATAATTGTGGGAATGACTGATAAGTTGCGTGACGTTGTCGGTGATTTGTAAATAGAGTGAGTATTTGTGACTTGTCGTGTAGTGAGTAGCTTGTCACACACGAATTTTCACTAAACATTTGTTTTCAAATAAAACTTTTATGAAAATCTATAGAAAAAATATATTTTAAAAAACTAATACTATAATATAGTATGATAACAATTAGTAACTAATTTGTGAAGAGTAAAGTAAACTATTCAAATTTAAAATTTAAATCATACCTCAAATAGAAGAATCACACAAAAGAAGATGAATTTGATAGATGAAGAAAGTTGATCTTTTTGAAGTACTGAAAGAGGAATAAAAATTTGTTAGAGTAATTTTAAACAATTGAGAGGTTGTATAAATAGGGTACGATATATAATTAGCGTGCAGTAGAAACTATATTGAAAGACGTGCAATAGTCCATAACTTGGAAATCGTAATTGTGGCAGTGACTGATAAGTCGTGTGACAGTATCAGTAATTTGTAAATAGAGTGATTGTTAATGACTTGTCGTGTAGCGAGTAGCTTGTCACACGTGAATTTTCACAAGACACTTGTTTTCAAATAGAACTTTCACGAAAAACTATTAAAAAGAAAAATACAATTATTTAAATAAAAAAAACTAATAATATAAATAGTATAATAACAATTAGTAACTAATTTGTGAATAGTAAAGTAAAATAAGTAAATTTTAAATTTAAACCATACCTTAAATAGAAAAATCACACAAAAGAAGATGAATTTGATAGATGAAGAAAGTTGATCTTTGAAGTACTAAAAAATTGTTGGGGTAATTTTATACAATAAAGAGGTTGTATAATTAGGGTATGATATATTAGCGTGCAATAGAAAATATATTGAAAAGCGTGCAACAGTCAATAACTTGAAAATTGTAACTGTGATAGTGATTGATAAGTCACGTGACAGTGTCGGTGATTTGTAAATAGCGTGATTGTTAGCTTGTCACACGTGAATTTACATCAGACACTTGTTTTTAAATAAAACTTTTACGAAAATCTATGAAAAAAAAGGTACAATTATTTTATTTTTAAAAAAAACTAATAATATAATATAGTATAATATTAATTAGTAACTAATTTGAGAATAGTAAAGTAATATAATTAAATTTAAAATTTAAATCATACCTCAAATGGAAGAATCACAGAGAAATGAATTTGATAGATGAAGAAAGTTGATATTTAATCTGAAAGAGGAACAAAAATTTGTTGGGGTAATTTTAAACAACTAAGAGATTATATAAACAGGGTATGATATATTAGCGTGCAGTAGAAAAGGAATTGAAAGACGTGCAGTTAATAACTTAGAAATCGTAATTATGGCAATGAATGATAAGTTACGTGACATTGTCAGTGATTTGTAAGTAGTGTGATTGTTAGTGACTTGTCGTTTAGAGAGTAGCTTGCCACACGTGAATTTTAACGAGACACTTGTTTTCAAATAAAACTTTCACGAAAATCTATGAAAAAATACAATTGTTTTTTTTAAAAAAAAAAACTAATAAAATGATATAGTATAATAACAATTCGTAACTAATATAGTAAAGTAAAATAATTAAATTTAAAATCTTAATCATGCCTCAAATAGAAGAATCACACAAAAGAAGATGAATTTGATAGATGAAGAAAGTTGATCTTTGAAGTACCGAAAGAGGAACAAAAATTTGTTAGGATAATTTTAAACGATTGAGAGGTTGTATAAATAGGGTAATGATATATTAGCGTGCAGTAGAAAATGTATTGAAAGGAGTGCAACAATCAATAACTTGAAAATTGTAATTATGGTAGTAACTGATAAGTTGCGTGACGGTGTCGGTAATTTGTAAATTGTGTGATTATTAGTGACTTATCATGTAGTGAATAGCTTGTCACACGTGCCACTTGTTTTCAAATAAAACTTTCACAAAACTCTATGAAAAAAGAAAAATGCAATTACTTTTAAAAAAACATTTTAATATTAGTATATAGTATAATAATAATTAGTAACTATTTTGTGAATAGTAAAGTAAAATAATTAAATTTAAAAGTTAAACCATACCTCAAATAGAAGAATCACATAA
This sequence comes from Solanum verrucosum, assembly GCF_900185275.1. Classification (NCBI taxonomy): domain Eukaryota; kingdom Viridiplantae; phylum Streptophyta; class Magnoliopsida; order Solanales; family Solanaceae; genus Solanum; species Solanum verrucosum. The sequence goes on from NW_026020194.1 coordinate 483,849, forward strand.
AAGAAGATGAATTTGATAAATGAAGAAAGTTGATCTTTGAAGTACTGAAGGAGGAATAAAAAATTGTTATGGTAGTTTTAAACACTTGAGAGGTTGTATAAATAAGGTATGTTATATTGGCGTGCAGTAGAAAATGTGTTGAAAAATGTGCAACAGTCAATAACTTGGAAATAATAATTATGGTGGTGACTGATAAGTCGCGTGACCGTGTCAGTGATTTATAAATAGCGTGATTGTTAGTGACTTGTCGTGTAGTCAGTAGCTTGTCACACGTGAATTTTCACCAGACGTCTTCAAATATAATTTTCACAAAAATCTATTAAAAATTAACCTACATTTACTTCAAAAAAACATTCTAATAATTTTATAGAGTGTAATAACAATTAGTAACTAATATGTGAATAATAAAGTAAAATAATTAAATTTAAAATTTATACCATACCTCAAATAGAAGAATTACGCAAAAACAAAAAATGAATTTCAGAGTTGAAGAAAGTTAATTTTTGAAGTATTGAAAGAAGAATGAAAATTTGTTGGAGGTAATTTAAACAATCGAAAGGTTGTGTAAGTAGGATTTCGATAAATTATTGTGCGATAAAAAATGTATTGAAAGACATACAACAATCAATAACTTGGAAATTGTGATTGTGGCAATGATTGATAAGAGGTGTGACGATGTCAGTGATTTGTGAATTGTGTGATTATTAGTGACTTGTCGTGTAGTGAGCAGCTTGTTACATGTGAATTTTCCCATTGTTTTCAAATAAAACTTTCACAAAAATCTATGAAATACAATTATTTTTTAAAAAAAACATTCTAATAATATAATATAATAACAATTAGCAACTAATTTGTGAACAATAAATTAAAATAATAAAATTTAAAATATACCAAAAATAGAAGAATCACGCAATTTTTTTTATGAATTTAGAAAAATGGAGAAAGTTGATTTTTGACGTATTGAAAGAAGAATAAAATTTGTTTGGGGTAATTTTAAACAACTAAGAAGTTGTATAAATAGGGTACGATATATTAACGTGCGGTAGAAAATGTATTAAAAATTGTACAACAGTCTATAACCTGAAAATTGTGATTGTAGCAGTGACCGATAAGTCGTGTGACAGTGTCAGTAATTTGTAAAATGTGTGATTGTTAGTGACTTCTAGTGCAGTGAGCACTTGTCACGCGTGAATTTTCACTAGACGCTTGTTTTCCGGTAAATCTTTCACGAAAATCTATTTTTTAAAAAGTACAATTATTTTTAAAAACATTTTAATAATATGATATAGTATAATAACAATTATTAACTAATTTATGGACAGTAGAATAAAATATTAAAATATAAATTTTAAACATACCTCAAATAGAAGGTTCATGCAAAAAAGATGAATTTGATAGATGAAGAAAGTTGATTTTTGAAGTATTGAAAATAGGAACAATTTTTTGTTGGAGTAATTTTAAACTTTTTGAGAGGTTGTATAAATTGAATTACGACATATTGGTGTGGGGTAGAAAATGTATTGAAAGGTGTGTAATTGTCAATAACTTGAAATTCGTGATTGTAGCAGCAAACAACTGATAAGTCACGTGACGATGTCAGTGACTTGTAAATTATGTAATTGTAGTGACTTGTCGCGCAATGAACAACTTATCATATGTAAATTTTCACCAAATACTTGTTTTTCAATAAAATTTTCACGAACATCTATGGAAATTTGTTAGCTTTTCTAGAAAATCCTAAATTCTTTTTTTAAAAAATATCTAGTACTAAAAGGTTTTCATGTGAACCTTAAAATTTGTTACCTTTTCATAAGTTTTTGATTCTTTTTCTATTTCAAAATTACTCAAAAGGGAAAAATCACGTGATATTCTTGAGTCTTTAGTCTTTACCTATTCGGAAGACCTCTCATGTGGTTTTGAATTTAAAGGCAAGTATTTTAAATAACAGCCAAATATAAACATAAAAATAGACCATGTCTCAATGACATGCTTCAAATAAATAAATAAAATTAAGGTAAGTCTCTCAAGGTCCAGCGACTTACTAAAACAAATTAAATGGATAAATGATTGTTCGACTATCGATTAATAAATTTGCAATTCCTTCTTTATTTATTTTTCTAAAATATAATCTCTTTTATAGGGCAATATATTGAATCTTATTCTCTACGCGACACTCTAGCGTATGTTTTAATCAAAATTAATTTTCTGCAAGACCATACCACTAAGAAAATATAGATAATTACTTATTTAAAAATTTATGAATTTAAGATCGTAAAAATGAATGATTGTGGGGAAAACAATTGAAGAGTTTTTCAGAAATCTCTTGTGTGATATATTTCAATGCAAATGAATAAAATAAGACTGACAATTGATCGCATAATTTTTCATTGTAATTTTCAAACATTCTTCATTTAGCTTTTTATAAGAAAATAAATTTTCATAATCCATTGCTTATCTAATGACAAATAATTTAAGAATTGATTGTTTTTTAAGCATTATGATTTATGTGTATATCAATTTACTTTAAAAAGTAAGTTATAAGTTATTGCGCATCTAATGACAAATAAAAAGATAGCAATTCTTTAACCAAACAAAAAAGTCAATTATTGAAAAAAGTCAATTTACTAATCACTAAAATCAAATATGTGCAAAACATGTGCACAAATATAAGTATGAACTTATATGAAAGTTTTGTTAATAGTGTGGGACACGTGCAAAACACATGCACAAATTTATATTAATATTCGATTTATGCTAAATAAATTCATGCAAATACTCTATATTTAAATATAGTCCATTAGAATTATATTTACCAAATTGTCATTATTGTCGAATTAACAAAAATCTCTTTAAGTCGATTATCTTGCCTCTTCAACATGACAGAAAAATAATAATTATAAACAAGACAACTTCATTTACATGACCACCAAGACTATCCAGAGAAGATCAACATAAAATTGATTAGCAATTAACTAAATATTATGATATATTCACATATCAAACATCCACAAATTATTTGATACAAGTCTATTCCATTTAGAAGTACCATTATATATCTACTCTATATATGTATAAATCAACATACTATTACTATTAAAGTTAAGTTGTTATTTTCGATCTCTAATAGCAGTCTTGTTATAATAACTTGCATATAAAATAAGGTACAATATGCCTAAACGGAGGCCTACATCAATTAAAATTTGCAATAAATTATTATAAATACGTAATTGATCCAGATCAAAGAAAAGGTCTTAATAGATTTTTCTATTGATTGAAGTTAAAATTAAGACGCAAAAGAGAGATAATACACTTACTTCTATGTAGAAATCCCTACTAAGGATGACAAAGGTAAACCATGAACCACAAAATAGAGCTACAAAGAATGAGAGCCAAAACGGTATCTACTCCATACTCTTTGTTCTGATTACTTTATTCTATAGGTATATGTAGCGACTCTCTTAATTGTTCTATGAACTTTATTTATTTATTTATTTTAGTTTAACCCTTTTTTATAGCTTTTATGTGTGTTTTATGACTTGCGGAAATAAGTGATATACTTTTTAAATTAAAATAAGAGTTATTTTGTCCTTTAAAAGTAATCTAACTGTATGACTAAAAATCTTTCAGAACTCTCAAATAAAAAAATGAATGTGAAAATTACTTATTAATAAGATGATTATAATTTTTACAATTTTTGTGAAATATTAATAAGGGATAGGTACGTTATGGTTAAGGGTGCGTGAGAAAAACAATTATGTTTTTGTGTTATTTAGTATTTTGGTCTTCTATTAAAAAATGCAAACATATTCAATAGACAATAAAATGATAACTTTTCCATCTGTTTTAATTATTTGTCTTCTGTTAATTTGACACATAATTTTAAAAAGAAAAAAAAATTGTGGCATAAACTTAAGATATATCAAATGTATCAAAAATGTTCTTTATTCTTGTAGTCTTAAACTCTTAATTATATTACGTGAAAAATTGAAATTAACTAAATATTATGATATATTCACACATCAAACATCCACAAATTATTTTGATATAAGTCTATTCCATTTAGAAGTACCATTATATATCTACTCTATATATGTATAAATGAACATACTATTACTATTAAAGTTAAGTTGTTATTTTCGATCTCTATGTCACGCCCCAAGCCTACATCCTGAGAGGGACTGACACTCGAGAACCATTGTTGGTCTCAAGCGAACCCTTGGCCTGGCTTACTTAACTCAGCGGAAGACTCTAAGCATGATTACAATGATCAAAAGAACTTTCTCAAATAGCTTAATAATATATATCTTAGAATGTTAAAAGAATTAAACATTCAACTTGGCCAAAATGGCAACCCAAGTCTTAACATAAGATAAAATGAGAAGACTAAAGAACTAATAATTGACTGTCTATGAAGCCTCTAAACAACTGAGATGGATGTTGGGACAATCCCCACAACATCCTAATGAACTAAACTAGAAAGCAAATAAAGGAGTCCTCCGAATGCAAGGAGGCTCACCACAGACTCTGAGTGCTCAAACTGGATCAACGAGGCGCTGGATGTTGATCCTGGTTACTTGCGTCTGCATCATAAGACGATGCAGGCCAACTGACATCAGTACATTGAATATACGAGTATGCGAGTTGGAATGCTAAACAATACAAAGGCTTGAAAAGATTCTGAAAGAAACACTTACCTTGGCTCTTCTCAACTCATGAATAACTTAACTCAAAATAAAGCAATGAACACATGCAATATTTGAAAAGTGTTATAAACAGTAAAAGCAACTTAGTTCGTTAAAGGAATGCAGTGACAAACTCAATTTTACACATATAATAAAATAATATAGTTTCTGTGGGAGATTGTCTAACCGACAACCACCACTATGAGTCTAAGTGGTGATACAACGTCTTTTGACACGCTGCCAGAACGGTCCTATACTTTGCCTTCATATAGAACCTACTTAACTTAGTGGATCCACTAGCTTAACTTCTGTGATCATCTAAAAAGTATGACCCATTAATACCCATGATGGCTACATGGTTTATGGAGACTTGAGTTATTATGAACTCGCATCCCCATATCAGTGCTCAATACTACTCCCAAAAATATACTTAGCTCATATGTTTTAAAAACAAACTTCTTTCTTTGGTTTAAGATAATTACTCAAAACTTAGCTTAAAAGCTCTCTTGGAATCGATGTTCCCTTTTCTTGCTCAAATGTGAAAACATTTATAACTCTTCTTTGGGAATACTTAGTTCCCTAATAGCTTTTTGAGAAATGAATTCAACTCTTTACTCCTTGCTTAACTTGAAAACTTGAGTCTTAAAATGAATTTAAAACATTGTTAAAGACTCTTGAAAACTTTAGGAAACTTTGTTTTGACTTGCTTCTTAACTTCTAGACTTGACTCTTAACTTCTTAGACTTTGATCTTAACTTTCTATGAATTGGATTATGGATTCAAGGTTCATGATCTCGTGTATTGGATGATTTCATGATGTTTAGATGTATCTTAGAGTGTTGGAATCAACTAGAAAACATAGATACATTGCTAAGGAACAAGAACGAAAAGGTGGGGAGCGAATGGGGAGAACTGGCGTCCCTGGCGCTCTGAGAGGTGCGGGGCGCCAGCCCTCAACATTCAGGGACTGGTCTGAGGAGCGCTGGCTGGGGCGGCGCCCCAAGGGTGAACATTCAGGGACCCTTTTGGGGCGCACTGGCTGGCGTGAAGCCCCACCCCTATATCCAGGTGTTTGACGAGTTTTCTTCTCCGTTTTTCACCTCTGAACCCTCTAAACTCTAATGGTTCTTTCCCCAAACACTTAGAATCATTGATACCCTCAATATATGATAGATTCAAACCGAAATTATACCCCGGAAACACAAATCAAATCAACACTAGGCATTCAACAATCAACCAAAAAGAATTCAACAATGTTCTTCAAGAACTTCACTTTCTTAACATTCACACTACTCCAATTTTGCTGAATTGAAGCAAGTTTGGCGTGTGGGTGAACTAACCCAACACTATGTGATCTCACATACCTTGTAGGGATCACCCCCGACGAATTCCACTCGCAAAGCTTGAACGTTCTTAGCGATTTCTTGATTTCTCTCTTCTTTTCTCTTCTTTCTTCTCCTCTCCAAGCCCTAGCATAAAAATCTAATTTTCTAAACTGAATAAAGTCTTGTTATACCCCAAATAAATTCCTAAAAACAAAATAGGCAAATTAGGTAAGGAAAAGACTAGTTTACCCTTCCAAAACCCGGATTAGACTTAATCTAACAGCTCAACTTCCAAAGGGCATAACTTATTCATACAAACTCGGAATCGCGCAAACTCAGCGGCGTTCGAAAGATCATCCCAATATCTTTCCAACCATATCTGGAACTACACCTAACTCATCCTGAGCTAGGAGTTATGGTCATTTGAAGTTGACCAAAAACTCACTTTAACTTGCTTAAAATTTTCCAGATTTCCTTACACTTTCCAAAAATGACTATTTCCAGATTTTAAACTTCTTTCTAGTTCTTTCTAGTTGCGAGATGTTACACTGTAATACCCATCTTGTTATAATAACTTGCATATAAAATAAGGTACAATATGCCTAAACGGAGGCCTACCTCAATTAAAATTTGCAATAAATTATTAGATATACTTAATTGATCCACTTCATCTGATAAAAAAAAAGGTCTTAATAGATTTTTCTATCGATTGAAGTCAAATTAAGACGCAAAAGAGATATAATACACTTATACTTTTCTATGTAGAAATCCCTACTAAGGATGACAAAGGTAAACCATGAACCACAAAATATAGCTATAAAGAATGAGAGCCAAAACGGTATCTACTCCATACTCTTTGTTCTGATGACTTTATTCTATAGGTATATGTAGCGACTTTCTTAATTGTTCTATGAATTTTATTCATTTTTTTAGTTTAATACTTTCTATAGCTTTTATATGTGATTTATGACTTGCGGATATGAGTGATACAATTTTTAAATTAAAATAAAAGTTATTTTGTCCTTTAAAAGTAATCTAATTGTATGACTAAAAATCTTTCAAAACTCTCAAATAAAAAAATGAATGTGAAAATTACTTATTAATAAGATGATTATAATTTTTACAGTTTTTGTGAAAAATTAATAAGGGGTAGGTACGTTATGGTTAAGGGTGCGTGAGAAAAACTATTCTGTTTTTGTGTTATTTAGTATTTTGGTCTTCTATTAAAAAATGCAAACATATTCAATAGACAATAAAATGATAACTTCTCCATCTGTTTTAATTATTTGTCTTATGTTAATTTGACACATAATTTAAAATAAAAATAAAAATTTGTGGCATAAACTTAAGATATATCAAAAGTATCAAAAATGTTATTTATTCTTGTAGTCTTAAACTCTTAATCATATTATGTACTACCAAAAAACAAATATCATATTATGTGGAAAATTAAAATTAAAGAATTGTCAGAAACGAAAAAGGCATTTGTTTTGAAACGAATATAAAAAAAAAAAAAAAAACAAACAAATTAAACTAAGGGAGTATTAAATTATAATTAACACATGCAAACATATTTAATAGAGAATAAATAAGTTGTGAAAATTTTAAATGCCCTACTTTGAGAAATGAAATCTTGGAAACAAATAATACAGAGAAATAAAAGGTATTTTACTAACAAAAGTTCAGTAATAAAAAGTGAAAAATTTGTACTGAATCTCCAATTGAATGCATTCTTCTACTAATACTTCACTTAAACAACATTAAAACATATTAAGGGCATGTTTGGAAGGACACCCTGATAATTGGATTTGGTGTAATTGCGTGTAATTACATTGTATGTCTTATTTGGTTGGACAGGTAATTACTTGGTCAGCAGGTAATTGGTGTAATTGGCAGGGGTAATAACACACTCCAATTCACAGCCAAAAACTGTTAATTGCTGGAAATTACATGGTGTAATTACCAGCTGAAAACTTTTTATTTTTTATTTATTTCTATATTTTATTTTTTTGTTTTGATTTTTTTACTTCTATTATTTTAAGTTCTTTTTTTATTTTTATTATTCTAAAAATTTCTAAAAGTTTATTTTTTATTTTTTATTATTATATTTTATTTTCTTCTCGTTCTCAACCTTACTTCATGTGATTCTATGCAATTTTTTCGTATTATCTATTTTTTTTATGCCATGCTTATTTTCTCATTAGCATAATTTTATTAGTATTCTAATTTTAAATTAAAATAGAATTTATTGTTAAGTAGTTCAAAAAAAAATCAGATTTATGTGTGCTACGTTGAAATTTGTGATAAGAGTATTATGTTAAATTTTGGGAAAATGCATAAGTACCCCCCAGCCTATGCCCGAAATCTTTGAGACACACCTAACCTTTACTAAGGTTCTATTACCCCCCTGAACTTATTTTATATATAATTTTCTACCCCTTTTCGGCCTACGTGGCACTATCCTTGAAAAAATAGTCAACACGCACTGGGCCCACAAGATAGTGCCACGTAGGCCGAAAAGGGGTAGAAAATTATATATAAAATAAGTTTGGGGGGTAATAGGACCTTAGTAAAGGTTAGGTGTGTCTCTGGGGTTTTGGACATAGGCTGGGGGGGTACTTATGCATTTTCCCTTAAATTTTTTGTTTTGAATTTATAACTTATGTTATATTTTCAGTTTCATTTGTTTTAGTAATATTGAATTCACATTGCAAGTCATTTTTTAATTAGACCTGATAAATTATCTTTTTGTCAAACATTTTAATAATTTATGACATTTTATTTATATATTAATCTTTTTATCAAACATGCATTTCACGATGTTAGTAGAAAATTCATACTTTTAGTTTTTATGATCAATTCAATTGAAATATATTAATTTGAAAAAATATAAATCAATTATTTTTTCATAATATTAGTTAAGAACATATTTTTATTAATTAATATATTTTCAAAAAATAATATATATCTTAAATATTTAATTTAATATCATTTATATAGTTTCTTATTTGTTTAGTATAAATTTTAAATAATTAATTTTTATTTTAAAATTTAATATAATATTGTGATTGCTATTGTGCATCCAAACAGAACATGTGTAATTACACTGTGACATCTAAACAAGACATGTGTAATTACAGTGTAATTACACTATGGCAACCAAACAGGTCAATGTAATTACTAGACTGTGTAATTACTAGGTTGGTAATAGCTACCCTAGTAATTACACCAATTTCAATTACCAGGTGGCTTTCCCAACAGACCCTAAATGCAGTTTAAAAAAATCTAATTGTATTGTATTTCATAAAATAATATCTTACAAGAATATTGTAACAAATAACCAAAATCTTATCCAATCAAATTAATTGCCACCACTACAAATAAAACAATAAAAAACTATACAATCCTAGTGAAAATCAGTTTATAAATACCCCTTTCATTCACTAATATCTATATCACGATCACAATATTCAACAACGTAAATTAACGTAAATCATTTCAAGAGTCCGGAGCCTAAAGGGCAAAAAAATTGTCAAAAATTCCAAAAGGGCAAAAATCGCTGCGTCAGCAGCGATTTTCCTCTGACAAAATGACGAAATCGCTGCTCTAGCAACGATTTCGTCTAAAAAAATTTTTTATCTTTTTTAATTAAAAATCGCTGCCACAGCAGCGATTTTGTAAAGAAAAAAAATAAATTATTTTTTATTAAAGATCGCTGCCACAGCAGCGATTTTGTAAAAAAAATTATTTTTTTAATTAAAAATCGCTGCGATTTTGTAATTTTTTTTAATTAAAAATCGCTGCTTTTTCTTTAAAAAAACTTAAACGGCACATCAAAAAAAAAAAAATTAACCAAAAGGGCTTCTGACAAAACAAAAATAAAAATCGCTGCATATTTTCTCAAAATAAAAAAACTTTTTTTCTTCAGCAACGAATTTTGAATTTAATATTCTTTTATTATTATTTATGATATATAATTTAATTTTCCTCATGCTTCAACAATTTTATTGAGTATATTGTTGTCTTGTTTATCATTTTTATATTATTAATAAGTAATAATAGGCATGAAAATAATAGCACTCGGCATGAAAAACGCTGCCCCTGCAGCGATGTGTAAGGAAAAAAAATTCTGATTTAAAATCGCTGCCACAACAAAAAAAGAAAAATTTTTTTTTACAATGGCAGTGATTTTTAATAATAATAATAAAAAAAAATTAATAAAATCGCAGCGATTTTTAATAAAAAATAATTTATTTATTTTTTTACAAAATCGCTGCTGTGACAGCGATTTTTAATAAAAAAAAAGAAAAAATTTTTTTAGATGAAATCGCTGCTAGGGCAGCGATTTTGTCAGAGGAAAATCGCTGCTGACGCAGTGATTTTGCCCTTTTGGTTAGAAGAAAAAGTGATGTACCCTTTTGGAATTTTTAACAAATTTTTTTGCCCTTTAGGCTCCGGACTCATCATTTCAACGTATGTTTTATTTTATTCAAATATAAATTAACGTGCATCACGAAGAACGATAGCCAAAACAGCATAAAACCACACTCCTCATTGTTATTATAACCAGTCTCTACAAGCAACACTATTAACTAGATCATGGAACAAAGCACAAGTACATTTTTTAATCAGACTTTAAAAAAGTATTTTTGATATTTTTTTCCTCTCTTGCCTAGTGCATAATATATAATAATTATAATGTAAATTAAAGCGATTATCAGTCTGATTTCATTGATGGTAAAAATGAGTATGTTATTACTCGTTACAATAGGCAAGCCATACTTGCAAGCTATATTCACAATATTTCACATATATAATACCAATTTGATTTTTAATAAAACTTCAAGAAAGAAGAAAAAGAATTGTTTCTTCCGGACAATAATCACGTACCACTCAGAAGAAAGATAACTTAGAGTCCGTTTGACATTGTTGTTGGGAGGTTTAAAGTATTTTTTTTTTTGTTTTTTGAGAAAAATGCACTTTTTTTTGAAAAATCAAGTGTTTGACAAATCTTTAAAAACAGTAGAGAAAGACTCGGCATTCAGTTGAGCCACCCGGTGATGTGGTACGTAGTGGGTTTAGTATGCCCGCCCAAACAAACGGCTCTGAAACAAACAAAAAGGTGTGTGCCGCACTCACGAAGGACTATCAGTGATATACTGGAGGAAGGTGGGGATGATGTCAAGTCCACATGGCGAGCAGCTAGTTCTTATTGCATTCATCAAGATAGTCTTGCTCGCTCCTTTCCTTATAGTCAAGTGGTTTTCCGCTCTTGATTGCCTCGCTGACCTTTTCTAAAAGCACCTTGGGTCGTAGGCTGGTTGTAAAGTAAAGAATGGTGGTGCGCACTGCTTTTAAATGGAAGCAGAAATAATTTTTTTTACGGTTGGAAAGAATCTAAAAATTTCAAATTAATTTGTATAGAAAATTAATTTTTCAAAAGCACTTTTATGAAAAGGTATTTTAAAAACAAAATACTTCTAAAAATAAGCAGTTTTTAATACCAATATATCAAACGAGCTCTAAATATTGTCATTACATATGAGTTCCCTGAAAATTCTTCCATAATTTTTTTTCAACCACTCTTCTAATTGTGATCCTATTAACTTTATGAAAAATAAACTATGTGTTGAATGATGGAAACCATTTCAAGCTGATTGTATGAAGGGTAATTTAGTCTTTAGTCAAGAAAGATATTTTGTGTAAAGTTTGTTACAAAGTGGTTAGAAACGGTTAAGAGATCAAGTCATCAGTTAGTTAGCAGAGTAACTATAAAATAGTTATTGTAATGTATGATTGATTTTTATCAGAAATACAAATTAGATTTCCAGATTATTCTCTCTTCTTTCTTCTAGAATTCTCCATATCTGATTGTACCTCTGAGCTTGGTAAGGTCATCCATGGCTGCTAACATGGTATCAAAGCCTTCACAGTCGATCTGAAGTGCTAGAAAAGCAGTCTATATAGGTAGATCTCTAAGCTCTCTCAAGGTACAACAAAGAAGAAATGGCAATTGACAATCAAATCAACACTGGCACAACAGATGCACCACTAGTGATTCACGGAGCTCCTCTGCTAGACCACAATCATCCATTCTTCTTGCAACCAACAGATACTCCAGGTAGTTCTCTCATCTCGATTCAACTCACATGATCTGATAACTATGCCTTATGGAGTAGATCTATGAGAATTGATCTTATAGGCAAGAGTAAGTTGGGATTTGTTGATGGTCGTTTCCCTAAATCTCAGTTTGCACCAATGCTTCATGATCAAATGTCGTAGTATTATCATGGATCATGAATGCAGTCAGACTAGAGCTTCTGAGCAGTGTAGTTTATGCTTCAAATGCCAGTAAAGTTTGGGAGGACCTGAAGGAGAGGTTCAACAAAGTGAATGGAGCTAGAGTCATGTTCCTGCATAGGGAGATTCATACTCTCACTCAAGTAACTATATCAGTAGCTGATTATTTCTCGAAATTACGCGACCTCTGGGATGAATTTGATGTTATAATGTCGTGTCCAGGTTGTGCTTGTCCTGAATCTCAAAGCAATCTTCAACACTTTGAATATCATAGACTATTGCAATTCCTAATGGGGCTAAATGAATCTTATTCTCAATCTAGATGTCAGATTATGATGATGAGCCCAACTCCTAGTGTCAATAGAGCTTGCTCAATGCTAGTTGATCAGGAAAGTCAAAGAACTTTGGTGAGTCTAACCCAGGGAATCCATATCAATGATACTAGTGACAGTGTTGCTATGAGGAGTCACACTAGAGCGCACACACTCAAGTAGTAGTACTGCAATGCTCAGTAACACTAGACCATATCATTCTGATGTTAATGGGAGCTCCAAGGGGAAGAAACCTCAGGTCCTTTGTGAAGTTTGTGGTATAAAGACCATACTAAGGAGTCCTGCTATAGAATTGTTGGGTATCCACCTGACTGGAAGGGTAAAAAGAAGGGTGTGCCATCCCAGTTCAATCCCAGCTATGCAGGTAACACTAACTCCTATGCACATCTTGCTAATGTGATACCTACAGGCACAGGAAAAAGGTCCTTTGGCTACTGGCCTCAACAGATAGGACATCAAACCCCTATACAACACTATGCATCACATGGCTCCTCACCTGCATTCCAGATGCAAGCTCAGCATCCAATACAAGCTCAGCACCAAAGAGTAGTCCATCAGATACAGCAGTGTGGCCTGTATCAGATTCTAGGAGATTCTCAAAATCAAGCCAGACCTTACTTCACTCCTGATCAATATCAACAAGTGGTTAACATGCTTGATCAGGGAACCCCTGATGGATCATCCTCTAGTAAGACTACAACAGGTACTGTGATCTCCTTAGTATCTAGGTACATGAATCAAAATTAGATAATAGATACTGGTGCTTCTAATCACTTCACTTCCAATAAGAGTATTTTGAAAATAGTCAAGTAGTTCCACAGCAGGCCAACAATCAAGTACAATTACCTACAGGTGATGTAGTTTCAATCACTCACACTGGGACATCAAGTATATTTAAAGATCAGGAAATCAATAATGTGTTGTATCTTCTTGACTTTAGATATAACCTTCTCTCAGTATCTCGACTAACCAAGGAACTTCAGTGTTTAGCAGTGTTCTTTCTTGACTTTTGTCTCTTTCAGGACCTCTCCACTGGACAGGTGAAGGGGATTGATAGGGAACAATATGGTCTCTATGTGTTACAAGGAGGATCCTGTCCCACCACCATCTCACACACTGCTCTAAACACTGCTAGTCAAGTCCCTGATTGTTCCCACTTGTGGCATATGAGATTGGGCCATGCTCAATTGGAAGTGCTCAATAAACTTGTCACTCTCCCTCATCTTTCTAAACCTACTAAATCTCATTATTGTATTGTATGTCCCTTAGCTAAACAGAGTAAACTTTCTTTTCCAAGTAGTGTTACTAGTTCCCAATCTGTTTTTCAATTGGTACACTGTGATGTATGGGGACCATATAGAGTCTCTACTTATGATGCTAAGAGATACTTTGTTACTCTAGTTGATGATTACTCTAGATTTACCTGGTTGTTTCTGATAAATTCTAAGTCAGATACTATTGTCATTCTAAAAGATTTTATCAATAAAGTGCAAAATGTGTTCTCTTCTACTATTAAAACTTTTCGAACTGACAATGGTTGTGAATTTATTAACCATCCCTTTCAAAGTATGTTGTCTGAGTTTGGCATTCAACATCAAACATCTTGTGTGTACACTTCTCAGCAAAATGGAGTTGTTGAAAGAAGACATAGGATTATCCTTGAGATGGCAAGGTCTATTAGATTTCAATCAGCAATGCCTTTGAAATTTTGGGGAGACTGTGTCAGTACTTCTGTGTACTTACTGAACAGACTTTCATCCAAGGTGATTGAGTATAAAACTCCTTATGAAATGTTATATATGCATCCTCCAAATGTGAATCGTCTGAAGATATTTGGGTGTTTGGGCTATGCTAGCACTCTTAGGGCACTTGACAAGTTTGCCTTTAGAGCTATACCTGTTGTTTTCATAGGATACTCACGGTCACAAAAATGGTATAAACTATATGATATTGCCACCCACTCTTTCTTTGTCAGCAGAAGTGTGGTGTTCAAGGAAGATGTTCTTCCCTTCAAACACATGTAAGGTGCAGTTTCTCATGTGTTTCCAGTCCTAGACCTTTTCTCTCCCGCAAGTCACCTAAGTGGTTCCAACTCTCAGCAAGGATCTCTCATCTCCAATCCTCCTACAAAGGTTGTGGCTGATAATACACCTCCTGTTCTAGTTCCTGGTGCACAATCACCAGTGATCCCTATTATCAGAAAATCCACAAGAACTCACAAACCTCCAGGTTGGCTGCAGGACTATGTTTCTGCCCCAAAGGCCTCTTCCTGCCTATATCCTATGTCTTCCTATGTTTCATATTCCATTGTAAGTCCAGGTCATATGCAAGCCTTATCCTACTATACTTGTCAACATAAACCTCAGTCATTTAGAGAGGCTTCTCTTGACCCTAGATGGATTGAAGCTATGCAGTTGGAGATTGCTGCTCTTGAAGACAACAACACCTGGACAATTGTGGACTTACCTCCCCATAAGTCTCCCATTGGATGCAAGTGGATCTATAAGATCAAGTACAAAGCCTCCGGGGAAGTAGAAAGATTTAAGGCTAGGCTGGTTGCTAAGGGGTTCAGCCAAAAAGAGGGCATAGATTACACAGAAACATTTTCCCCTGTGGCCAAGATGGTCACTGTCCGGACTGTGATTGCTCTGGCTGCCTTCAAATAGTGGTATCTCTATCAGATGGATGTCCATAATGCTTTCTTAAATGGTGATCTCCTAGAAGAAGTCTATATAAAGCTTCCTGATGGGTTTGCTAGACAGGGGGGCTCTTCCAAAGTCTGCAAACTTCAGAAATCTCTTTATGGCCTCAAGCAGGCTCCAATACAGTGGAACAGAAAATTGACTGAAGCACTGGAAGCATTGGGATTCAAACAGAGCCACTTTGATTACTCACTCTTCACTAAGAAAAATGGAGTTGATATAACAGTAGTGCTTGTGTATGTTGATGATCTCATAGTCACAGGTGATACAAACAGACAAGGACTGAATTACAAAGTAAGTTCAAAATGAAAGATCTTGGTGAATTAAAGTTCTTTCTGGGCATAGAGGTTGCTAGATCAAAGGAAGGGATAGTTTTGTCACAAAGGAAATATGCTCTGGAGCTGATTGAAGAAGCTGGACTCAGTGGATCTAAACTAGTTGGAACTCTTCTAGAAATAAATGTGAAGCTTACTTCTGAAGAATATGATCAGTACATCAGGAGGAAAGACAGACTTATTACTCAAGGATCCTGATCCCTATCAAAGATTAGTAGGAAGATTATTATATCTAACTATGACAAGACCTGACCTAGCATTCACAGTTCAAGTACTAAGCCAATTTATGCACAGTCCAAAAAACTCACACATGGAGGCAGCCTTGAGAGTTATGAGGTACATTAAAGGAGCACCTGGACTTGGACTGTATATGCCAGCAGAATCTACAAACAATCTAACCACCTATTGTGACTCAGACTGTGGTGCATGTCTATAGACCAGGAGGTCAGTTACAGGTTACCTAGTGAAGTTTGGGGAAGCTCTAATATCCTGGAAGTCAACGAAACAAGACACAGTCTCCAGAAACTGAATTAAGAAGCATGGCTTCAGCTACTGCAGAGATCATCTGGCTGACTGGTCTACTAAAGGAACTAGATGTTGAAGTACAAGTGCTTACTCAGCTAATGTGTGATAGCAAAGCAGCAATACAAATTGTTGTAAATCCAATATTTCATGATAGAACTAAACACATAGATGTAGACTGCCACTTTGTAAGGGAAAGAATTTTGCAGGGAATGATCAGAACAAATCATGTGCCTACCAAAGAGCAACTAGCTGATATTCTGACCAAAAGTCTGGGAAGAGCACAACATGAGTATTTACTCAGTTTACTTGGTGTGAAAGACCTGTTTAGTCCATCAGCTTGAGAAGGGGTGTTGAATGATGGAAATCATTTCAAGCTAATTGAATTAAGGGTAATTTAGTCTTTAGTCAAGAAAGATATTTTGTGTAAAGTTTGTTACAAAGTGGTTAGAAACGGTTAAGAGATCAAGTCATCAGTTAGTTAGCAGAGTAACTATAAATAGTATATTGTAATGTATGATTGATTTTTATCAGAAATACAAATTAGATTTCCAGATTATTCTATCTTCTTCCTTCTAGAATTCTCCATATCTGATTGTACCTATGAGCTTGGTAAGGTCATCCATGGCTGCTAACACCATGTATGTGTGATGATCTAATAACACATGTTACTTCTTTGTCATTATTTTTTAAACACAATAATGCGAATTTTTAATTATATATTATTCTATGTCTCAAAATAAGTGTAATTTTAGTAAAAAAATACAGTTATTAAAAAAATTAAAAAATACAATATATATTTTACTGAATTATTTTTATTTAATAAATATCTCTTGAAATTTGAATACTATTAAGTAGATGGAGTATACATATAAGGGAATTGTTGAAAAAACGTGGCAATTTTTCTTATTTAAGATAGCACTTATTTTGAAACAATTTATTTTTTCGCCAAGACAACATTTATTTTGGGACGAAGAGAATATTTAATTTGACGTATTGACTAATTAAAGTTGGGTAATTAAGCTTAGGGGAACCATTCATGCTAGTTGACTTGTGAACTTAAGATTGTGAGGGGGCAATAGTTGTAAAATGGTAAACGGATTTGAAAGCAACACATATTATTGATGATTTATGACAAAATGCTAATTGATTAATCACCAATAATTCAATTTTAAAATAGAAACACGTAAAAAATATTGTGATCTTTTGAGTGTGAAAATAACACTTGTTAAAAGAAAAGGGATGTGAAGAATTAATATTATTTTATTTGATTAATCTGTGTTTGCATCTTTAATTATAATTAAATCCTTATGTTTGGTCGTTACCTTTTTAAGCATGTGAAGGAACTCAACTTTCCAAGAAAACAAAAAACAAAAAAGGTATGTGAAAAACAATATTAATTAAATTTGATGATTAACCCTTCAACAATATTAATTAAATTCATATTGTTAAATAACTATAAGACTCTTTCGTATCATTAAATTATTTATTACATGTAGTCTAAAGTAGGATAGTTGAAGAAACTATCAATAATTTTATAAGATTCTAACGAAGTCCGAATTTTTATAAAGAAATGTCAAAATATAAAGAAGTAAATTCATTAAGATGTTAAAGAATATATCTTTATATATAATGCATATTTTTTCTAACTGCACAATATAATTTTCCGATAAAAAAGTTATTGTTGGTTGACTCCCTCAAGTACATGTAGCTCCGCCCTGCTATTGCATATATAATATTTTGCCTCACCACAAATTAAATATGGAATGTGAATAATTCAATTAACTTGTATGGGGGAAAACATATACATGATCAATTTGACTTAATAATAAAAGGAAGCAGTACAAGTTGCAAAGTAGTAGGAATTTCATGAGTCACATACATAGTGTTCATTAAACATATATACATTGTTATGTTAATTAAGATTATGGAGTACTATGTCCAAAAGCGACTACTGTGATATTTTTAAGTCATTAAAATTCTGATTTGCTAATTGATAATCTAATTATTGAATAGCGTTGGAGGGTGTGACAAAGGGAGAGTAGCTAGTAGAGACAAATCAAACATTTATAATTAATTAATGGAAAAAAAGACAAATATATCCCGAACCATCGTAAATGGTATGCATATACCCTCCGTCATGCTTTTGGGACATTGGTCTCCTTCAACTTAAAATTACATTTTTTTTTGTTGAAAAATTAATTTATTTTGTCCCTACCCTCAAACCACTCCAACCACCACCACCCCCGCCCTCAAAAAAAAATATTAAAAGTTGTTTTTTAAAGATATTTCTAATTTCAATTTTTTATTTTTTTTACCACCCTCCCCCCCCTTCCATCAGCCCCCAACCAGCCCCCCACATCCTTCAAAAAATAATAATTTAAGTTTGTTTTTTAAAAAATATTTTCTACTTCAAATTTTTATTTTTTCAACGCGATCCTCGACCTCCCACCCCTCTTGCCAACCCCCCACCCCCCTCCCCTAAAAAAAATTGAGTTTGTTTTTTAAAAATATTTTCAACTTCAAAATTTCATTTTTTTTCACCCCTACCCTTGATCCCCACCCACCCCCAACCAGCCCCCACACCTCAAAAAAAAAAATTAAGTTTGTTTTTAAAAAATATTTTCAACTTCAAAATTTCATTTTTTTCACCCCACCTCCCAAAAAACAATTTATGTTTGTTTTTAAAAAATATTTTTAACTTTAAAATTTCATTTTTTTATCCCTACCCTCTGTTAGGATATCTACTAATCCTAGATAAGGATGGACATATTTTAAATATTTGTATATAGTTATTGTAGATAGAGTTAAGTACTCTTTTAATTCTATTAGGACTCTAAGTCATTCTCATATCTTAGTATTTAAATATTGGATGTATCATTGATAAAATTATCAATTCAATCAAAACTCTTTCATGGTATCAGAGCAGGCAGAGGTCCTGAGATCGAATCTCACCGCCACCCAAATTTAAAAAAAAAATTCCACGTGCTTGGCCCATGAAAAAAAAATCAGGCCCGCAACGTGAGGTGGTGAGTTGAGAATATAATTAGATAATAAAAATGTGCTTTCTCTAACATCTTAAGCTTTTAGATGAGATGGTCACACACTATGTTAAATTAGGTCTTAGGCCTAGCTCACACCCCAAAAACTAGCTCAAAGGGAGGAGAATTGTCCAAGCCTTATAAGAAGTCCACTTATCTCATTAACCACCGATGTGAGACTTTTGTCATTCTTTAACACTCCACCTCACCCCCAGTGCTTAGCATCTGGTGCGTGGGCAATTTTTGTTTTTGGGGGCCCCAACATCGGGTGAGACGGGCCCTGCTCTGATACAATGTAAAGATATGGCACCTTGGCCTAACTCAACTCCAAAAGCTAGCTCATGAGGGGAGGTTTGTCCAAGTCTATATAAGGAGACCAAATTTCCATCCCTTTATCGACATAGGACATCTTAACACTCCCCCACACGCCCAGACCTCAACTGGAGCATGAACACTTCTAAATGAGGGCCCATCATCTTTGACCATGGCCAACTCATCAATTAGTAGTTCATTTTCTACCAATTTTCCACATACAAATTTGATTAAGTTAGATAGAAATAATTATGTATTGTGGAAGTCACAAATTTTACCTGCGATAAGAGGTCATGACCTGGAAGGGTACGTTGATGGATCACATAAGTGCCCTGGAAAATCCATCCCCGACAATTCAACCAACGAAAATTCACATGAATCGATTGTGAATCATGTGTACTTAGCATGGAGAAAACAGGTACAATTACTCCTTAGTTGGCTTATTTCGACTCTCACTGAGAGTGTTTTGGCACAAATTGTGGGGTGTGCCTCATCCATGGAAGTCTGACAAACATTAGAAAATATGTTTGCATCTCAATCGAAGGCGCGACTTATGCAACTTCGTCTTCAGTTGCAGACCACAAAGAAAGGCTCATTGTCCATGACAGATTACCTTCAAAAAATGAAGTCTATTGCAGATAACCTTGCTGCAGCAGCACAACCAGTCAAAGATGACGATCTCATTCTCTACATTATTAGTGGCCTAGGCCCGGATTACTATGCTTTGGTTGTTTCAGTTACCTCTAGGGCAGAAGCTATCTCCATCGCTGATCTCTATGGACTGTTCTAAAGTCATGAAACTAGGCTTGAGAGTTTGAATCTTATAGAACAAGGTCTTGGTCAAGTTAATTTGACAGTAAGAAATTCTAATACTAGTCAAAAGAATGAGAACGGTTTCCACAAGAACAATATATCAAATAATAACAATGGCAGATTTGGACGAGATCGAGGTCGTGGTCGTGATGGTCGATATAATATGGGTCATGGTCAATCTCATAATCCCACGGGATCTTCTCAATGTCAAGTGTGTAACAAATATGGACACACTGGATTAACATGTTATCATCGTTTTAATCATGCTTATCAAACAAATTCTAATACTCAAATGGTAGCCTTTATAGCCCAACCAAATACGGTCTCTGACCCAGCATGGTATCCTAATTCTGGGGCTACAAATTATCTCACCAATGATCTCAATAATGTCACTATCTGTGGAGACTACAGTGGTAATGAGCAAATTGTGGTTGGTAATGGATCAGGTATGCCTATCTCTCATATTGGTGATTCTAAGTTGCTTTCTTCGTCTCGCTCACTACATTTGAAGAATATTTTATTTGTGCTTGAAATTACTAAAAGCTTATTAAGTGTAGCACAATTCACTGTTGACAACAATGTGTTTTCTGAATTTCATCCTTATTTTTGTCTTGTGAAGGATCTGGCAATGGGAAAGTCCTATTGGAAGGGAGACTTGAAGATGGCCTCTATAGGCTTCTCTCCATTGACAAATCTGATTTACGCTCATTCAATAAACCTCAAGTTTTTCTAGTGACGAAGCCATCTCTCGATGTATGGCATAGTCGGTTAGGTCACCCTTTAATAAAAATTGTTCAAAGTGTTGGTAAAGCTCTCAATCTAGCAGTTCCTATGAATAAAATTTTAGGTGTTTGCGCTTCCTGCCAACAAGGCAAAAGTCATAAACAACCTTTTCCTATTTCAACTTCATTGTCGCTCCATCATTTAGACCTGATTCACTCTGATGTGTGGGGTCCTGCTCCTTTGTTAGCAAGCAATAAATTTCGTTATTATGTTGTGTTTATTGATGATTGCACCAAATATATTTGGTTTTATCCTAAGCCATCTAAAAGTGAGGTATATACTGTGTATTTACGTTTTAAATCACAAGTTGAAAACTACTTTGAACATAAAATAAAGGTAGTCCAGTCTGATTGGGGAGGAGAATATCAAAAATGCTCTAAATATTTTGAACAAGTTGGCATACTTCATCAGGTGTCTTGTCCTCACACTCATGAACAAAATGGCTCACCGAAAGAAAACATAGTCACATAGTTGAAACGGGCTTAGCTTTTCTAGCCCATGCCTCTCTTCCTCTTCAATTTTGGGACTATGCATTCTCTGTTGTAGCCTATTTCATAAATCGTATGCCAACTCCTATCTTAAATAATATCTCACCTTTTGAGAAATTACATGGAAAGCTCCCAGATCATTTTTTGAAAGTATTTGGTTGTGCTTGCTATCCTTATTTACGACCTTATACTTCTCACAAGCTTGTTTTTCGATCTTCTCAATGTATTTTTTTAGGATATAGTTCAAATCATAAAGGTTATAAATGTCTTCATGTTCCAAGTGGTTGTTTCTATATTACTCATCATGTTGTCTTTGAAGAGTCTCTTTTTCCATACGTCACTTCAAATCATGTCATCACTGCAGGTCCTTCACCTTCTGTGTCCTCACCAATGTTAACAGTAATTGCTTCATGCAATACTTCTACATCCAGCAACACATTTTCCCTGCCAACTCCCCTTACACAACCTTGTACTCATCTTCCTCCAAATTCCTTAACTAATATAAACCTTCCAGTTGAGTTACCTTCTCCACTCTTGCACAATCAACCCTCTCAACAGATTCCTAAGTCCAACACTTCCACTAGAACTAAGTCCACTACCACAAATAATGCTCATCATCACATGATTACAAGAAACAAAGGTAAAGTGACTAAACCTCAAGCCAACCTCTCCACCAAATATCCACTTCCAGATTCATCTTTTCCCATCGAGCCGACTTGTTTTACCCAGGAAAATATGGATCCAAAATTGAGGGAAGCTATGCAAGAGAAATACAATGCTCTCATTCAAAAAGGAACTTAGACCCTCATACCCGCATCTAATATAAAGAACATTGTTGGTAGCAAATGGATTTTTAAACTCAAACTTCATCCAGATGGGTCCATTGAACGTTATAAGGCTCGTCTAGTAGCAAAGGGGTATAATCAAGAAACTGGCATCGACTATCATGATACATTTAGTCCTGTTGTGAAACCTACCAAAATTAGAGTTATTTTGACTTTAGCCTTGTCAAATGGATGGTCTCTTCGCCAACTTGACGTTAAGAATGCATTTTTACATGGCGAGTTACAAAAAGAGGTATATATGTCTCAACCTACTAGATTTATTGATCCGCAATTTCGTTATCATGTGTGTCGTTTACATAAGGCGTTGTATGGTCTCAAACAAGCCCCTAGGGCTTGGTTTGAGAAGCTCAGTTCAACATTACTTTGCTTTGGCTTCAGTAGCTCTAAGTTGGATAGTTCTCTGTTTATTCATTCATGTGGTTCCAACATTACTATTGTGTTGGTTTACGTAGATGACCTTATAGTCACAGGAAGTTCTACTGATTTCATAAATGCTCTCATTCATAAGTTGTCCTTTGACTTTGTTGTAAAAGATCTAGGAGACTTGCATTATTTTTTAGGTGTGAAGGTTACTGCTTCTCCTACTGGTCTGGTATTATCTCAAACCAAATATGTTAGAGACCTTTTACAGAGAGCTCATATGGATGGTGCATGACCGATTTCAACTCCAATGGTCAGTGGGTTGCAATTATCCAAGCATGGAAGCACTCCCTTTGAAGATCCAGCGCTATATTGAAGCCTAGTTGGAGCTCTTTAGTATATCAACATTACTAGGTCAGATGTATCCTATTATGTCAACAAATTATGTCAATTTATGCATTCTCCTACTGTTGCTCATTTTCAAGCGCTGAAGCGAGTGCTGCGTTATTTAAAAGGGACTATACATCTTGGTTTACAACTTCGACAATCTCCGACATTAGTTGTCAATTACTCCTCTGATGTGGACTGGGCAGGGAGTCCTGATGATCGGCGATCCACTCATGGTTATTGTATTTTCCTAGGGTCTAATCTGGTATCGTGGTGTTCCAAGAAGCAAAGAGTTGTTTCACAATCTAGTACTGAATCTGAATACCGAGGCTTAGTTGTTGCTACGGTTGAGATTACATGGTTACAACATCTTTTACAAGAATTACATGTTCTTTTGCCTAAACCTCTTAAGCTCTGGTGTGACAGCTTATCTGCTACTTATCTTACTGCTAATCCAATCTTTCATGCTCGTACGAAGCATATTGAGTTGGTTTTCCATTTTGTTAAAGAGAAAGTTTCCTTTAAAGATCTGGACGTCTGTTACATAAGCTCAAGAGATCAAGTAGCTGATACCTTAACTAAAAGTCTACCAGCCCGACGGTTTTTGTTCCTTCGAGACAATCTCACTGTTACAACATCATAGTTTCGCTTGCGGGGGGATGTTAGGATATCTACTAATCCTAGATAAGGATGGACAAATTTTAAATATTTGTATATAGTTATTGTAGATAGAGTTAAGTACTCTTTTAATTCTATTAGGACTCTAAGTCCTTCTCCTATCTTAGTATTTAAATATTGGATGTATCATTGATAAAATTATCAATTCAATCAAAACTCTTTCACCCTCGACCCCCCAACCCCCCTACCAACCCCCACCCCCAAAAAAAATTTATGTTTGTTTTTAAAAATTATTTTCAACTTCAAAACTTCAATTTTTTTCACCCTACCCTCGACCCCCACCAACCCCCCTCCCCAACGCACCTACCCACCCTACCAGCCCCCACACTCCCCCAAAAAAAAATATATGTTTGTTTTAAAAAAATATTTTCAACTTCAAATTTTTATTTTTTTCACCTCTACCCTTAACCTCCCCCCCCCCTCCACCTCCAACCCCCCACTCCCAAAAAAAAAAATTAAGTTTGTTTTTAAAAAATATTTTCAATTTCAAAAATTATTTTCTACTTTAGTAAAAATGAAAGATATTTCTCAAAAATATTTTTCATTCATAAATCAAACACTAAAATTCTTTTCCAGAAAATATTTTCTACTCACCAACCAAACTTGAGAAAATAAATCAAAAATCTACTTATTTTCCAGGAAAACATTTTCCTTCATACCAAACACACCCTTAGTCAAATTAATACTTATTATATTAAAGAGTACTTGCACATTTTTTCTTTTTTTTTTTTTGGTTTTAGCTTGGCAAGTGTTTAACAAATACTTCATGACTTGCATAAATTATTACAAATTTTAAAAAAAGGGTTAAGCACAACCTTAACTTAATACATATAAAGTTATATGCCATAAATAAATTTGGTATTTTGATTAAATACTGAGATTTCAAAAACAAATATCGAACTGAATATCAAAATTGTTCACTATTATACTATTTCTAAATTTTTCTTAATTAATCTACTGTAGTCTATCCAATTCTGACTCAAGTAATCAAGTTGAAGCAGAAGGATAAGGAATGGGCAGTGGCAGTACAAAATAGTTGTACTAGAGTGGAAGTGTGTGACTTAATGCTCTATCCTAAAGCCTTTTTTTATTCTTCATTGAAAGTGGGCAGCTTGGATGGTCAATTCCCAAGGCTCTAACATTAGGTTCTCCTTCTACACTTTTCTTTTGTCTTTCTTATTATTACTTTTTGTTTCCCGCCCGATCTCTGGAGCTCACATTAGAGTTTTGATTAAATTCGAATCATGTACCGAGCTTATTCAGGGGTGACGCTCCCAACAGGATTTTCTCCATACCTAGAACTCAAACTCGAGACCTCTGATTAAGGATAAAACAGTCACATCACTGCACCACTTACTATGTTAGTTTTGTCTTTCTTATTAGTTATACTATTTATATCTTCAACATTCCTACCTATATATTCACCCTCCACTCCCCCACCCCCACATCAACATAGGGCGTATTTGTTTTTGGTTATATTTTTTGTATCGAATGCATTTGTATATATTCGCTACTGATTATACATTTGCATCAAGTGTAGATGTTTCTTGTTATTCGTTATGTATCAATATTGTACTCAAATGTGTCCGTAACTTATTATGAATTTATGTCAATATATTAAGTGTTCTAGCTAGTTCCTTTATTATATGCTTATATTATGTATTTGGATGTACTTTTATCGTTTTATATAGTTTCATAATAAAAATATACTTATATTAATAATTATATTTTAAGAGATGTACAAAATTAAAATGAACAAGTAAAAATAAATATAGAAAATGTCTATTTTTAATTCAACATGTGATGCATCGTGCACTTTAAGGATTGTTGAAAAGCAGTAACTTATAGATTATGTATCTGAATTCGATAATTTTGACTCGAATTTCATGTGTATAAAAACCCGTTAAAAGAAGTATAGAATACTAAGTAATAGATTTGAAATCTAATAAATCAAATGTATTGTGATAAATTATTTCCAAAATCAAACTTGTAATGTCTAAAGAATATTGAATCCACTCATAAACTTGTTGATTAGTTAGAAATCTGTTTTACAAAAATAAAAAAAGGTACAATCAAGATTATCAAGGTTAAAAGCTTGAAGTAGAAGATGTGCATGAAGCTAAATTACATAGTATTAACTATTATGGATGAACCCTAATTTAATGGTAGAAGGCTAGAAGCTAATCAACCACATTATGCTTGGTGCACCCTTCACTATCTAATGATCGAAATCTTTTTATTTTATAATCGTAGATTCACGTCAATTTGTGTACACCTGGATTAAAATTTCACAAAATATTTGTCATCCTCCACCAACAAGAAGTATACTTGTAACTCTGTCTACCAAACATAGAACAAATGGAAAGAGATCACGTCGAAATCCCTTTGCTTATACCTAAATCACTTAGAATACATCTTTATCCTCTCTTGGATACATCCCTATCCCCTCTCGGATACATCTCTATCCCCTTTCGAATACATCCCTTCCATTAAGTAATGTATCATTCACAATCCGTGAGCTATGTATCCACATGTTTTCTGATATATCCGAGATCCTATAAATTTAAGGGATTTTTGTAATTTGAAAAAGAATAGAAATATGATGTAATTAACTTTTAACACTATGAGATTTATGTAAGTTTTACTTTTTTATAAAAAATAAAATTGAAGCCCATAATTTCCTTCTGATTATTGACGATGATGGGCCAACTTGCTCTCAAGCCCATGTTTTATAATAAGAACTAAGAAGGATCTTTTGAAATAGGACTGGCCCATTCTCAGTCTAAACACCCAATGATCTTGGTGGGGATCAGGGACGTTGAGTCGATGGGGAGGAAATAAATATAATGAACTTGCATTGTTACGTATGAAACTTATTTTTTCTACTTTTGTTAGAGAAATCACTTTTCTCATTTTTAAAGAACTTATGCTGTTTCAAAAAATATTTTGATCAATCAAACATTTTTTTGAAAATATTTTCCTCCTTATCAAATACTCACCCTATGTATTACAATATCTTAAAAGATCTTATAGGATAATTATTCCGATTTATCTACACTCCATAAATGGAAATAAAGGGAGTAACATATATTATGTGAAAAATATTTTTAAACTATTATAAATCGAAATAATTAATTTAAATATCTAAAAATCATATAAAAATCTGGTTACTTTCGAAACTTCATGTGTACCACATACATTGAACAAAGAGAGTAACATATTATGTAAAAAAAATATTTGGCCAACTCTCAAAATTTATTTGTACGAAATAAATTGGAACAAATAGAGCAATAACTTAAAGCATATACAAATTTGATTGACTCCATATTTTATTTGTGTTTCATAAATTAAAACAAAATAAATAATATATATTGAACTCGTACTGGTACGAATGATACTTGATCACACCCCAAAGAAAGAAAAAAATACGTAGAAAAAATTGAGAGTGGCCGGCAACCATATGCCACTTTCAAATACCAAGACAACGTTGAGAAATGGTAGCCCACCTAGCACTAAACAAGAAATATTAAATTAATATCACAATAAAAAGTAATTTTTGTCATTTGACATTATAAAATATTGATTACACACCATATGAGTATAAAAAAAAAACATTTTATAGTATGTCAGCCAACGTATCAAAGAGAAAATAAAGAAAGTAAATTATATATGGTCAACTAAACTAACACTGGTATCGGATTTGACCTCTTGAACTATTAATAAGAAATTTTGTGGAACTTTATTACCAAAAATCGAATATTCTTAAGTGATGTATTAATTTAATGATAAAAATTACATAAATTTTATCATTAAAATGAAAATCCTTTAAAATTAATAGAATCACGGATACATCAGAAACCTACGAATATATAGTTCACGGATTGCAAATAATACATTATTTAATGGGAATGATATATATATCTAAGCGGGGATAGAGATACATTCGAGAGGAATGGATGTATTTAAGAGGGGGATACAAATGTATCCGAGATGGGAGGAATGTATCTGAGAGAGGATAGGGATGTATCCGAGAGGAGATTTTAGTAATTTTTTTAACTAATATTTTTTTAGAGATTATATTAAAATAAGAGGTATATTTAATTAATTTGTAATAAAGGGAAAATGATTCAGCATTAGCATTTCCATTTACTACTAGAGCAATACAAGACTGCAAGAGTGTATAATTAAAAAACTTAAAATATAAAGACAAGCATTATAATTTGAAGTTTTAATTAATTAATCTAATTCTTTTTACCACTTTTGGTATGCACTAAATTAAAGTATGCGACAATGTCGATTGTCCAATTTTTTGTGACAAATTTTGAGATGATTTATTTTAAGTGTGATTTATTAATAAAATAGTTGAAATAAAATAATTAGACGCATGATGCAATAATTCATGTAAATACTAAATCATTGTTTTATTTTCCATTCTTCTTTCTTCACTTTGTCTTGAGCTGGAAAATTATAAAGTCTCGTAGCCCATCGCAGGGGCGGAGCTATATGGTGGTGTCAGCAGGATATTTACGGGATATTTTTCGTCGAAAAATTACACTATATATAAATTTAATTTTATTTTATATTGATATATATAATATTTTAAACATAAGGGTATACTCAAAACTTACATGGCGTCCTGTTTGAATCCATTATAATATGATAATAGTATATGATTAGTAAGAAATTCCGCGCAATAATCTATATATCCATCTTCAATCCTAACATGTGTTAGAAAAATTAATCAAAACGTCATAAGCTCTTCGTTTTCCAGTTTGTAAAATCAAAACAAAAATTTTCAAAATTTATTTTTAAGAATATTGGTTTTGATGAAACAAATTCCAACTTTATCAAGGTCAAAATATAGGTCATTCTCTAAAAGTCGTACTTGTTTTTAAGTGATCAGATGCTTTTGTTTGGATCCTTTCCCTTTATCCTGTTCCACCTTGTTAATTTTCTACCCCTTTTTTTCTACTTCATTAGTTTATTTAATTTGTAATGTTTATTTTTCATCCATAAATAAATCATATAAGTCGAATCTAATTTTGATGAGATTGTTTTCGGTAGATCATCGGTTTAAGTAATGTATATAAAAATCAAATATGAAAAAGAAATACAATAGTAAAGAAGTCATGCTAAAGTAAAGAAGAAAGAGAACAATAACAACAAAAATGCTATGGTAATCGAAGAAAAAAAAAAGCAATAAATAATAATGAAATCGAATAATAAGATAGTAGAGGTAATAAAAAAAATACTCATAAAGGACACTAGACAACGCTCGACTATCTATTAATCTTCTACCCTAATCCTCAACCTCCATCTCTGCTAGGGTCATGTTCCTGGATATGATGCAGAAGTATCATGTCCTATCTAATCACATGCCCCAAATACTTTTTTGGTTTACCTCTACCTCCCATCATACTCACCATAGTCAACCTCATCACTGGAGCATCGGCTATGCATCTCATGTCCGAACTATTTCAGTCTCACCTTCCTCATTTTATTCACCACATTATTATTTTTCGCACATTATCCTAAATAGGCGAACATATATGTTACTAATATTATCTCTCCTAGTATGTCTATATATCTATCTCAATATTCTTATTTTCACTACTTTCATGATCTTTTTTTTTAACGTGTAAATTCTTAATTAATCAACACTCCACCTATACAACATAGCTAACCTAGCCACTACTTTATAAATAATAATAGTAGGAGTTCTTATATTTTGCGCAACATTATTTAAACATTTAGCTGGATTGATTAAAGAGACAACTAATAGGGGATAGTATAATGAATGTACTTCACTATTTTTAGCAAATTGACATTTGGCACATTTTTGTAACAAGAGTTAAGCTGAGCTGGTAATAATAATTAATTAAATTTACACTAAATTAGTATATGACCGTTTCGAAACTGAACGTGCAAGTTTTTAATTGTTGAACTACAAGAGTTAGCTCATCAAATCCCTAGCCAAGTGTGGTAAAGAGTATTATAATAATAGGGATCACGAAAAAATTTGATAAAGTAACAAGTATTTTTTTTATTTTTAATCAAAAGTTGTATGTCAAACCTGAGGAATACGATTGTATTTAACATAAAAAGTTTTTCATTGAAAGTGACATTTTTGAATATGAGTTTTAATTAATCGAGCTCAAAGTGATTATATGATATTGAATGAAAAACATAATAGTAGTTGACTAGAAGTACGCGGAGCATTAGAAGTAGCTAGAAGCAAGCCAGCTTAATTATTTGATGACTCATCATGCAACTCCCTCCTAGAGAAACATAATTTTTAAAATGCTAATTGGAAATTTATTTATTTAAAATCGTCGAATTATAAGTGATCATATAGAAAAAGGAACCATGAGTGTTTGGTACGAGGGAAATACTTTTCGAAAATAATTCTCTTAGAAAATTATTTTTTATTGAAAATTCGAAAAATACCTGTCACGTTTTCTCTAGTTGCCATTCATAATGATTTTTTCTTTTACTTTTTTAAAGCTTTTGAGTTGGTGATAGCTAATTCGTGTTTTT
This sequence comes from Solanum verrucosum, assembly GCF_900185275.1. Classification (NCBI taxonomy): domain Eukaryota; kingdom Viridiplantae; phylum Streptophyta; class Magnoliopsida; order Solanales; family Solanaceae; genus Solanum; species Solanum verrucosum. The sequence continues at coordinate 514,291 of NW_026020194.1, forward strand.
TCGAAAAAAGAGGACCATTGATTACTTTTCATAGCGTGGTGGCTAAACTCGAATAGATTACTTACTTTTTAGAAAGGGTGATAGAGGTCGTTGTAAGGACTGTAAGATTATTCCGAACGAGAATCTTACTATCCACCATAAGTTTTTGATGATGAACTTGAAGATTAAGCAACAGGGGAGGAAGAAGGCTTTATATGAGCGATCGAGGATTAAATAGGGTGGCTTGAACCCTGTCCTCTCTCGGGAGATGAGAGAGAAGTTGATGGCAATGGGGACCTAGAGAAGTAGTAGGAATGCAAATAATGCAACATGTGCGATAAGATAACTAGTTGCATTAGGAAAGTAGCTAGATAACGAGTTGTGGTGGTGGTCGTGGAAGGTGAGGCAGTGTCCATGAAAGAGTGGACTGCCCTAGTCCTCTTCCTTGGCTCTAACCCTCAAACTTAGCCCTCGCTTAGTCTACTAGTTTTCGGACGTCATGGTTGTTTCGTGACGTTTGACCTCTAAAATCACCAAACTAGCTTCAATAGCCATTTTTCATCATTTAAACAAGTTTTCAACTATAAACTAACATGCGAGTCTCTAGTTCAACCTACTAGTTTTAGTCGAGCCTTAGCTAGGTCTTACTAGTTCGTACGGGGCATTACAATATCCCCTCCTTGGGAACATTCGTCCCCGAATGACACTTAAACATCTAAAGGAATCAAAACTCAAACTAGCAGCCCAACAAGCATGTAATCATCAAAGTGATGTACAACTCTAAAAAAAGTACACCACACACAACGAGCATCATTCAAAGGAGGAACTTAAACTCCAATTTTAACATAGTCAATGCAAATATAAAGAAATAGGAACTATATCTATCAATCTATATGCATGACATTATCATGTTTAGTTATGTTCAAGGAGGAACTACCTTCTCCTATTCATAACACACCAACATCAACATTTCTCATGTTCAAAAGAAGAACTACCTTCTCCTAGTCATTACATGGTCCATACATCATTAAGCACATATGCAAGTTTCCATGTTCAATAGCACTCTTACAAGGAGGAACTTTTCAACTCCTTACTAAGACATGCTCATATCTTATTTTCATGAAGTACAATAAATCACTTATAACCAATGCACTACAACATAAGGGAAACAACTCATACAACTCATCTTTATTCAAAAACACAAGTTTTTATGGAAATGCACAAACCTCATTAATTCACATTAACATGGGATGAACTACCTCCTCCACTCTTTAGGCAAGTTTCCACCACTACTTAAGGATCTAACATGCAATTTCATAAGGACACATTCCAGCATGTTCATTAATTCACATCATGAAGTCAAGTATGCCATATTACACACAACGCACAACAATATGTAAGCATCTTAGACATATTTCATTTCATTGGAGGAATTTCCTTCTCCAACTCACATCATGCTTATCATATCATCTTAGGCCAACTATGCCATTACTTCTCAAAAGCATATTTAAACCATTCACCTCATGAATCACATAGGTTTCTTACTCTAATTGCCTATCAACATAAGGAACATGAGACATGAAAACTCATTTTACCTTAAAATATGACTTCACAAGAACATATTTATCATAAGGAAATCATGAGAACACCTAAGTCACACATGACTCCTAAAACATAACATAAGCCCATCAAGGAACTCTTGGTCTCAAGCTAGAATAGGAATGGAAGAAAGAGATGAGGATGTTGGGATTTCAACAAGTCATGCTTTCCAAGCACACCATCCCCTCCTTAGGAGGAAGCCCTCACTACCACCCTCATGAAAACTTCTTTCAAGCACTCCTAAAGACATAACCAAACTCACATTTTGCCATCTTTGCAAAAGTCTATGGTCCTCAACACCTAGCCATACCACCCTTATATGACATAATCAAACACCAAATCCATAATAGGAAGAAATTGTACCCAAATGTCATCCTACTCAACAAGGTGATAACTAATACACACTCAAGAGCCCCATATTCTTCTAACCATCCGGGCCCTATCATCAATAAAAACACACCGAGTATGCAACCCATTCATACTAAGAGGCACATCAAGGCTTAACATGTCAAGTTTCACTAAGTCAACAAGAGTATTCCTAGGGGAACAAGGTAAGGGATATCCTTCACAAACCCTTTTTTTTCTAACTTTAAACCATTAACTGGGGTAAAATTCGAAAAAGGTTCTATTAACTCATTCGGAGAACTCTAAGTCTCATAGCCTCATAAGGCATCATTCTAGTTAAGGTAATACCGGAATACAACATAGCACTTACTCTCACATGAAATTACCACATACCGGTACCTTCATCTCAAAAATTCTTCCAAGTCAACCCTAGTAGCATCCTTTTCTAAGGCCTTCACTAGGATATCACTCAAGGTCTCATATGAATCTACCACTCCGGGTCTAGATTGCTCAAATCCACTAAACCACATAAGGTGAGAATTCAAGCAAACCTATCTCATAAACATCAAGGACACTCAATGACCTTACCATCTAAGCACATTATCCCTCCTTGGGGTAAGCCTAAACTATCTCATTACACAACATGATTCTTAAACTAATGAGGATCTCACTCCTACCCTCTTTTAAATGAGCTTAATCACTCAACATCTCTAGGTACCACTAAAGAATCACTATTCGTCAAAATTCAACACATCATAAAACTTATAAGGACTAAGTTGGGTTCTACTAATCAACCACATATGGTCATAACTAAACCCATGAATACTAAGGGTAACCCAAAACTTCACCATATCCTATTTATAATGTCATAAAAGACAAGTAGTTCCGGATAAGTCCTACAAGGTTCATCACCTTAGGTACCTCATCTATAGTCTCTAGAGGATCTCCCTCCCTTAGGTCCATAGAAATTCCGGATTCTAATAAAGCATAAAACACATATTGGGACCCTTAAGATCCTCTACCACTTACTCTAGACCATTTTAATCCTTTATCATCACTTTTGGTGGAATCTACCAACCAACCTTGCCTAGGTATTATCTAAGCACCCTACTTAAATGACCATACTTAAGATCAATCTTAAAGGACAACTAACTCTTTTGAAGTTGGTCAACACCTACACTCTTCTCTCTTACTTCAACTAGGTAGTACATGCAACCCTCAAGGTCTACTTTAAAGCACAACATAATCAAAACATGACCTCACAATTACCTTGCTAGGTAGGAACACTATCTCCCCTCCTTAGGAGTAAGCCTACACAAGTTCTTCTAACCAACATGAAGGCAACTATGAAGCATTATTCACACAAAAGGCAACATCACAATCTTTTACCTCAAATCTCACAAGTCACATAGCCATAATTAGTATCACAACCAACCTTTCTCCCTCACTCCTTGTAACAAAAGCCCTTCAAGTGGTCACAACCTAAAGACCATCGGATAAGGGATAAGAGAGAGAGAGCTTATAGATCTATGGCACGACTTAGAGAATGAAGAAGTGAGGTTTCCTAACGTCCTATAGCCTCTCGCTCATAAATGTGTCGCGACTCACACCGATGAACAAGACTCTACTAGACACGGTTTGAGACATCCTAAGACCATTCCATAACCTTATGCTCTAATACCAAGTTTATCACGACCCGAGAGCACCCCCTAGTCGTAACACGGCGTACTCGACCTCTCGGAGGTCTTATATAAGCCCTTAGCATATCATGAACATTAAAGCATATGAAAATAGCGGAAAATTTAAAACTTTTCTTTACAATCGAAGTCTTCATAAAATAAGAGAGAGTCTATGACACTATGTCTCAAATCATCTATAACATTTAGAATAACAACTTAGGGACACGGCCCTTACACAAGTCTAAAGACATAAAACATAAAGACATAATGACATAAGTGTACGAGGTAGGTTCATCTTTGGAACTATGAGGACTCCCCAAGTCTTCATTCCCAAGCTCCTTAGAAACCTAACTTCCATGCATAAGACATCACATCACCAAACCCTACACTTTGTAAAAAGGTATAAGAAATATGGGTTAGTACAACACACGTACTAAGTATGGAAGCCATGCATAAAAACCATTAAAAACATGCTCAAAAGGGGCATTTAGTTGAAACCATGTTTTATGCATATTTTGAACATCATCTTGAAATAATTGGAGAATCACAAGTCACAAGCAACTCACATATAGTTCATCAAAGCACAAAGGATAATATCATCACTATAAGCATAGTCTCTAAACATAGTCTTAATACATTTTCCTCATTACAAGACATATTAGTCATGCATGTTAAATCATTAAGACCATTACATCATAATAGCATAACAAAATAAGTAACCCTAGGTTTCATTTGTGCCCTGTGTAGATAAAGCCCCATAACCCTATCTACACTAAGTATTACCTTTGGTTCACCATGCTTATATTTAACATACATTAGTCTTATGCATAACTAATACATATAATCATGAGGCATTCATAATCACTTAATTCATGTCAAGAATGTAGGTCACAACATATACCCAAATAGGACATGCAACAACTCATAAATCATCAACATGTAGTGAAACTATACCATGATTACTCTCGAAGGTTACTCATCATCTATGAGTGGCATCCCATACTACCCCTCACTCAAAGTAGGTCCTCTTAAGAAGTCATTAGTCATAGTTCATGCATCATACTCGTAGTTTATACATCTTAGTCATATTTCATATACTTCATATCATAAGTAAACCACCCTCATAACCCCTTCACAAGTTCACTTGTGCAATGTATATATGAAGTCTCATACCCCCACATATACTAAGCAAACCAATCAAGAAGTCATAAGTGTAGTTCACATGCATAGTTCATATTAAGTGAAGTCATTCTTAACATTCTTATATGCCATACGAATATAAGTTGTCATATATATAGGACTCACACAAGAACTCCTCTTAAGACCCACTTGTGCAATGTATAGGTAAAGTCCCATACCCTTACCTATACTAAGTAGTATCTCTCAAGAAACCCTAGTTAGAGCCCATGTCCTCATTCATAAGTCATTTTCATATCTTAGTTCATTCTTACAACATTGGGAGATTTTGCCATAACCGACATAGACCATGTGAGCTACATGGAATCCGGCGTCTTCCTACCACACCGAAAAGAAAGTGTTCAACTTGCCAAAGTAGAACATACATACATTATAGCATCTAGGTGGATCCACCAGATGACAATCCTATGTTGGCACATAGTTAAGGGATAAAGAGATTGCTTCTAGAAACCCTCTTTATACTTATTAGTATTATAGTTTCCATCTCATGAGACCTCTTTAGTGGAAACCTCCTGCCTTTGTGAAGGAATCCTATCTCATATACATATCATCTCGGTGCTAACCACAAACTCCCCTTTTTAAAGTAACATTTAATCTTTACTTAAGTCATATTTATGGAAGAATGCACTAGGCACTCAAACCAACATATATCATAATAGCTCATAGATTCTTTAGGTGAGAATGTCCTTTCAACCTTAGAATCAACATATGTCATATTATGAGAAAACCTTTCATATTATATGCATAGTATGTTCATGAGAAAAGCCTTTCATGCAACACATAATACTATCATAATATCAACCTATCATGTGTAGTCATAGCATAACGTACTTAGTCATATCATCATGGTCATGTACATTTCATGCATAATAGTATGTAAAGGTGCATATGAGAATTAGCCTTTCAATTTACACCATAGACACATTATATTCATGTTTATGCATGGAGTGTGTGTACATAATTGTCCTCACAATGGCACACCAACAACAACATTAACATCATAGACACCTCATTTCTCAAGGGGGTCATAACATGTACATAATATCCCAACTCATGCACAATTCACCTATATTGCATTTAAGGATCTTAGACCATGTAAATCACATATCTAACATTCATACAATGGACATGGATACATTCATCATTCAAGTAGGTCATTCATGGCATGTATAGAATCATATATTCATATAGGGGAAATATATGGGTGGGGTTCTTCCACAATAACACCTAATACAATTCAACATGCATAGCACCACAATGATCATAACATATCATTTGTATCAATAACATAGCATACTTTAGTCATGTCTAGGGTTGTAGGGAAGAGGGGCTTTGTCTCAACACTACAATTCATACTAGCAAGCACCTCCACCATAAGTGGATCAATCCATTCATACAAGGAATACATTGTAAGTTAACACCTCCACCATAAGTGGATCAACAATTCAATAGAAGATTACTTATCAAATATTGAAAACTTACATCCATAGCCATCAAGGCTTTCATCAAGATTCAACCCTATTTTCTTGACATTCATACATCAAATAGAATACCATCATAATACAATAATGAATTACATAATAACATACTAGATTCTCATCCTTCATTCATCATTCAAAGTATACTAGGGTTAGAATTTGAGAAAGAAGGAGAAACATGGGTCTTATGGGGGATTCTTCAAAAATCACCAACACTACATGAATTCATCCATAATTGTTCATATAACATCAATAAAAATCAGTTTATAACAACAATTCAACATTTAGAAAGAAGACCCACGTTTTTGGATTGAAATCTACAATTTGGGGGACTTTGAAAACCGTCTTTGGAAGGACCTCTTGGGGAAAGAGATCCCAAGAGTGAAGAGAAACCATACCTTAGTTAAACCCTATGAATTTTGTGTGAAATCTCCCATCTACCAGCCCTTGCTAAGCTCCTTCCAAGTTCTTCAATGGAGTCTTGAGTTGAGAGAGTTTTGAGAGAGGAAGGGTTTTGAATTTAAGAGAATGACTTTAAAAATAGACTTAAAACCTTATATATTTATCATATAAACCATTTAAAATCAACCCCACATAATAAACAATTAAAACGAAATTACTTAAAAACCCCTCACTTGGGCAGGCCCGCCAGGGACCAAGGAAGACCTTACGGACCGTGAAGGGGGACCACGGCCCGTGAAGGTGCCCGTGGTCCCTAGGCAGTAGTTCCCCTAAGGCTTGCCAACCTCCAAACAGCCAAGGAAACTTCAAGGCCATCTCTACGGACCGTCATCATCACCACGTCCCGTCAAACGGGTCGTGAAGAATTTCCAGCCTGACAGTGCTTCACTATATCGAGAATAAATTTTTACTCCAAGATTAGAATTGGGCAAACTCGGTGGAGTTGGAAAGGAGACTCAGAGACCTTTAATTTTATAGGTTATGGCACACATAATTCGTTTTGAGCTAAGATATATGACCATTTGAAGTTGACCCTATACTCTAAGTCTAATGGAAAGCCCTTCACATGAGGCTTCACGATCTGTGGTGCCCCTCATGGTCATGATACAGTATCTAGGAAACCTTCCATTTAACCATCAAAAATCTAAGGCACCACCACGAGCCTTCCCACGAGACGTAGTCATCACCACGAGCCGTGAAGTGGCTCGTGTGGAGGGGCTGTTTGTGGGCAGCCTTTGTTTAGCCATTGCCTAGCCTACCACGAGCCACACCACGAGCCGTGGTCCTTACCACGAGTCACGGTGGTGGTCGTGAAAGGTGAGGCAGTGTCCATGAAAGAGTGAACTGCCCTAGTCCTCTTCCTTGGCTCTAACCCTCAAACTTAGCCCTCGCTTAGTCTACTAGATTCCAGACGTCATGGTCGTTTCTTGACGTTTGACCTCTAAAATCACCAAACTAGCTTCAATAGCCATTTTTCATCATTTAAACAAGTTTTCAACTATAAACTAACATGCGAGTCTCTAGTTCAACCTATTGATTTAGTCAAGCCTTAGCTAGGTCTTACTAGTTCGTACGGGGCATTACATTAAGCGTGCTGTTAGTAGAATGAACAGAGGAAGAACGACCAGACCAAATAAAATATCAAGGAGTTTTGAAAGAGCATATACATGATAGGTATAGAGCGATTAACAAAGGATTCGTGTGGTTTTGGGTGATCCAACTACAAAAGAACCAAGAATGGAGGGCTCTCCCTACCCTTCTGCCTAACTCTTTGTTCTTTAGAACATTATTTTAAGAATTTATGAGCCATTGTCCTTCTCCAACCCTGATTGCCCAATTTGATAGTTTACAATAAATGTGATTCATTTATTAAACATTGTTCTATGGTCGGTTTGTGACCCCCTAGATATCGAAGGCCTCTTTGGGTGATCTCGTAATTCCTACAGGGTGAAGATAATGGATTGGTCCATGAATTTTCATTCATTTTCTTTTGCCGCATTTCGCTCAAAGGGTTGATGAAATATAGGGTATCAAATTGTTCACAGATCTTCCAAACGTAGAGCGCGCGTTGTTTGATGTCATTTTTAAGATCGATGACCAAAATGTTTAAAGAATGAAGGTGGAGTATGATGTTTGTGTAATCAAGACATAACTTCCAATGCAAGTGTCTACGATCGTACAATAGTAAAGTAACTTAACCAAAGGTTGGGATCAAGTCCCAATGGAGTGGGCTTGAGAATTAATAGAAAAATAAAATTAAGTTCTAATTAGTCATAGCTAAAAACATTATCGAATATAAACATGTTAAATCTAAGGGGTGACGCAAGCGTCAATTATCAATGGGGGTTTGTGACAAGTAAGCAAAAGCAGCAAAAATGCAAAAAGTACTAATCAAGGAAAGAGAATTCTTGGGATGTGATAGAAATACGGGTTAGAGTAGACTATTGGGTACATGCTTTTGATAGTAAATCCGCTGAGTATTTGTGACTAGGATAGACTATAGTGGGGGTAAATTTTCTCTCGAGCAACTTACCCTGAATCAAATGGGTTCCTCTCGGACACCCACTTGCCGCATTTGAAGAACAACCTCCGTCTTAGCCCACTCACTCTCTCGAGCTGAGTGTGTGGGAGAAGGACTAGGGTTCACTCTCTTGAGCGAAACCTCATGTCGACCCACTCCCACCCGCCATCAATTTAGTAGTCTTAGTTTTATGACCTCTCTCTTGAGCAAGCCGAAAACACAAAGGTGAAATCGTATTTGCATCTACAATTTCATTAAGTTCCACCACAACTACTAAACGAAATCACATTTACACAACAAATAAACCAATAACAAGCAAGACCCAACAGATAATCTAACCATTATTCACAAAATCACACCCCAAGAATTGGGGTTTTAGCTACACATGTAAAAGAGACAGAAATTTATACCAATATGAGTTTGCATTCAAATGGGTATGAAGATTTAAGTCTCAAAACAAGCAAAGAGTGAACAATCTACAAGACCCAAGTCCAAATTCTTGGAGTTGAAACCCTTTGAATCTTCAAGTTCTTCAAAACCCTCTCCAAACTTAGAACTCAAAATTCTATGTTAAAAATTATATATTTAAAATCCGATATTAAGCTACAACTCTCAACGAGTATTTATAGTTTTCAAAAATCTATACTGCAGCGGATCATTCGGCGTCGTTAATCGAGATTGCCGATCAACTTAGTGATCCGTCCTTTGGTAGGTTTCATCGTCGTCTTGCTCTATCCTTCAACATCGTCATGTTTTGGATAATTGAGCGACATAGTACTGCTTCGTGGAACTGTTCGGCGATACGCTGACTGCTCTTTTTCACTACCGATTTGATCCTTTCTTTCAGGGCTCAGCACACTAGAACAAAAGGCGAGGATAAGACCTTTTGGCGACTCACCGAATGGATTCGGCGATTCTCAGATCTTCATTTCTTTGTTCTTTCAGCTACCTTTGTTCCTTTTTTGCTAAGTAGTGTCCATGATTTCCCTCAAAACTCCAAATACCTGAAACTTAAGAGTTTTCATCAGATATTGAGATAAAATATGCATTTGAGGACACTAATTCTATCAAAATATAGCCCTAAATGAGTCCAATTTGTTGACTCATCAGAGTACAGTAGTATATTGTTGTACGAGAACACAAATGATATTCAAAACTGTAATAATAATAGGGGCCGATATCAAGTTACATTATTCTATGACAGTTTGAGAGAGAATGATGAGGGTGAAAAGGGGTGTGTCTATTTTAAAGAATCAATTTCACAATGGAGCGATTGACTACAGAAGTCATCCATCTTGTGAGCAGATCAGTGAATAAGTATAAGGAAACAGATATGGACTTAAATATAAAGAAAGAAAGATGAACTTACATATGATGTTAATTGACCTTTTAAAAACCTATGATAATGTCTCGAGGAAAGTCCTCTGGAGATGCCGGGAGGCTAGAGGTGTACCGTTGACCTACATTAGGGAACATGTATGATGGAACGTAGACTCAGTTAGAACGATGAGAGGAGAAATATTGAAGCACTTCCTAGTTGATATGAGATTGCATTAGGGATCAATTCTTAGCATGTTCCTATTTATCTTGGTGATGAATGAATTGATGCAATATATTCAAGATGAGATGTCATGGTGTATATATTTGTAGATGATATAGTACTGATCGAAGAGACACTCAATAGAGTTATGTTAGATTGGAGGTATGGAGACAAACTCTAGATTAATCTAATGGGTTCATATTGAGCAAGACTTAAATAAATATTTGGAGTGAAAATTTAGTGATATTGCAATGCATGAGGCAAGTGTGCAAATGAGGTTTGATGCACAGACAATCCTAAGAGAGATAGTTTTAAGTAGCTTGGGTTTGTCATCGATGAAAGAGGGGACATCAATGGGGATGTCACACATCATATTGACATGGCTTGGATGAAGCGGAAACTTGCATTTGGAGTCTTGTGTAATAAAAAAATACCACATGAACTTAAAGGTAACTTTTATAAAGTGGTAGTGGACATACTAAAAGTGATAATATTAGGAACAAGGATATCATGGATAAAATGAGGAAAGCAAGATTATGATGATTTGAAATACGGAAGAGGAGTTAGTATTACAAACACTACAAAAAAAATACCTTTTAGCGGCAATAAATATACACATTAACAAAAAGTGTTAAAGTCTTTACTGGCATTAGTTAATTGTCATAGGATTCAATGTCGCTAAAGGCTTTAGGGACATATACAAAGAGTGTCAATTGCCGCTAAAAGTATATATTTAGTGGCAATTAAGCTATTGTCGTTAATTAATTGCCGCTAAAAATCATTTTTGAGGTAATGAAACTTTAATACTAACATGTATTGCTATGTTCAGTTTTGAGTTTACTCACAATTCAAGAGGCTCAACTCGTTATAACCTTTTAACATGTTTATGTCATCTTTTAGTTTTCATAATTCAAGAGGCTCATATCAATTGATGATTTTGCAATCCCATTCAACTATTTGAAGCTCAAGAAATGAAGTTAATTTTCGAGTCAGAACAAAAAAGGGTCAAATATAATTTAAATCTATCAACAAAACAAGCTTTCTTCAACAAACTTTATATCTTAAAGCCAAAAATGCCTCAAGATAAGGAACAACTATTAATGTGGAGCATGATCCAGAAATCCTTGTCATACAATATCTTTCAAAACTCTTTTTTAAACATGATCTTATAAGATGAAATAAAGTAAAGAAAATAAGCATCTTTTTTGTTTCTGCACCTTTTAACTTCTTCATATAAACTTATATATGAAGATTTATTTTTTGTGTCAAATCATAGCCTTAAGTGATTGATTTAATACATGGAATCCATGGGGGACACCAACAAATACAAGTGAGGAAAAGAAAAGAATTTATGCACTTCCTTCTCTCTTTTGTTTTCTACTTTTCTTTCTTTAGCATTGCAAATGTACATTGTCACGCGCTCAAAGGTGTGACCTAGTAATTAAATAAACTACGTACAAATCTTGTAGATTAGGGTTTAGTTCCTAACTAAGGCAAAACAAAAAATGAAGAAGGTGATTTCTTCCCATTTAGACCGAAGTCGTGGTAGATAGAATCACCTAATTATTACGTTGATAATATAACAAGTATCTGATGAAATATAATTAATCAAGGTGAAAGAAATATGATCCGAACACCACTATAAAAAAAGAAGAAGATACCTTTGCTATCTTATTGTGCATTTTAATGTAAACACCATCCAAGAATTTGAACCCTATGATGTTTACAAATCTTGAAAAGATATTAATTTGCATGTGAAGTGAAGGATTGATGAAATCTTTTATCGAACATAAACGTCTCCTCCAATGTCAAATAATAAGAAAGAATATGAGAAACTTATAATTGGATACCTTTTGTTTGGGAACTTGTTGAGCTAGAAATGGAGATACATACAATTAATGTATTTTTATATATCAAATATCTTTATTGCCATATGCATTTTACAATTTTGAGGAATATTTTACGGCATAATACATAAATATGTCATTTAATTTTGATTCAGCTTGTATTTATGCCTTCTAATTTTGGATTTGTATAAGTATGCACTTAAACTTGTATAAAATTGAACAAATAAACACATTCATCCTACGTGGCATTGTACATATATTATGCCAAGTAGGATGCGTGTGTCTACTTGTTTAATTTTATACAAATTTAAGTGTCTACTTGTTTAATTTTATACAAATTTAAGTGTCTACTTCTGCATACTAAAAGTTGAAGAGCATAGATGTCAACTGAAACTAAGTTAAAGGCATAACTATGTATTATACCAATGAATTATTGTACATTATGAATGCTGATATTTATTTGGATTTGATTTATATACGCCGTCTAAGTTTTATTTTTATTTTTTACATTATCAATATATTTGAACATGTTTTGATACAAAAAAAAACTTGCCTTATTTTCAGGTTATTTATAAACGTTTTTATGTTATGTTATCCATGTATATAGAAGTTAAACTTTATTTATAAAATAGGTATCGAAACATGAATAACTCATAATATAGAAAAAAAATCATCATCATAAATAATATTATATGAATTGGAGAATTATAATTTTTAAGAATTAAAATACTCAAATTTTCACAATAATTAAAAGATGAAAAAGAGGAGATGAACTCTATTTTATAATCAAGAATTTCTAGAAAGATATGATTCCAAGAACAATACAAGAACTCTTGGTCCTACCCTCTTTGGAAAGCAAAAATATACCAAAAGCTAAGATAAGTTGAGGTACTTTTGCCAATTATCCGACCCCGACGATCCAATAATAATTTTAAATAACTTTTACGTTAGAAATTAAACCTACAAATTTGCGAATTCAAAAGCACTTTTTATAGAAAAATAAATTTGTCTTTATTGGTAAATAATAATAATAATAATAATAATAATAATAATATAATAATGTTTACACATAAGTTGTATGTATAAGTCAAAACTCAATTAGAAATTAGTACTAATTACTGTCAATATTTGGTTAAACAAAAGGAGCTAATTTTTTTGGTAATTTTGTCAACTCAAACAAAAGGTCTCCACCAAGCCGCCCACTCACACTCACCTTATAGTGGAGTTTGTGGCAAAGTTTTCCATGTCCAAAACAAGAAGAAAAAGCTCATAAAAAAAATTTATTATTTTTTTAAATAAAAAAGGTATATATTATTATATGATGGAGATCCTCTCTGTTATCTTTTTTTTGTCCGTTTTCTCTTCTTCATTAACATCCGGAGATAATTACGACAACAACATATTCAATATAATTACATAAATATAACTTGATGTAACCTTCTTCAATACTTTTGTGTGATAAAGAAATTGTTTCTAATAAATTTTCGACTTAAAAGAGAAGTTATCAAAGTAGAAATTAAATGCAAGAAACTATGATAACCATATAATTAAATATAATGCAAATAATGTACCAACGTAACCAACGTAACACATATCGAAGAATAAGAAACAATCCAACTATGAAATCCTACTACTACTAAAGAGAAGAGGGGATGTGATAAGTCCCTCTGCCTTTTTCATCTAAAATGCGATAACACTCGATTGCATGTTAACCTTCTATCTTTTATTACTTCTATTTAAAATCACGTCTTTATAACATTGACCTTTATTACTTCTATTTAAAATTACGTCTTTATAACATTGACCTACGTACCTTTCTAAATTTTCGCTCAAATATTTATTTCATCATATTTTTTCCCTTAAGATAGACGATGAGTCAAATGTATTCAAATTTGATATTTATACAAACCTTTTTTTAATCTTAATATTTATACTAACCAACGAATACAATACATGTATTTTTCATTTACCTATAATTAAGTAATATTTATTTTTCACTTTAATTTTTAATTGTTAAGCTTAAATTGCTTGATATATAGAGTGTATATATAAATGCAATACCCAACACCTATTGACATGGCTAATTTGAATTTGCGTTGAGTAAACCTAGCAAAAGATAAATTTCAGCATCATGAGCCATGGTTGAATGGTTGAGATCATCTCACCCTTAATTAGAGGTCGCATGTTCTAATCCTAAATACGAAAAAGATCTTATTGGGAGTGTCGCCCTCATAAATGGACCCTGCAATGCATCGATCGAATCTGAATAAGCTGGATTTCAATATGATATCGAATACAAAATAAACATATATTAAAAAAAAATCCACAACATCCTTTTGAAAATCAACTCATAATTTAATATATATCATTTTTACGTCCCAATCAAACCGTCTGTCCACTCTTTTTTCTATTGTTTATTTTTCCTTCTATTGTTAAGCTTAAAAGCCCCCCTTCTCTCCCTTTCAATATTCCAAAACCAACATACACTAAAATCCCAAAACAAAACAAAAAACTCCCAACACATCTCCTCTTTTAATTTCTTTCGACTTCATCATCATTATCATTATCATCATGACCGGAAAAAAAACCCTAAATAGCCCGGTTGAAAGCCCGTTATCGGGCAACACATCCGATAACTTCTCTAAAGAACTAGACAAGTTCCTCCCTATAGCTAATGTTAGTAGAATCATGAAAAAATCTCTCCCAGCCAACGCGAAAATCTCCAAAGAAGCCAAAGAAACCGTTCAAGAATGTGTGTCTGAGTTCATTAGCTTCATCACGGGCGAAGCATCGGATAAATGTCAAAGAGAGAAGAGGAAGACCATCAATGGAGATGACCTTTTATGGGCTATGACAACATTAGGGTTTGAAAATTATGTTGGACCCTTAAAAGGTTATCTAAATAAGTATAGAGAAAGTGAAGGGGAAAAAAATATCATGGCTAGAAATGATGAAACTTCACATGAACCAATTATAACTAGTACAAATAATATTATTGGTACTAGTTATAATGATAATAATAATAATAATGTTACAAAATTCTCATTAGCAAGGCCTGAATTTATTCAGAGCTATAATAATGGGAATTTTTCACAAAATTATGGTGAGAATTTGACATCTAAAGCTAATCTTCATGGGGTTGAATGGTAGTTTATTTTTATTTATTTTTGAAAAAAATATTATGTACTTTGTTTTCTCAACATATTGCATACACCTTATTTTTAGGTTATGTTTGTTTTTCTTTTCTTTTTTTGTTTTTAAATTAACATATTTTATTGCTTTTATAAATTAGTATATGTGTTAAGTATTGTAGTTGGATTTATAGGTTTGCTGATTATGTATCTTTCTGATGTAATGAATGAGCTGATTCATCAATGTCATGTTATTATTATTATTATCTAGTCAAATTGTTGTTGGGTTTAATTATTTGATTAATTAAGAATCAAATGCTGAGTTGTATTTTGAGAAAATGCTTTTAAAGTATTGAAAGTTGTTTACGGATTAATTAATATTAAGTTGGCCGTGCTGTCTACATAGTATGAGCTTGAATATAGAGTAATTACCTATTAATTGACTTAATGATGTGGTACAGTGAAAGGAGTTGTTCCTTTCTTAATTAGAAGTTTTGGATTTGAACTCAGGATATAAAAAAAATGTTTGGTAGCACTCCACTAAATGGGGTCCTAGGCGGCGCGAATTCAAAATAGTTGGACTCCACTACGAATAGCGAACACCGATGAAAAAAAAAAGTGATATGATAAATTTCAGTCCTTCGAGGAAACTTCATATGGAATTATTCTTATATATTACTCCCTTCGTCCATTTTTAGTTGTTTTGTCATGTTACGTTTTTCGAAAGTCAATTTGACTAATTTTGAAAGTTAAATTAGAATACATTAATTCGATATTTAAAACAAAAAAATTAGATATTCAAAAACTACCCAAAAAGTACAATAACTTGCTATTTTTTGAATATTAATATAATGAAAAAATACATCGTAAAATGTTAATCAAAATTTTTATTATTTGATTTTAAAAGAAATGCCATGATAGCTAAAAGTAGACGAAGGGAATAGAACATAGGAGTAATAAGTAACTATTTCAATTATATGTGCAAAAAAGGAAAAAAGTTATTTGACAATTCTAGTAATTGGCATTTTATAGGCCCAAGAAAAGAAGCTGACCATTCAGTGTTATTCATGTTGGTCTGGCCCAGAGAGTGAGATGACTCCTCAATTATAACTATATTGCTCCACCAACAATTATTAAAACTTATTGTGATACATCATTTTCGTAATATCAATTTTTTTATTATTATTGATGAGAAAATTTAAAGTTATTATCTATCAAATTTACACACAGCACAAAGTAAATCTCGTTTTATTGTAGTAGTCCACAAATTATACAGAAGAAATAAATAATACTAAGCAATTATTGTACGACGAGCTTAATAAAAAAACAAATATTAGAATTGTTAATTATAATTAGATGGTGAAGATTTGAGCACTCATTTGTTTTCTACTTTTCTTTGTTCCTTTTCTATATAAAGGACTTTTACAATGATTAGTGTGAAGAAAATGATCACTATGTACCCATTTATAAAATTTGCCCCTTCAATATTACAAGGCAAGAGTTTTGGAAATATATACAACTTAAATAATTATATATCCAGAAGGTATATAATAGCAAAAATAGTTAATTACATTGTTGTATATTATTTTATTGTATATTATTAAGGTATACAACATCTGAATTGTATATCATGAAGGTATATATAAGGTACAAGGTACATATTTAATGGATATTTATAAAGTACATAAGAACCCTATTGTATTATGTAACAAAAGTATTTACACAAATCAACACGACCACGGTTAGCTTATAGAAGGTATACTAAGGATATTTTTCGATGCCTAATTGATTACATGTTTTATTATAAAGTCATTCAAATATTCCAAAAGGGGAATCATCTGTTGTTCCTTCTTTAATTAGAAGTCTCGAATTTGAGTTTTGAATATACAAAAATTCTTGATAGGGAGCGTTTTTCCTCAAATGGGGCATTCCCTAAGCAGCACGAATTCGAAATAGTCAAGCTCCCATATGGATATTGAACATCAGATAGAAAACCAAACAAAAAAACTCCAAAAGGAGAGTCATACCATCTCTAGTATTAGTAGTCCTTTTGTGATCATTAAAAGTTTTGTATGACTAGAATCAACATATTTTGAAAAGTGTTTATAAAAAAAAAATAGAAAAAAAAAGAGAAAAACAGTTTATATTTGACTATTTAATTTGAAAAGTACTTTTGAGCAATAATTAGTATTTGATCAAGCTTATAAAAATTATTTCTAGTGTTATTTTTTTTAAAAATTGTTCGGAAAAAACCACTATTTATTTTAGCTTTTGAAAAACTAACAAGCCTTGCTATTCTTCAAGATCACTTACTTTCTCCTAAAAACTTAATCAAATAGCTCTCTTGTTAAAGATAAACACTTAAACAAATACATTTTTGACTTTTAATATTTTAGGCAAACTAATTGTTAATATTTTGAGCAAAAAATAAAAGCCTTGAACGGAGTCGAAAAACTTGTCTTAAAAAGTAGTTTTATATCTTTTTTCCTTATCTCTTCTCGAATTTGTCATGGACATTAATATTCTTTTTTGATGATATTTAATAATAGTTCAGAATTTGTAAACTAATAGAGTTGGGTCATTTCAATCGTACAATTATCTAGTTTTTTATTTGCTATTGGCACTATTAGTGCCTATGTAATTTTAGGAATGAAATTATAATTTTAAATTATTTTTTAAAACAAATTATTGGGTGTTCGATAAATTACCAACATGCTACTAATGGTAGAATTTGACTGATAGTGGGAGAATGAATTATAGGTAACAAAAAAGAGTTGAAATGTAAAAACTCAAGTTTTAATTATTAAGTCTAGGTGATAAACTTGTAATCAACTTTTAAAAATAATTGACTTTTTTTAATAGACCCTCAAGTTTTTATTTTAACACTTCACCCAAGTTTTAACTAAAACCTAATTTCTAAAAGAGGAAAGCCCCCAAATCAGTCTTTTTTTTGTCCTCTTAACGTCCCGCTCTCATATTTTCACATTTTTTTGTTCTAATCTTCGTCTCTAGCGTTTCTTTGTTGGTGTTGCAACTTATTGTAGATTTCTTATTTGAAGAATTTGAGAAGGGAAAATCTCAAATTTTAAATTAACATGTGATTTGAAAAGGTCTAAGCTTTAGAAATTACTTAACATGTAATTTTCAATCATTTTAATAAGTTAATAGTATTGTTTTGTGTGTATATTCATTTAAAAAATTTGATTTTTGTATTATTGTTCTTGCCACTTATGTATAATAATTTTCAGCAAGTGATATGACTATTCCTGTAATTTACAACATTTGCTGAATAATTTGTTGAAATAGATATTGTTGTTGAATATTTGTAGCAACTTCTATATCTATTTCAGCAGCTACTGAATAACTTACAACAATTATGATATTTTGATATAATTTTTTTATGTTCAATTAGTTCTAAGTTATAATATTTCCAGGTATCTTCAACAGCATTAATGGGAGATAGAATAGTAGTAGCAGTTGATTGTAATTGTGAATGGGTTGAGTCCAACAATTGTTATATTTGGCGTTGGAAGAGTAAAACTGGCCACGATAATTGCGATGATTGTTACTATTTGTGAACACATTTGATCTTATCTGTTTTGGTACTAATTGTTGTTATTCTGATTTGAGCACATAGTTGATTTTATTGTTATTCTTATTATTACTTTATTACTTGTTGTAGAGAATTTCAGCAATTAATTGCTATGAAAATTACAATAATTTTCGTACTTGTTGTAGAAATTTTAGCAATTGTTGTAAAAAAATATAACAACTCGTTTAATTGTTGTAGAGAATTTCAGCAGTTGTTGTAAAAAATACAACAATTCATTTACTTGTTGTAGGGAATTGTAGCAATTGCTATGAAAAGTACAATAATTTGCTTATTTGTTGTAGCAAATTCAAATAAAATTACTAGTTATTCTAGATTTTCTTTTAAAATTTGCCAAAACCATCCTATTTATCATTGAATATGATTAATATAACCAATTAACAATCAATTTATCAATTTAGGTTGATTACATGTGAATTACTTAATTGATCATTTGATATCTCAAATTACTATTTTTTTGTGTAAGATTACTATCAAATCTACCTTTTATTTGTAAGTTGGACGAAGATCACTCTATTTACCATTATATATAAGTGTTATAACCAATAAACAATCATTTACTCATTATAAATTGATTACATGTGAAGTTGTAATGGAATTGATCGTCTGGTATTTCAAATAACTATCTCACTATACAAGATCACTAGCTAATGTAAATTTTATTTTTAAATTAAATCAACACTACTCTATTTATCATTAAATATGAAATGAGTGTTACAACCAATAAACAATCAATTAATCAATTAACTTGCTTACTTGTTAAAGAAATTTCAACAACTGCTATAAAAAGTACAACAATTTTCTTACATGCTATAGACAATTTCAGCAATTGCTATAAAAAAAAAATACAACAATTCGTTCAATTGTTGTAGAGAATTGTAGCAATTGCTATGAAAAATACAACAATTTGCTTATTTATTGTAGCAAATTCAAATAAAATTGATATCCATTCTAGATTTTCTTTTTAAATTAGCTAAAATCATCCTATTTATCATTGAATATGATTAATATAACTAATTAACAATCAATTTATCAATTTAGGTTGATTACATATGAAATTACTTAATTGATCATTTGATATCTCAAATTACTATCTTTTTTGTGTAAGATTACTATCAAATCTACCTTTTATTTGTAAGTTGGACAAAGATCACTCTATTTATCATTACATATGAGAGTTATAACCAATAAACGATCATTTACTCATTATAAATTGATTACATGTGCAATTGTAATGAAATTGATCGTCTGGTATCTCAAATAACTATCTCATTATACAAGATCACTATCTAATGTAAATTTTATTTTTAAATTAAATCAACACTACTCTATTTATCATTAAATATGAATATGAGTGTTACAACCAATAAACAATCAATTAATCAATTAACTTGTTTACTTGTTAAAGAAATTTCAGCAAGTGCTATAAAAAGTACAACAATCTTCTTACATGCTATAGACAATTTCAGCAATTGCTATAAAAAAAAAATACAACAATTCGTTTAATTGTTGTAGAGAATTATAGCAATTTCTATGAAAAATACAACAATTTGCTTATTCGTTGTAGCTAATTCAAATAAAATTGCTATCCGTTCTAGATTTTCTTTTTAAATTAGTCAAAACCATCATATTTATTATTAGTCAAAATCAAATTGCTATCTGTTCTAGAGAATTTCAGCAATTGTTGTAGAAAATACAGCAACTTGTTTAATTGCTGTAGAAAATTTTAGCAATTGCTGTAAAAAAATACAACAATTTTCTGGGAATTCCTCATCTTCAACTAGTTCACTAACAACATCATATTTTTTTCTCGATAATCTCAACATCACAATTAATTCAACTACTATTCATGACCATGAATATCAATTAAAAGAAAGCAAAAATAGATCAAATCAATTCTTTTTCGATAAAAGAAAGCAAAAGTATCAATTCGTCAAATTCAAAATACCATATTCACTAATGTACAACAAAAGTGAATTAAAAGTGTAGCGAAATAGTGGTAAAAGTGCATATTCACAAGCCGCCCTTCTTCATCATTCTTTCAACTCCTTTTTGAATTCGAATCAACCCCTTTATCCGCATTATCAACCCCTTCATCTGCAATATTAAAAAAAATGAATTTCACATGTAAAAATGAAATATATATAACATAAAACAAATCTTAGAAAGATGATAAGAATATATTTTTACCTTTACTATCTCCGAACACTAATTCTCCTCCTTCTTCTTCTTCTTCTTCTTCTTCTTCTTCTTCTTCTTCTTCTTCTATAAAACTTTTCAAACTTGTGTTTCTAGTTCTTCTTCTTCTCTTTGTCTTTGTGTTCTGATTCGCCTTTTATACTTTTTAGTAGGAATTGCTTGTTTTTTCCTTGGAGTCATGGATGCACAATCTACATATAAAAACAATAAAATCAAAATGTAATAATAATAAAAATAATTCATTATCCATTTAGATAATTTTGAAAGTTAGTTTCAAAACCACATAAAGAAATAGGGTAAACAATTATAAATGTATCATCAAAATTTGGCTGGATGCATGTTATTTGAAGTATATATGCAAATCATCTATATGCCATCTTGTTTGGGATTGAGGTGTAGTAATTATTGTTGTTGTCTACAAAGCATACTATAAAATAAGGTAAAAGCAACATCAGGAAGTGACTAAAAATCATACTACACTTTTCCTCTTAAATCATGAACAAAACCATAGGCGTGAAAAAAATGAATATGTTACTATAATACATTCTGTGAAACACACACACCAAAAGTTAACGAACATCATAATATTGGAAGATAACAATTAATAGCAATGTTCAACTACCAAGGATCAAACTAACTTAAGACTAAGAAAAATAAATGATCTCTAAGAACAACATTTTCCATAAGATGAGCAACAATGAAAGGTCCAAGAAAGACACCTCTAATGTCTCAAACATTTACCTCAAAAATAACCAAATTCTTGTAGGAAGAACCTAAAACAGGGCAAAACATTAAAATGCAGACATTAAAGAGCGATAAATCACTACATAGAAGAAGATAAGAACAACCCCACATAGATAACAAAAAAAAAAACAGAAGCAGGATCAATGAAAGCACACAAATCTTGTGTAAAAGACCCACCTTTTTTTTCCCAAGAAAATCCGACCAAGCAAAATCGTTAAACCCACAAACTTTCATATGCTAAAAACAAAGAAGGCCTAACAAAACCCAATGGATTTTCAACCTTTACAATCTCAAAACCCTAACAATGAAAGAAAAGAAAAGAGTGTTACCTTGAGGTAGATGGCGGCTATGACGAAGAAGACCAAGACGAAGGTATTGAAAGTCGCCAACAATCTGTTCACAACAATGTCTCCCCCGATACCACTACAAGTTGTTCGCAAGGAAGAAAAAGAAAGACAATTGGGAATGGGTTTATTTGAATATTTTTAAAAGTTTAGAAATTTTAAATATTATATTTTAACCCCCAATTATCTTAATCACTAATTAAAAAAAAATTGACTTTGATCAGTTTTTTTTTGTCACCTTCTCCTCGTTAATACTCATTTTTTAAAAATTTGACTTAATTAACCCCACACTCTAATGATAAACCAAACCTCTTCGTTTTATTCCAAAGTCAAGATTCCATGGATCACCCGCCTCTATCTCAACCCGTCGATCCGCTGCCGGAGACCACCGGCGACGCCATGGCTTCAGAAATTCTACCGGAATCTTCAAATTCCGGCGTTATGAAGAAGAAGAAGAAGACGAAGAAAAAAAAGAAGAATAAAGCATGCGTCACGGACCCTTTTGACCCTCATTCTTCCGCTGCCTCTTATTCATCATCATCTTGTTCTGCGACGTCGTTTCCACCTTCTACTCAAAGGGGCATTAGGGTTTCTACCGGTCGTCGGAACCCTAGAGTCATCATTAGCTCCGGTAAACAGAAAAGCGACAATGTTGAAGCCCTTGCACTTCCTCTCGGCATGTCTATTGCTGCTGTTCTTGCTCAGGTTTAATTTTTTTAAAGTTTGCGTATGGAAATGTTTTCTTGAGTATTGCAAATGGTAATTCTTTTATTGTGATATATTTCTCCTGTGGGAAGGGTGGACGAAGGGGTGGGGTGGGGAAGATAAAATTCTGAGCCTTTTGAGGATGCAAGATTAGTCCTTTAGGTCATTGTTGAGCTTGGGTATTGGATATTAGCTGGTTGTATTTGTTAATGGGGTTCTTTTGTTTACTAATACCGTAATTTGGAATTGTGGCTGGAAATTATTTGATACCGTCTCTTTTACATTGTTTGGTTAAGCGGAAATGCTTCGGTCTTTTTGGGAAAATTGTGCTATTTGTGTTGAAAGAAGTGATTTTGATATTAATTCTTATTAGAAAGAAGTGATCTTGATATTGTTATTGGTATTAAGCTGGAAAAGAGGCTGTATGGTTATTGGTTTTTCTTGTTGGCCTCTCTTTTTGGTGATGATGATTTGGAATCCCGGGTGGAAATGTTTGAATTTTCAAAAGTTATTAGAAGTAGTGCTGAGAGTGAGAGGAGGTGTGTATGGTGCTACTAAGTTGCAGTGGCGTATTGTTGAGTGTTTGGTTTGGGATAAAGACAGTAGTATACTAGCAACCATAAAATTGTTCTGGCCTAAAATGTGATTTAATGTTGTCTTATCGAAAAAGAAAGTTCATTGTTTTTGAATTGAAGGGAATCACAAAGGTGTTGTACTATTGAGTAGCTCTGAGTTTCTCACTGGTATTAGTTTCCTGAAATGGTAATTCTTTTTTCACAGATGTTTCATGAAAAGTTTCTTTCAATCCATATAGTCCAAGAAATGCACAAAGGAATACACATCCAAATCTTCTTATGAAATTTGTCGGTGTAATATGTCTTACAACATCATAACAAACTTATAATGTTGTGAGGTGCTGCCCAATAAACTCCAAAAATTGTCAACAACATAGTCCAGAGCTGCCTAGTAAAACTCCATTGTAGGAAAAGATGATCAGCAGATTCAATGGAATTTTCACCTAAATAACACCTGTTGCAAAGCTTATACCCTCTTTTTTGCAAATTCTTGCGGGTTGGACAAGCCCCATGAGTTACCAACTGAAACAAGCCACTTTAAGAGGGGACAATGTCTTCCAAATCATCATCCATGTCCAGGAAGCAACATTTTCAGCAGAACTTTCCTGAAGCAATCTGTAGAAGGAGTTCACAGAGTATTCTCCATTTTTGCTTGCCTTCGAAAACATATCAGCATCTTTGTGCATGTCTAACACTACTAATTGCATTCTACACAGAAAAAACCCCAACATCTTCCAACACAGAATCGTTGAAATCCCTCCTGAACTGGAAATTCCATCCTGCTATACTAAAACAGTCAGCCAGCAGTATACCAAAAAGTCTCACCAGCCTGTATAAGACTGGAACTTGATACGTAAGCAGCCCTTCTCCAACCCAATTGTCTTTTCATAACCTTTTTTTTTGTAGTAGTAAAATATCAAAAGAAGATATAGACTAGGGTTCACAACACTTTTTTGAATCAAAATTCCCTTGTTATTGAACTTCTGGTATTTTCTTGGTTAATAAAAAGGCAACAAAACTATTAATAATTGGGTAAAATGATTAGTTTCCAAGATACTTGAATATTGCTTAGGACAACATAGTTTCTATTCAATTGGGAGCTTAATACTTCATTCTTATGATAGCGAGTCTTGTTCTTTTTATCTAGTAGTATGTTGTTTTTTTCAGTTCTAACTTCTAAGATGGTATCATTGAGGTCTACCAAAGCTATGATGAGAAGAACTGAAAAGTCGCTTATCGAGTGTATGTGCATTCTGCAAGATGTCTTTAACATCTGAATCAATTTAGATCTTTAAAAAAGTAGCTTCCCAAACAGAGTGAACTTCAGTTTATTACTAAGGTGGATGTTGGTAGTTCTACTCTACTGACTTGCATGTCGTATTTATTTGGGTAAGATAAGTATATTAAGTTTCATCTTTTATGAAGTGGCTCTTGATTTCTGCTTCATTCTATGTTTTCCCTTGTGTATGATAGTTCCATAATCTTTTACTGTAGATATAGTGATTATGACAAAACTAAGATCGATATAGTCATTATGACCAAAAAAACTAAGTAAAGATTTAAATTATAAGTTTCATACTTGTTTCATATTTGGTAACACTGCTTTGCAGTATCTGTCCTAGCACTGAAGAAAAGAAGAGCTTGATCCGCTCGAAGAGTTTCCCACCCGGACTGTGACTTCTTTCTGATTCCCCAATCCCAGCTTGGACTTCCCCGTGTAAGGAGTTTTATCCCAGATTGGATTCATTCTGTTTTAGCCCGAGACTTCTAAACTATAGGCGTAAAGCAGGTCATGAACCCACAGTTTTGTCACAGCTTTGGAATTGAAATAGTGTCGCTAGGTTGATTATTACTCGTTTTGCTCAAAAGTATCAGTTTTATCTGATTCTTGGATGGGAATGCTCTCATGATGCACGATGAAGGTAACATCTCTGATGGTCGCATCTTTTTTTTTTTTTTGCTCTGCACTTTTCTGTATCGTGAGCAATGCCATACCCATTGTGCATGCCTAGCTTTTATCTTTTATCCTGTTCCTATAATATCCATTTATTTATTTGGCACCTTTCTCCAAAAATATTATCCATTTGTTTCTTTTAAAATTACCTCAAAGAATTTCTTTCCCGTTGTGCCACCATTCCTTCTGCAGTTCTGTTACCATGTGGCTCCATCTGACTTGCCCCATTGTAATGATGTGACATCTGTGCGTAGGATGTCTAATCAATTGTGTTAGGTCTAGGAACTGTTTAATAATTCAGTGGAATGATGTTTGAATTTTATGGGTAATTCATGTTCAGCGTCATTTTAAATCCATTCACTCATCTTTAGAAACATCTCTCTTTCGTCAGTGGTTGTTTATATTACTATTTCTCTTGATTTGTCAACAATGTTTCGGCTCCTTCCGATTTGCTTGTGATCATGACATCATCGACTGTCTTGCTAAGCTTCATGGTATGTGCTTTACAGAAATAATAATAATAATAATAATAACAATAATAATGATTATAATGGCAAACAACAGAACTCAGAACAGAGGCGCCGCACAGTGGGAGAGAGAGAGAGAGAGTTGCCGGAGTAGCAAAACCAGAGTGACGAACGACAAAAAATGGCAGACAAGACAGTGATTATTAGAACTAGGAAGTTCATGACCAATAGGCTACTTGCAAGGAAATAATTCATTATTGATGTCCCAATGTTTCCAACACTGAGTTGAAAGAAAAATTGGCAAGGATGTATGAAGTGAAAGATTTAAATGCCATCTATGTGTTTAAGTTCAGAACCCACTTTGGAGGAGGCTAATCTTTTGGCTTTGATTTGATCTATGACTCTTGAGAATGCAAAGAAGTATGAGACGAAGTACAGGCTGATCAGGAATGGATTGGACACTAAGGTGGAGAAGTCCAGGAAGCAAATGAAGGAGAGGAAGAACAGAGCCAAGAAAGTTCATGGTGTTAAGAAGACAAAGGCAGGAGATGCCAAGAAGAAATGATTTATTAGTAATTGTAGACAAAGCGGGAGATGCATTTTGCCTAGACAATGCAGTATCATTTATGTTTTATAGGAACTTTTTGTAACACTTCTCAATTTTGCTCGGGTTACTCCAATATATTTTGCATGTTCAAGTACTATTAGATCGTCATCAAAATTGAGTGGAAGGCTAGAATATTATTCTCTCTTCAAAAATAAAATGACAACACCACGAGTATGTGATGCTCTCCTTTTTTTTTTTTTTTTGATGAAGCAAGAAAACTTCCATCCAAGGCATCAAGAAGATGCTCTTTGTTGATAGCTATGTTGCTCTGACTCTTCAAATGTCAACGGGTGCTTGTCGGATTCTCTAAAAGTAGTGTATTTTTGGAGAATCTGGCACGGTGTTGCATCGGAAGTGAAGAGTTCGTGCAACTTAGGTTGATAGCACATATTGGCATTTAACTTGGCAGAGATATAAGCTGTCTTTTACTACTAAATCCCTATAAACCTTGCTTATTCTGATCATTGCTTGATTCAAACATGAGGGGTGGTTCACATTCTAAAGATGAGTGTTGGCTTACCCCTGGGGTTCAATTCAAGTGGCAAAGGTTTAGGGACTTGTGAGTTGTGACTTAGGTCACATGTTTGAGCCCTCTGCCATGCGAACTAAGCCTGGTAATTAAATGGAGATGGATAGACTATAGAGGGGGACCCATTATCTCCAACTTTCGAAGGTTGCGGTTGGTCATAAGAGATGGCCCCAATCGGATTTCTCGGTCTAAAAGAAGGATGAGTTTTGTCTTGTTTGATACTGCATCTTTTCTTTTGCTACAAAGTTGTCACCCACCTTATCACGGGAACTTAATATGTTGATAGTCGCTCATGAGTTGTTACCATGATTTTTATGTATTTAATTAAGGATATACGAAGTGTAGGCTGTTAATATAGCTTATGTTGCTTTGTTTAGGTTTTGGAAAGAAAAGATGCAGCCGGAGAAAAGATATCTGTGGATCACCTCTCAGAGGTACGAGATACTTTTTTTGAACATGAATTTTCTTTTTGAACAGGAGAGGTATGAGATTCTTTATTGGACAAACAATTTCCCGTGAAGTGATTAAGGACTTAATACTTCATCTAATAAAAGTGATCAAGGACTTAATAATGATCTGCACTTTGCAGAACCATATTGCTATATATGAAAATAGACTTTTAAGGGTGTTTAATCCCCTCTATCCAAGCATACATCCTTACATGATTGAATTTTAGATTACAACTATAACCTGCCTTCATGGACATGTTCGAAACATTTTGTAATTTCTTGCGGAATCAGATGTGCAGATCTCATGGTTTTATTGTCATTTTTCACACAGATTTGTACTTTGGCTGTTCGAGAGTCTTTAGCCAATGTAAGCATAATCCATCTTCTTTCTGTTAAGTTGTGGTTTGTCACTAATACAGTCAGTTTATTAAATAGTGACAATGTTAAAGCAGTGGACTTTCTACTCTACTTTTGTCTTGTTCTGGAAACAGGTATTCGGTGACCAGTTTGAGCCTTTCGTGAGGAACTTTGAGAAATCGTTTCATAGTACCTTGATGACTCTCAGATTAATCAGTGAATCCTCAATGAACAGTGGAGTACAGCAACATAATTGTGCAGCAAGGACTTCTGTCTCTGAAAGATCTGTGCCTTTTTTTCCTAACAGAGCAGAAAATGTTACATGTGATCCTGACTTCGGTGAGTTTCAATTGGAGTCATTTCAGCAGAATAGCTCAGATAATGAACTGAGCAATCAAGAAGAGAGAAGTGACGGCACATGTCGTGAATCAATAGGTCGGCAGCTTACCCTCTATGATAGGCAAGTAAGGCAGCAGTTGGCTTCTGCTTCTTCAAGCATGATTTCATCCAATTCAGAGATTAGCCAATCTGTGCATAGGACTTTGGAAAGATCTCTCACAGAACAAGCTAGGTCGAATGACCTCAAGACATTTGAGATTGGTCTTACAATGAGGAAGTTGCAACTTAAAGAAAGGCAGCTGGCTCTCAGTTCTGATGCGAACCTTTTGGAGAGGGTCAAACTATCATTTGGTTTCTCTAAGACGTCCTTCAAAACTGAAAAGTTCAAAAATCAAGTAGAAGACTCAAAACATGCTGAGCTACTTAAAACATGTATAGACTGCCTTGTTGCTGGTTTATTTATCATGCTGGCGTGTCTTGGATATGGAACTTATGTTTTCTCTCACAAAAGAATTACCGAAGCTACAGCATCTTGCACACCTTCCATGGTAAGGAATGTCCAATTCTTAATTTTGTTGATTTTGTTTAAATCTTTTTTCAAGAGCTCTAGTATAGTTTGACTCAAGGCAGTTGCCTCATCTCCCTTTGCATCTGGTTTCTTTGGAGTCAATAGTGGCAGAAAATCAGCAACAAGAAAGAATATCAACTCTTTTCCCCTTGCTACATAAACTCTGTTTACTCTTATGGCTTGGCTGGAACAAACGCTCCATGCATTATTTTCGTTTATGTAACAAGCTCATTTGAGTTCCTCGTTTATAGTGGTATGCAAGTCCAAGTAAAAGTGGAAGTGTTGGGTACATTCATGCAGAAAATTCTTGAATGAAGAAGCCCAATTTCAAGTTGGTGGAAGGGTGGAAAAGAGGGATGATGGTTATAGTAATGCTAACTCTATAAATATTAATAAGAGATTTATTTGGTGGATTTATTGCACAATAATTATATATGGCAGCTATATGATTTGCCAAGGGGCATACATTGCTGAACGAAAAATGGTTGCTTTTGATCCAAATGCTGGGTAATGATTTGTATTCTCTTTCTTTCACTTTGTTTTTGTTTTAGCAAATTCACCTATTAAGCGATGCAACAAAAGAGAAGGAACTGTATCAGAAGACTTGTCGTCCAAAGAAGTTAATGTTAGTTGTTGTAGATGCTGCTTTCCGTGTTCTTTCTTAAAGCATGGACCCCAGGGATGATAGTTTAGTTAGTTGGCCATCTCTGTTTGTTCATATGTTTCCCCAGTGTACAGCATTTATTAGCCATGGTAATGAAATGGACATATTTTATGTTCCAGGAACACAAGTCCTGGTGGATGCCCCAATCAATGTCATCCATCAATTCAGGACTGCAACTCTTACGGTGTCAGGTTCAAGTTCTCAGTCGCATGCTATTTGGTGCTTTGCTGATATTGGCTATAGCCTATTTACTTCTCCAGCGCTCTGCAACTTCAAATCAGACTATGCCAGTTACTTTCATTCTGTTGCTGTTGGGAGTTGGCTGCGGTTTAGCAGGGAAGTTTTGTATTGACACCTTGGGGGGCAGCGGATATCGTTGGTTAATTTATTGGGAGACTTTGTGCTTGCTACATTTCTTTTCGAATGTCTGTATCTCGACTTTGTTCCTGATCCTTAATGGGCCTGTCACAGTGTCAGAAAAGAGCATGAGGGATAGAACCTTTCCATACTGGGTGAGGAGATCTGTGTTTTATACAACAGTACTTCTTATTCTCCCCTTGCTATGTGGTCTGATGCCTTTTGCTGGCCCCGGTGAATGGAAAGATCACTTCTCTTCACTTGTCCTGGATGCTTTTATTACTCCAGTTGAAGTCTGAGGAGTAGAGTGCAAGCTTATAGCATTATCGGATGGAACACTGTTTTGATCAAGACCTGTCAAGGAATTTTGACTAGTAGAAGACAAGTCTGAAGTATCGGGCATAAGGATGATTATGTTTCTGTTTACATGTAAATTATGATGTATCATTAGGGGCTAGATGAAGATTTCCGGGTTACGGATGAAACACTGTTTTGATCTGTGCCTGTAGCGCTGTATCATTAATTAGTACTCCAGGATTAGCCTAAATTATGTGTATCATTAGAGCAAAATGAGGCTTTGTGTTTCCTTTCTTTTTGGTTAATATAATTGAGGGAAGGCAGGTTTCGAGTCTTGTAACATCATCATATGAAAATTGCAGGAGGATACGAGTATCTTGTATTGAGCTAGGAGTACTTTTTATTCAATTGATTTGAGTTATAAGCTGTAGATTGTGTTGATCAACTGATACCAGTTCTCTATGATTTATTTATCTGCTTCTTCAGGATTTGTTTTATATTTATAATATGTACTGTTCTGATTTAAGAAAATTTAACCTGAATGGTAGAAAATACCTCATTGCACTGATCTTCTAGTCTTACCTACATCATATAGCTTCGTTCATGTGCACCTATGACCCGCTCAATCCTCATATTTACTAGTATTACTTCTATTTCCATTTTAGTTGGGAAAGAAAAATACAGTTTGTATGTTGGAGATATCTATTAATAGGCTTTTTATCACAGTGATAATTTATTTATTTTTTCCTTTCCAGTTCACCTGTGGTTCAACTATTTCATTGTTATTCCTATTTCACAGCCTTGATATAAACTTGTTATCTTGATCACTAATGTATTGATCCCATATAAAGATGTAAATATTAATCCCAAAACGAAGCAAGCAGTTATATGCTTGCAGAATTCATCCCTGCTCATTATTTAAAATTACATCAGAAGAAAAACAACTCCATGAATGGGGATACAAGATTATACTCTTCTTCCATATGAAGCAAAAATATTCATAGTTCATCTGATCAAGTCGAACTAAGAACAAACTGCTAATTGCAGCTCATGATGTCTGTAGGGGTAAACATGATAATTAACGATAGAAAAGGATTACATTTGCATCCAAGATAAAACGAGAATTTCACAGGTAATGAAGACAAGAATCCATTGCCAAAATTTTGACTGAACACTCTAGCTATAGGATTGAAGAAAAAATACATTTCACCTCTATGGATCTTTCTACATCCTCAAATAGTCCTATAACTAATGGTTGCGGCAAAACACATGCTAAGCTGAACAATATGGTTTCATCATTCAGCTCTGAAGTAGGCTACCAGAAGTACATGGTTTCAGATCACAGTTATTTTCCCATTCTGAATATGCACTCTGATGCATCATCATTCAGAAAACTTTGTGAGCCTTTCCATAGTATCTGTTTATGAATGGGGACTGCAAAGAAAAAGGAAAAGGTGAGAACCATGAATTTTAATAGTAGTATATATTAAGTCTTGACATATCAACTAAACATGAGATCTCAAGCATAGACCTAACTTTATAAGATACATAAGAATACAAACAGAATACTCACCTTGACCTGAGATACATCAGGAGCATCAGGTGAGGTCACAGGATAATATTTGTAAAACTTCATACTCTGAAATGCAGCCTTCGCTTCTTCACTCATCTCCTGTATAGCTTTTTTCCTGGCTTCTCTCGCCTAAACCATAGAAAATTTACAGTCATGGGCATAGGCAAATCAAGTATAACATGAAAAAAGATAAAAGGACTGCAAACCATCAGCTTTGCCATGCAGAAGGAAAATAGGATTGCAACAAATTTCTCAAAATATACCTCTCGGTTGCTCCTCTTTCCTTCTTTAACCTTCTCCTTTACAAATTCCTAAAATTACAAAGATGAATATACACGAGTTTTATAAATGTTTTAATAAGGTAAATAGTTTATTGATGAAAATGAGACTTGTCATTTGATATCACAATGAAACATTACCACAAATTCATCTTTTTTATCTGCCGGTAACTCCTCTGACTCGATTAATTTGTCTGCCATTTCCTACAAATTTCATCACTCAAGTTAATAGATGGTAGAATGATTTGAAAATACAGAAGCATATACAAGATTGGCATCGACTTCAAACTGGCAAAAAACTTGCATGACTTGAACAAGAGGAAATGCCAATCCACCTCTTTGCTTCATACTGGAAAATTTACCTTTCTAGTAAAATGAAAATTGTATCTCACTAAATCAATTCAACTTGGTATAAACTAAAACTGATTTGTAGACAGTGTTGCCTCTCTCCTCCTTAAATGGAACTCACACCAACAACTTTTAAAATAATTTTACAATTCATTTATTTCAAACTTGATGCAGTGTAGTCCTTTACTTTAAACTAATTGTTCTTCTTTTTCACACGTCAAAGTTTATAATATTCAACACTCCTAAACTTGTCACATATTTGCTCTGCAATCTCAAACACCTTTGGTAAGAAAAAAAGGCAACCCAAAGGATGGCTCTCAAGCTGCTAAAAGAATACTCCCTCCGTCCCTATTTAGTTGTCCACTTTAGAAATGGCACACAGATTAAGGCAACAATGATTAGCATAGTGAAGTTACAATTTTACCCTTATAGTACAATTTACAATTCCAAAATAAATTCACTCAAGATAACTAATCAATGCTGGGAAGTTCATAAGTTTATTTACTTTATTTATGACAACTTTATTTAAATAAGGGTATAATAGGAAAAAATTTGTTGTCCTTTCTTGACTTGTCAAAATGGACAACTAAATAGGGACAACTAAAAGAGGAAATATGGACAACTAAATAGGGACGGAGGGAGTAATAAATAATCCTTTCTCAAATTTGTCTTAAAACAAGAAATTATCACAAATAGCAACCGAGTATGGTTGAGTGGTCCAGGAAAGGGAAACAATATTCTAATATGGGTTGCGATGAGAATTTTCTCCTATTTTTATTCAAGATTACAACGAAAAGAGACAAAGTTGTGTTTTGGTTGAAAAGAATCTTTGTGATAGTTCAACAAAACGGGAGTTTATTTCAAGAAATTGCTGGATGGTGCTTTCTGTGTCTAGTCACCTAAACCATAGAATGGAGCAACAGAGATAACATATTTAATGGAGAAAATGTTCCAGTCTCATGTTAAGATTTGTGTCTATCGTTGGAGCTTATCAGCTACTTAATATATTAAATGGAAACGGGTTAAAAATGCCCTTAACGTATCATAAATGGTTCAAAGATGCCTCCTTCCACCTATAAGACAAAATGGCATCAACCTTTTTTTTAGGTCTAAAAATGCCTTTTATAGAGAAGTTATAAAAAACTGGTGATCGATTTTCTTTAACTGCTTCAACATATGACGACACACATAGGAACCAGTTTACAGGGTATCCCAACAGCCTATTAATTTTCATTTGGTAAGACGGCGGCACCCAAAAGTACAGAGATGGCAGGGAAGAAAAGGAGAAGGGTTAAGTATACCTCTGGCTCATCAAATTCCCAATCAAACTCGCAAAACACCTGAAACCAAAAGAAGTCAAAACTTTCATAAAATTGTGAAGATCATGCACATATACCTGTATTTCTTTTCATACAACCACTTAAGGATCTAGTATACACAAAATTGCTCATGCTAGACCCATTTAACATCTATTTCATACCAAGAAATCATCCCCAAGCAATCCTTCCTATGGCAATACCATAGTGGAGTAGCCACTGTATTATTCTACTAGTATTTGAAAGCTTACAGGCGGTTCTGATGGGAACAAGATCTGCACAATGGTGCTCTGTTCAAATTCATCTTCTGCAAATGGCTGATAGAAATCTGCCAAGAAAATAACTGTCATGGAGATTTCTACTAGAAATGAAACCCATCAAAGACACCTATAACAATCAAAAGATGTACACCGAAGATGACAGGCTATCCTCAAAGTTTATAAGTGCAAAACAACAAAAGAAACAGCAGAGAGAAATGTATGAGACTGAAACATCAAAGCTAAATTCAACTAACTTACAAAAAATATGAGATATCACATTCTTAAACTTAGTTAAAACCCATATATAAAGTCTAACATGATTGATCTTCAATTAAATATTTTTTGACAATTATAAGAAACATATTCTTAATAATTAATAATTGTGTTAGATAACTGATCAATTATACATATAAATGCATATATAACTGAAAAAACTATCAGCAAATCAGACAGAAAAATGTTAATAACCAAATATTTAGTTTCCTATCTGTTTAGGAAAGAGAGAAAATTACATTCAGTGCTAGCATACAGATGATTTAACTTTAAAATTTCAATTTTTCCAAATTTCAGATAGTAACTTCTCAAAACAGCTAGAAATCTATCTTAATCCATTCCAAAGAGGACACCAAACAAGTACAAGCACAGCAGTGTTCCAAACTTTTATTCTGAAAGAAAGATATACCCCATCAGTTAGCATGATACAAGAACAGAATCAACTAACTTAAGAAACTAAAGTAGCATAAAAGGAAAACTAAACCCAAGTTTATGATGGACACGAGGGAATAAATTAAGGGTTAAATCTCCACAGTTATTGGAGTTTTCTTACTTACAAGGTAAGCAATACTCAAACTTCTTAACTCGCTCCAACTTCAAGTGTTTTAAACCAGCCCTGAAATAAGCATATCGAAAGATATTAATAACAGAAGGTGTTCATCTCCCTGGCTCCTCCTATCGCCTCTTTAATACACAAACATCAAGTTATGACATTGGAAAATTCTCCTCAGATACCACACAAAGAAAAATCAGTGCCTTAACAAAACGATTTTTCTGTATGGTATCTGACACACCAAATAAAACCAGCTAACTCATAAAAACAGAATGCAGGAGGTAAGGAAGCAAACCTTCTCTGAGTGCACCTCAGAATAAAAATTTGGGATTTGAGTCTTTCAACTTGAGATTCCCTGTTGGAATGATCAGACCAAAATATAAACCACTGACATAAGATATACAAGAGGCAAAACAAGGAAAAGAAGGCCCATCGTAGGGGCAAGAATACTATTGTTCTAAAGGAATGCATTCACTGTTAGAAGCCAAGATAGACATGCATATAATAAGACCTACAAGAGACAATGAGAATGAAAAAGTCAAACCAGGGATGAGGGAGCAGCAACAATACCGTTTTTCCAAAGGAATGTACGGAACCCAGTCCATTTTCATCTGTTTCATTGGCAGTATCTCTTCAGCTTCCCTTTGTACAGAGTTTATTCCAATCTTATCAGAAGGTGGAAAAGGAGATACAACCTGTTAAAAAGGAAGAAAAAAATTAACAAAGAAAGAGGAGATTATATAATGTATTTTTAATGAACAAGTAATTGGCCTGTATATGAGGTAAAAGAAAGTCAAGTTCTGAAATTACTGTACTTCTCCAAAAAGCATAAAAACTAAAACCATAATGACACCTTAATACATTAGAAACCACTATAAGTTTACTTAAGTCATTGGCATGTTCTCTACTCCTTACTGTCCCCCCCCCCCAACCAACCCTCTCTCGCGGGGGGGGGGGGGTCCATTTTGTTACTCTTTCATATGGATCAGTCTGAGAAATTTCCTTAATCTCGGGTATACAACACTGTTCACATTTGCAAACCTCTTAAGGACACTAACAGCAATCAAATGGACTCAAAAGTAAGCTCTACATTCAGATGGTGGGACACATTAAAGCTCTGCCAACAAACTAGAGGTCAAAAAGACAAACTGAAAAAATGCAGCCTTTTTTATGAGCAGTGAAGAGTGAATAAATAGAAGTGAAAGGAATAAGGTTAACAGTTGTAAATACTTCTATATAGGATCTTAGAGACAGAGACTTACAGCAACCACAACAGGTATACACGTGACTTTTGATTGTCCCTGGAAAAAAACCAATTGTGCTGCAAAAACAAGAGAACAGTTCTACATGAAGCAAATCATTTGAAGGATATAATGGGATATTGGTCATACAAAAAACAGATTAAGTTGAAAAAATATGATCACCTATTCAAAGAAAAAAATTGTTCCAAGGTACATGAAACAGAAAGAATTATGAATGCTATCAAATATCTCAACACAAAATTGACAGGAAAAAGGTCATCGGATCAAATGAAGGGGTCAATGACATACAAGAAATTGTTCAGCAAGATTAGAGCAAATAGAAAATTGAACAGTAAAAAAGTTCAGAACATAATTATTCAAAAGAAATCGACATGAAAAAGAAAGGAATGAATCAGCTTAAGGGGGGTCAATGATCCCCAGGTGAAATTGCATAGCAAGAATAGAATAAAGAGAAATTTGAACATGAGAAGTGGTGAAATGTGACTATTCACTACAACATTGATGGAAAAAGAAGAGAATAGATCAACTCAAGGGGTCAATGATCTCGATATAAAATTGTATGGAAAGATCAAACACTAAATTGAAATCTGAACCACAGTGTAGAAGCAATGCAGTTTCAAAGATCAGCCACAAGTCAAGCTACTTGGAGCATAGAGCATGAATATGTCTGTACAATAAGACAACAAGCTCCGGCTACCACTTACGTTCTGTACAACCAAAAAGGTAGACTTTCTGTCCATGCAATTCTCCACCTTCTTCAAATGCATCCTATGAGACGTCCAACAAGACCTGTGAGTTATCTTGTCTTTTTGTTTTCAGAATACTTTATTTACTAAAACAGAATGCAAATAATCAACTCACTTCAAGATTTGAGAAATTCCATTTGTATTGATAAACCATGTCAATCTGATCCCACTGCCACCAAGAAAAAGAATACATTCAAATTTCAGAAATTATATGCAATGAAATAACAAGCATAAACCAGAATGCTATGCCAATGAATAAACAGAAAGCCACCATATCAAAAAATAAATAAACAGAAAGTGAACAAATTCTAACCTCTGTGCCAACAGGAAAAACCTCTTGCCACAGATCTTCCTGCAAAACATACCAATTGAAAGAGTGAGGGAGAAGAGCAAAAGGATTATTGTCTAAAAGAGCAAGTAGGAAATTGCAAATTTCTACAATAAAAGTTCAATCAGGTAAAACTACAACTATGATGATAAACACAATGTAGTGTCTTTTGATGTTTCTGGGCTCATCCTCCATGACTAGACTCCAAGATATAGCAGCTTGAATAATTTCTCGACTTTTAAATTATTTCATAGGACTGGAGAAATGAAAACAGTACAAACTAAAATGTTGGATGTCATTTTTATAAATTTAGGAAACTAAAAAATAGATGTGCCACCCAATGGTTTGTCTTAAGTTTAAAGAAATCAAACATATAAAGTACAAATCACATCCCTATGCCAACCCCTACACCAAGTAACTTTCAAATATATCAAGACAAAAAGCACAAAAAAGCTCTAAGGTCCATTGGGGCTATAAGTGCAAAGCACAAATAAAGCATGGACTTTAATGAAAAAAGGTCCAAATGGAGAAAAAAAACAAATATGCATGTGTAATTCAAGACTAACAATTATAAGCATGAATAACAAATACATGAAAGTATCAATTGTTTTAAGTTGCATTTTTAGGATTAAGCTTATTGGCAAGGAAATATATGCCGTAGAGCTTTGATGACATAATTGAAGCGCTCATGAAGCAAGACGAAGCACTCAGTTTGTTTTATGCCTCGCTTCAGGGCTTAAGCATGCCATTGACAACATTGATCAAAATATGAGATAGAACACTCAAAAACAATCCAAACATTGACTTCAACTCAATGCTAACAACTGCATATGAAAATCCAAAGCAATGGTCATAAGCTAGCTAATCACATCATCCACCATTGCCAGGAACCAGCAAAACCCCAAAACAAAGAAATAGCTCTAATAACTGAAGCATATACTTTTTGAGAAAATAACAAAAACACATACTTGAGCAAAAACCCCAAGTTAGCATTAACAATCATCAAAATATCAAATCATAATACTCAAGCTTAAACAAAACCACTTAGTAGTTGAAAGAATCAAACTTACCCTACATTATTAAAGGGCACATCAAGATTTCACAAACAACAACATACCCGGCGAAATCCCACAAGTGAGGTCTGAGGAACATCAAAATTTCACAAAATACCCCAAAATTACTTAAGCCCAAAACCTAGCTAGCAATAACAACTATCAGAGTAGCAAACCATAAACAGAGTAATTAACACTTCAAAGAACCCAACGTAACCTGCATTATCGAATAACAAAGCAAACCAAAAACAGAGCAAATCAAATACTTGAGCAGAACCCCACATCAATAACAATCAATCAAGTACAAATCAAATCAACCACCCTAATCTCAAACTAGAATAGGGTTCAGCTATATAAATCCCCACTTAGCATTTTCAAGATTCGATTTAGTACTTACTCGAACATTATCAATAATGAAAACAACCAAAAGCTAAAAACAAAACCAATGAAAAAAGGCAGCAGCTTGCATTACCAAATTACGCCTATCAGGGAAGTACTCAGTCTCGGTCTCAGGCTTAACAATCTTAGCTCGTTTAGCTTGTCGCTTAACAACAACTTTGCCATTGTTCTTGGCTAGTTCTTCGGTGGTTGGCGTTTCCTCCTCCACTTTCGCCTTGCCTTTTCCTACTACTTCCTTAGCCTTTCGCTTTGTTCCTTTCCTCATTGTTACTAGTAAAAAATACGAAAAGATGGGAATGGGTGTTAAGGGTTTGTTGCGGTGAGGAATTTGAATGGAGGTGGAAGAGCGGCGATGGCGGAAAATAGAAGAACCCAGACAATTTTTGAGGTAATAAGGCCGCAATTTTGAGGGGGGCTGGGGTAAGGAAAGAGCGTAAATCGGACGCGAGTATAG
The DNA here is from genome assembly GCF_900185275.1 of Solanum verrucosum. NCBI lineage: Eukaryota > Viridiplantae > Streptophyta > Magnoliopsida > Solanales > Solanaceae > Solanum > Solanum verrucosum. The sequence continues at coordinate 553,175 of NW_026020194.1, forward strand.
TAAGGAGGGAGATTGGAAATTTTGGCTTTGTTTTTCCCCCCTTTACAATGTTCAATAATTAATTCTCAAGGAAAATAATTCAATAAAAATATTTCTTTAAGGGATTGTTTTGTAGAGTGTATTAGCATATTTGTACTTTGTTTGGCACTCTTTTATAAGTTGTGTATTATTAATATCATGAATCTTTAGGTATTAGTATTGCAATGGTTTATTGTGTGCATTAGCATGGTTAAAGGTCTAATTCTCCCTCAAAACCTTTTTTTACATCTTTTCCGTCATAATTGTGGATGGTATCTTTATAAATTAATTTTTAATGCAATGCATGTTATTTTTAATGCACCAAACCTGACAATGCATAAAAATAACATATGTATAATTAATGTAAGCATAATTAACACAAACATTACTAGTGCAAGCATTACTAATAATGCGTATCCAGAATTTCGAGATGATGGGTGCACTATTGTGAAAAAGTGGATATAATTGGTTTGACATTTAGGTTCTTATCACTAAAAACAGTTAAAATTTTAAAATTATAGGTCCCAAAATTGAAATGCTTAATTAATTAAAACACCAAAAGTGCTATCAATAATCTCTTAGAGAGGTGTTATCTAATTTTAGAAGAAGAAAAAAACAAGATAGATATAAAATTCAAATTTCTAACTTCACTAACACTCTGTTTGAATCATTGTTACCCGTTGTGTTGTATTGTATTGTTACCAGCATACATTGTTTGTTTTGATTGTTACTTAAAATGTATTGTGTTGTATAATTAAATTTTGTTGTTCAGTTCAATGAAAACCCTTATTTTATAGAACAATCGATTTGGTGTGCTCTCATTGTTACTTAATTTATTTTTCCAATTATTACCTTATTTAATATTTCATAATACTATTTTACACTTTACCCTATATTATTTAATCTCAGTCAAATCTCCTACCCAGTAATTACTGCAGTGTTTTGTTCCTTCTAGGTTTTGGTGTTTGTCCTTTTTTTATTATTTATTTAAGCATATACTTCTTCCTTTTTTTTCTTTTTCTTTTTTTTGTCTCTTTCAACATATTGCTTTATATGTTATTGTTTTTTACAGATTTCTACGTTATACAAATACAAAAGTAAAAATTAAAATTTATAGTTAACGATTTAGAGTTAACAATTAGTGAATTAATAAATATATTAATTAGCTAGTTCATACAGAGCAGTATCTTCTTACCTTTTCATCATTTTTCAAAGTTTTTTAATACATGCGGTACGTAATAATTTTTAGAATTGAATATATAAAATTTTGATTTATCAATTTTTAATTAAATTAATCTAGATACAAACTTGATAATTATAGTTGATGATATAATTTTATGTTATTTTCATATGACATAAAAAAGTATGCATGATAGTATTGTTATTTTATTAGTAATTATTGATAAATTCAATATTTAAAATAATTAAGTACATTTTAGTAAATTTATGAATTACAATACATTATGATATAGTCAAACCAAACAATAAAAATGTTACAACAACAAATAATATAGTCTAGCCAAACATTGTATCTACCATACAATACAACACAATACAGTACAATACAATGCAATACATTATGAAACAATGGGTAACAATGATCTAAACAGAGTGTAAGAGGTGACCCAATCATCAACATTTTATATTATACTTCGTGTGTAGGTTCACACATCTATATTTAATGAATTTTTTTAAAAGTATAACACTACTATATATGATTTTGGGAGGGGAGCCTGGGTTCATGTGAACCCGATGACCCACATACGTCTATTCTAATAAACTATATTTAACATTACTTTTACACTCTATCATTCGATTCCAGAGTTTGTGTCACGACCCAATTTCTCAAGTCATGATGGCACCTACTATAACCCACCAGTACGTAAGTCAACCCGTAACCCGGAACAACAAGTAATGGGTCTGAGGGTAGAAACTAAACAAGAGTAGGCAAATAACAATATAAACAGGCGGAAGCAAACCAAAAACATATATACAAATAAAGATCTCTCCCAGAACCTGGAAGTCACTAGTACAGAGCTACTAACAAAATGAGTACAAGTCCCAAAAGTGGACAACAGAGACTGGACTGTCTCGAAAGGTAAAAGACAAGTCTATATACAGATGGAGACTGAAATAGTACAAAACGTCGTGTGCTCACTCCTGTCTCCGGATCAGACTGCTCCAAGCTCGATCAACGCTGGCTACTAGTGCCCGGATCTGCATAACGAAATAGATGCAGAGCGTAGCATGAGTACCAAAACAACAGGTACCCAGTAGGCATCATAGGCCGACTGAACTTGAAAAGTAAAGGCAATATGAAAAGAAGGAATAACACAAACCGAAGTCAAGAACTAAAATCTAACTAACAAGGAAATGCACACGAGTGTACAAAGAACTAACTAAAGTAATTTATAAGCTAACTACACCTAACTGGGCCCCCATGAGCCCAGAAGGTACACTCGTGCGCAAGTTAAATAAAAACCCGAACGGACCCCCATTAGCCCGACAAGTACACAGAATAACTATAACTAAAGGGAATTGCATAAAAGAACCCAAGAACGAAGAACACAAATCAGAACCTCAACCCTAATTAGTAAAATCTAATAGTACGGAGGCCGGACCTCGAACCGAATGCTCACCAGAAGTACCCAAGTAACAAATCACAAGTATCAAGTATAAGAGGCTGGAACTCTAACCGGATGCTCTATATAGGTATCTGAGCAATAGAGGCCAAACCTTAAACCGGATGCTCTATATAGGTATCTGAGCAATAGAGGCCAGACCTTAAACCGGATGCTCTATATAAGTATCTGGGCAATAGAGGTCGGACCTTAAACCGAATGCTCTATATAAGTATCTGGGCAATAGAGGTCGGAACTCTAACCGGATGCTCTATAAAAGTATATGGGCAATAGAGGCCGGAACTCTAACCGGATGCTCTATAAAGGTGCCAATGTAGCTGCTGAAAGAGTCCTAATCGATCCACACTCATAAATATCTGTGGAACGCCGTCCATACTTAGCCAATCAATGTAAGTCCTTGGAACCAAATCGAAAATCAAATTCAAATCGCGAAGTAGAATTAGTGTCGCCGACGTAACTCGTGAAGCCGTAACATCGGGGAAAATAAGGATAACTAAAGTCGGAGCAAGCGTATCGCCTAGCTAAGGCCCAATCTATCAGACTCAAGTCAGCTACACCAGTCTACAGGGATCTAAGTCGGCCAAGCGACGTCGGGGCAAAACTAAGGCCTATCAGATCCGAATCATGTATTTCTAAGGCAAACCCTAGTCAAACCTAAACTAAGGCCCAAATGCTTCAAATAAACAATAATTAAGCATGCAAGCACTCCACATAGCGAGTAGGGTCCGTTAATAATACAAAGCATGCTCACAGTTACCCGATAATTCCCGAAATAGGCCGAAAACATGATTTCTTAATACCTATGCAAGATTCAATGACTACCCAACCCAAATCCCAACTAATCAACATGCATTCACATTCTCAAGCTCAATCTAAGAGAGGAAAACCGTAGCCTACCTGTAGGCCAATCACACGCGCTTCAAAATCACTTCTCCGGAGCTTTCCCTTTCCAAACGTCCTCGAAACGCTGCCCCGCTATCAAAAATAGAATAACAATGTTATTACAGTCGTTTAGACACCAAAATCACAACAAACGGAGACGGGTCAATTTTGGAGTCAAAACGGGAATCGTGGGACCCGCGCAGGAAATTCCGAAATTAACCCCAAAAGTGGGTCCTAACCAGTTCCCCCAGCTCATGTCCCAAAATGGGACACAATTCGGGGCTCAGGAACAACACAATATCAACATGCAACTAAAACCCAATTTTTCTCAAAAATTAGAAATGGGACAGCAGTGAATTTACCAAAACGAGCGGTCTACAGTAAAATCTGACAACACCACAATGTTCTCCTCGAAAAACCACTCAAGATAGCCTCAAAAATCACCAAAATCGGATCTAAAATGGCTAAGAAAACAAGTCTCAAAAATTTCCAAAATTAAGCTCACAAAAAAGGTGAGGCAGCAGGTGTTTTACGAAAATTACCTCAAACGGAGACTCCAATCACTATCCGAGCTCACCAACGCGTTGTCCTCAAAAAATCTCACAACTTTGCCTTTTGAATCGCCCAAATCGGTTGAGAGATGAGAGAGTTATGAGGGTTTGAAGTTTGGGAAAGTTGGCTGATTTTCTGCAATTTCCCAAAAACTAAAAACTCCGACGGGGTGCTCCGAACTCGTTCGGAACCCCGTGCACGCAAACGAGATATGCAACCATACCAAATTCGATATTCCAGACTCAACGGTGCAGTCAAAATTTCCATCAGAGGTCATTTCGATAAAAAGTGGGTCCCACTTCCAAAAGCCATTTTAAGTCAAAACCCACAAAAGGGATCGGATAGATATCGAAAACCTCCAGACACAAAAGAAGGGTCAATCTAGACCAAACTCGACATTCCGGAGCTAACCACGCTGACGGAATTCTCATCCGAGCGCGTTTACTCAAAATGTTGACCAAAGTCAAACTTAGGCTTAAAATTAAAGTTAAAACGCCTAATCGCACCGACTCACACTGAAAACTTCGGGAGTCATGTCGACCATGCTATTAGCCTAAAATGACCCTTCCGGAGTTGATGGAATCGTCAGAATTGGATTCCGATGTCATCTTCTTGAACTTTTGATCGAAAATGATCGTTCAAGGTTCATAAGTTCCAAAACACAAAAACTCGCACCAAGACCAAACGAACGACCAGGTGACCGAACTGTCAGTCCCAGCAAGTCATAAATGACTTGGGGTCACTATAGGAACGCTCTAAACGACACACTGAAGACAAGACACAGAAATGACCAAGAGGGTCATTACAGTTTGATGCCTGGATAATAGAGAAAAAATCCAAATGTATTGGATTAAAATGTAAAAATTGACCTTTACACTATATTATATGGGATGGATGTAACTCCTTTGATTTTTAGCCCCTCAAAGTATTCAATCACCTTCTCTTTAACGAATTGAGGTTCATTATGATAAATTATTTTCTTTGACATTCTGAAGCGACGTATGATGTAGTCCTAAATGATATTTGATGACTTATTTTTTTCTTATTTTCTGTAAGTTGAAATGCTTATCCTCATAAACATAATACCAAAAAATTTAAGCCTACACGAACTTCTCACGCAATGATTAAACGTAAGGATATTGTTGATGCTGTTGAAGCTAATAAACAACATAAGGAAAAAAAGGACAAATTTCTTGAACAATATACGATTGCACTGGTAGATGTAATGGAATTTTAGAGAAGGATCTGGTGTTACGATTCAAAATCAGACGTGATGACACTCGTCTTATCTCACCAAGAAAAACCAGTCTTAAACCCAAATAAACAAGATAAATGCAGAAATAAAGTAGAAATGAAATGTCAATTTAACAATAATGCGGATAACTTATACTTCGTTTGGATGGTTGTTACATATTATTTTATAATGTATCGTATTGTATTTGAAACGACCCCAAAAATGCCCGAAAATGTGCTTCAGAAACACCTATAATTGTAATTTCCGTATATCTCAAAATCCGTGCATGATTTCGGAAAATCGACTTCATATTCTTATTCAGGGGGTAAAATTGAGTGGGAAATGGGTCTAACCTGAATTTTAGAGCAACCGTATCAAAATTCGAAAATCGCAAAAAATGCGATTTTCAGGGTCAACTTTAAAGGGGCATATCTCTTAGCACACAAGGAACTGGAAGGGCCGCTACCTATTAAATTAAAGCCCTTCGAGTTAGCTTTCCAATGCAATTGGTTTCACCTCATTCCGAGTTAGGATGAAGGAGTTATAATCATTTTCGTAAAACCTGTCGGAGCAGAATTTCAATTTCCAGTAGCTAAAGTTACTGTAGTGGCTGGACGTTTTTCTTTTATAAAAAGAGGATTGTCCCATACTTAGTTATATTTCTTTCTAGTTTCAAAACACTCTCTAAACCTTCTCCAAAATTCCACCAAGATCTTCAACCAAATTCAAACATCTCAAGTTTTAATTCCGGATTCAAGACTCAATCTCAAGCATCAATTCTCCATTCCAATCCTCATCAAGGATTCTCCAAAGTTGAGGTATGTGGGTTGATTGTGGAAACCTTTCTTTCCACAAGTCCAACCATTTATCCTCTATTTTTACTTCAAGTTTATGGATCCTTATGATCATTTATGAACTCTTGAATTATGGAATTACTACTACACATCCTATTATGGTCTATTTTTGCATATTATCATGAAATGGAATTATTATGTGATGTTTATGGTTTTCATGCTTCCATGATCAAATTATGAAGGTTGATATATATACATGTATGTTGTTGGTGGGCTGATTTATATGAATGTTGGAATTGGTTGGACTTAGTACTCTTGAAAGACATGATTTTATCTACATGAACAATAGCCCACCATGTGTTTGATAAAATGTCATTTATAGAATTCTTAGGAAATGGAAGGTCCAATGTACATCCTATGAGTCGGATGATTATATAATTATTGAAATGATGATGAAAGGGATACATGTATATGATTTTCTCTATAAAAGTGTTGTGAGTCGACCAAGCCTAGTACGGGGGGTAGTAGGCCCGTATAACCGTATCAAGGGGTTGGTACCTTGGTTGCCTAGTACGGGGGGTAGTAGGCTCGTATAACCATATCGAGGGGTTTGTACCTTGGTCCCTAGCTCGGGGGGTGGTAGGCCCGGGTAACCACATTGAGGGGTTTGTACCTCTTTCGCCTCTCCAAGGGGGTGGTAGGCCTTGGAAATACTATATTGATAGTCACTCACCACACATGTACTACGTCCCACTAAATATGATTCTTATGTAAGCGTCATTATATGTATCATTTCTTTAATATGCTATCTATCGGGTATGATTATGCATTTTTCCTATGATGTCCATCTATTGTAGCATTGCATTGCATCCCATATACTTAGTACATTCAAACGTACTAACGCATACTCTATGCCTACATGATGTCACCATGTAGGGACCGGAGCACCGCTTGACCCTCCTCCTCCGCGTGGCTAATACGATTTCCTATCAAGGTTATTGGTGAGTCCTCCATTCCGGGGACGTTGCTCATGATCTTTTGCTATGTATAAGACTTTTCTTTTTAGTTATGTTTTGACTATGAGGGTGAGCCCGGTAGTTTGTCTTGGCCCCCGCTAAGTACTCATGTTTAGAGGTGGTGTTGGACAAGTTGTGTATTATGCTTGAGTTTGACTCATCTATGATATTTATGTATCATTTCTTCTTTTTTTCTCTTGCTCCCTTAGTCCCGATTTCCCCCTTGATTATGCTTATCGCTTATGGTCATTTTAATTGCTTCCGCGACCAAGGATGTGTAATGATATGCTATAAGGCTTGTTTGGGGTTTCTTCGGGTTCCCCATTCGCCGGTCACGTCTAGGCCCTAGGCTTGGGTCGTGACAGTATTGTACTGTGTTGTATTGTGTCGTACTTGGAGCTGTCAAAATAGACTTTTCCCGTTCGACCGTCCCAACCAAACCCTTGAATTAAGTGGGGTTGGACTTAATTTTTTCAGTCCATTTAAGAAAGAGGCTTTTTAGCCTAGCCTCATTTGGCCCACTAGCCTCATAGGCCCAATCCGCAAGCATTAGAGGCTAGCCTGTGGGCTGTGAATTTTTAAAATATTTATTATATATATAGATTTTTTCCAATAAATATTTTAACAAATATAAAATCAAGAAAGTATTCATTCTTCTTTAAACCCCATAATCATTACTAATGCATTCTCATCATTTAACTAACTATACGTAAAAAGCATTTAAAACCCTTCATCAATTTCTATTACTCCCAATCAAACAAAGGCATACAAGGTTTAATAATGCTTAACAGTTGGTTAAGAAGTCATTTTGCCTCAATTAATCAAATAATCACTCTGGAACTTGAGATTTCCCTCATTGTTGGGACTTAAAACCATCACAAGCTAATCACAATAAGAATTTGAAACCAATAATAATCATATCAATTATTTTAGAAAACGGGGTAAAATTGACCCAAAAATCTAATTGTGAAAACAAAGGGTATATTTGAAAATTTGTACAATAATGCGTTATTCAAAGAATTTGGAAATTAACGATGAAAACCATTTCGAAAATGAAGTTGAATCGAACCCACAATCACTATTTCTAATTAAAACTCAAGTTCTTGAAAATCTTCTTAAATTTGAATCCAAAATAGCAATTTAGATGTCAAAATCCTGCAATAATTAATGAACCCAATCGAAGTTTCTTGAAAAAGTCTTTCAAAATCACATTTATTGAGCTTTTAGGGTTCAAAAATTGAAGAAGATGGAAAGAAACTCGATTTTGAAAAATAAGACAAGGCCAGGGGTCCTTGGTGAATGTGGACTCTCGCCAATTAACTCTCTGTGAACGCGGAGATCTGACATCCCGACCCTCTGCGCATGCACGGATCATCAAACACCAGCTATCAGCAAAATCAACAAATATCAAAATCTTTGAATGTACTAACCAAATGTATTACCCAACTAAATTTGACATTTTGGACTCAATGGAACCGTCGAAACACAAATTCAGAATCTCCTCAATCTAAAACCCATGAAAGTTGCAATAAACTAACTTAAGACTAAAAAATATCAAAGTGCCCTCAGAATCTCCGAAAAAATCAACCAAGACCTCAACTAGGCCTAAAGTCATCCCTGATCCAAGTGAAACCGTCAAGCATCCAACTGAGCGTCCGAACTTTGGATGTTGACCAAAGTCAACCCAAAGACTAAAATCACTTAAACTTTCAACTTATGACCTTAAATCCACGAAATATGTTCGAATCAGAAAACAACAACACTCATACCAAATTTTACATTCTGAAGCTGATGGGACTGACGGAATCTCATTGAGACTCAAAACGCAGATTGTTACCAAAAAACACTATTTAGACTTTAACTCATGCAAAAACTCAAAACTTTCAAAAATCACCACTTTTATTCAAATTTCAAAACCAATCTCACAAACTAATCCGAAAAGACTCTAGGCAACTATCGGAAGGGATAAAATGATAATTTTAAATTTCAAAAATAACCTTCAAAGTCATTACACGTGATTCCTCAATCTATAAAATCATTGTCATGAAGATAAAAAAATCCTTAGAACAGTTTGAACCATATCTATCGTGTGTTAAGATAAAAAAATTTATTGCAAAATTTCTTGATATAGTAAAACTTAGATACTTTGGGGCATAAAAAATACTTAAAAAACACGTTGTTGATCACTTAGTAGTTGATGTCCCAGACATGACTGATTTAATTGACAAAATAAATTTCAAGGATGATCACATTTATTTTTGAACTACTTTTTAGCCATGCATATGAATGATGTTGTTGAGTTTTACACAAATCTTAAGGTCTTTAATAGTGCAATTATTGTAAGTACATCTATGAAAGGGTATCTATTGTATTTGACAGTGTTAGGTTAGCATAAATCATGTATGAGAATTATTATCTCACTAAGAATTTACACAGGAACGAGTTAAAAAAAAAAGAGACGAGATGTGTGCCGAAGGATGAAATGAAGTCATTTCACAAACTTCTATTTGAGTTTGTGAATAAGTGCATCCTGCCTCGCTCTAAGAGGTGCCATAAAGTTATTTATCGTGATCTGGGAATGTCTTGGACTTAGATTAGTACATAACCTTCCAACTCTCATGATCAAACACACGATGAGGGTTATAGATCCTAAACATGATCCTTGTGGCTTGACTATCTTTAGCCACCTAGCTCCTCATTAAAAAAAGTAGTCTATGTATATCTTCGTTTTCTAAGAAATGGTGCATATATCCTTTTTCCGTTAACATATCTATATTTACATTATTTTTAATTTCATAAAGTACCAAGTGATTTTAAAAGACTACCTTGCCCATTTTTTTTGGCCCATTATGAAACCTCCAAACTATAAACGAGCCATACATAGGTTGGACGGAACAATAATAGAACTTGGTTTCTTACATTACTACACATATATTACTTCATAACAACAATGTATTCCATACTCAGATGGATTATTAGTCTTTCTTCGACTACTAAATCCATAAACAAGCAATACACAGGTTGAACTGATCAATAATAAAACTTGTTTTCTTACATTACCCAACACAAATAAAAAGCGCCCAACCCCTCTTCTACTCAATCATAAAATAAGGTATGATCGGATATAAAATAAAAGAAGAAATGAGTTTTTTTTTTAGTTGGGTAGGGTGTGAATAAAGTCAATCCTCTAGAGGGATAAAAAGAACATGTGAGATAATTTTCAAAAAACAAGTGATATTTTTGAAATTAAAGAAATAAGTTTAAATTTTGTTTAAATATAATTTACTAACAAAAAAATAAGATTATATATTATATATGTACCACTATTAAATGATAAGCACATATACATTATATATATCCAACATTATTTTTAACAAAGATATATGCCTCTAAATAAAGCTGAAGGTATCAATATGGGTTGTGGTACACTAGTATGAGTTGTGGTGTTCTTTGGCTACTAAATCCATAAACAAGTAATACACAGGTTGAACGGATCAATAATAAAACTTGTTTTCTTAAATTACCCAACACAAATAAAAAACACCCAACCCCTCTTCTACTCAATCATAAAATAAGTTATGATCGGATATAAAATAAAAGAAGATATGAGTTTTTTTTAGTTGGATAGGGTGTGAATAAAGTCAATCCTCTAGAGGGGTAAAAAGAACATGTGAGATAATTTTCAAAAAACATGTGATATTTTTGAAATTAAAGAAATAAGTTTAAGTTTTGTTTAAATATAATTTACTAACAAAAAAATAAAATTATATATTATATATGTACCACCTATTAAATGATAAGCACATATACATTATACATATATATATATATATATATTATATATATGTACCACCTATTAAATGATAAGCACATATACATTATATATATATATATATATATCCAACATTATTTTTAACAAAGATATATGCCTCTAAATAAAGCTGAAGGCATCAATATGGGTTGTGGCACACTAGTATGAGTTGTGCTGTACTGGTGGGAGCGCTTCATCCTTAATCAAAGGTCTCGAGCTCCGAACACCGAACAACGAATGGAAAACAAAAAAAATGCTGATCATTTTTCCTAAAATAAACGACAAAAGAGACCAACATTATCAAGGGTGTTCAAGAGTTTTTTTTTTCTTTCTAATAAGTGAGTTGAATATTATTTGTTTAACCTAGAAATTCTACGATGAACGATCCCAACATTTGTCGATATCAAAAACAAACAATCGTGTTTTTTTATTTTTGATGCATTGATTTTATATGATAAAAATATAGGATTATTGTATATAAAGTGAAATATTGATTAAACAAATGCGCCTAGCTTTACGAAACATAAATCATACTCTAGCAGAGATTTTTTTTTTCTTAAAAAAAGAAGAAGATAAAACGCATGTATCGATTTTAACTTTGGGTTTAAAGTTGTTAACATATATAAACACAAATTTTAATGTAAAATGTTGGATTTTTTTGTTTTCACCCTTTGAAAGTGCATTATATCCTAGATAAAATTAGAAATACATGATATCTAAATATATAAATTTCAAAATAATTAAAATAATTTATTCATATATGTTACTCTATATTATTAAAATTGTAATATTAATAATTAAGAAACTTGAGGAACATTTAAGAATTTCAGGTAAATTAAAATTAATAAATGTATGATGCAAGAATAATGGTGTTTTAAGGTTGTGTTCTGCTCTCCAAATAAAATAAAATAAAAAGTTGTGCACTCTGTGGGTTCGAAGCCGCGAAGTCTGGGCAAAAAAGAGTAAGCTCAACCACTGCACCAAAGGAAGATTTTACATCAAGGATGTTCAACATCAATTATTTATCCCTTAAACTCAAAATCTGGCCTTTGTGTATGATGCAATTTTCCGGTGAAGGGTGTTCGGCTGACCACCCTTGGTAGACTGTAGCTCCTCCTCTGGTTGTGGTGCATTGGTGAAAGGGCTTTATCGAGCATGATTCAAATTTAGTTAGAGCTCTAATGTGGATATCAAACACCGTTTGTAAAACCAAAAAGAAAGGACAAAAGATACTGTGATCATTCCATCCGTAAGGCTAATACTTAACGAGACCCAATTAACCAATCAAATTTCTCTCCACACCTATCTCTCTTGTGACGTGGCATCTCTTCTACCATATAATATAATTTCTTTCTACTTCTTATATTCATAGGATATAAATAACATAAATATATATATAATAATTCCTATTTTTCTCCGCCATTAACTTCCCCTTCTCCTTCACAAGCTCCATAAATTCTCTCTTAGCTATGGCAACTCAGTTCTAGAATCTTCTATAACTCAGTCTCTATATCTGCTACTACGACGAAAATGGCGAGTATTTCAGCTACACTTTCTACTGCAACTTTACCGGAACTCAAATTTCTATCTCCAATTTCGACTTCCAGAAGTTTCCATTTCCGTATACCTCAGCGGAGTAGAATTAAGACGGCGGCGGGGAAGAGAGAAGAGAAAGTGGTGTTGGAGGAGAGAGATGCAGAATTGTTGAGGAAAGTGAATGGGAGTGTGAATGGGAATGGGAGTGTGAAGAGGAGTGTTGATTTGAATGGTGCGTTGTTGGTGGATAAGTATAGTAATGGAAGTGTAGGTGTGATTGAGAGTGAAAATGAGAGTTTGATGAAGTATGTGAATGGGAATGGGAATGGTGTAGCGGGGAAGAGTGCTGAGAAGGTTGTGGAGGTGAAGGCGGAAGAAGTGGTTGAGAAGAGGAATAAGAAGAGTATTGATGAGATTGGACAAGAGGAGGCTTGGTTTAAGAAGAATAAGGAAGTTAAGGTATATGTGTTAACTTTGTATTTGTTGTTGTTTTAGCTTTTCGTTTTCGTTTTTTACATATTTAAATGTGTTGTTTTAGTTGTGTTTATGTGAATGATGTTGATAGCTGCAAATGAATTTGCTACTCGAGTACGAACCACAACATTTTGAGGTTAAGGCATCTTACATTTGGAAAAAAGAAGAAGACATTTTGAGGTTGATTGATACTGATTGGTTGCGAATGATCAAGTGTGGAGGGGTGTTTGTGCCCATATATATATATATATATATATATCACTAAATGGGATTATTCTATAAAGTTTCTACTTTTAGAATCTACTGTTTATTTTAAGTGCATTGTTATATTAATTCCAAATTGATTTTTGGGTGACTAGACTTGATATTTACTCTAACAAGGATGAGTAGTATGTTTAGTGAATATTTTTTGTTCGAAAGGAGTCAATGAAAGTTAGCTAAATCTAGTATTCCATAAACTCTAGTGGACCCTCATTCCTTTCTTTTACAGTATGAGGTTCAGTTAAATTGGTGTCATATTTGATGATTACAGCAGCAACTGCAGATCAATCTCAAATTTGTTCCTTTTCTTGATGAAGTTCAAGCCTGATGAACTTTATGTTCTCTCTTTGTCTAATTTTCTTAAGATGAGAATTATCAACACATGACCTAAGATGTTTATTACTGGCCTTTATGATGAAAAAAATGAAGTTCTCTTATTAGAGGTGCAAGACGAAGACCATCCTGGCCGAATGAGTTTGTGAGTTGACAATTTATTGGATTAGTTATATTAAAACTAAGACTAACCAGGTCACTATATCAACCTCACATCTACTCAATTGCTGTAGTGGGAAATGTAACAAAACTCGATGCATGAGGGGGGGTTCATAATTGGACCAGAAGGGGTTTGGAGACTCCGGTTTACGCAATGACTGTCAGAACCGTTTGTTGCAGTTGGCAAAGAAACTAAATGATAAAGAAGGATTTCAAATGCTTATATAAAATATTGCAGTTTTGCCTCTGTGCTTTAAGGGTTCTCGTGATCTCTGGTTCATTTCTGGATGGAAGCCAGATTATGACGTTACTGAATGGTTTTTGCAGGTCTCTGTAACACCTGGAGGCCGTTGGAACAGATTCAAAACATATTCAACAATTCAAAGGACTTTAGAGATATGGGGATCTGTCTTCACTTTCTTATTCAAGGCTTGGTTGAATAATCAAAAGTTCTCCTATCAAGGTTGGTCAATGACATAACCCAATTTTTTAATAAGAATTGAGAAGAAAATTACCGTAATGTGTCGTTCCTAGCAAAATGCTGGTCTTCTCTTTTTTTAACATGTCACAATGGCTCAAAACAGGGTGATAAATCCCCATGATTTTGTTATATTGACCCCCCCAAAAGGTCTGCTTTTTGGCACCTGTTTCAATTAGAAACATTAAGGAATGAGGCCTAATTCTACTTTAAAAAAATAAAAGCCTATTCAAAATTCACTTAAACTGATCTACATGAATAGCTTTTTAGCTATTCACTTTTTTAGTTTCTTCTCTGAATTTTCCCTGCATTGAAGATATTGGGATCCACAAACTGATTTTAAAAAAATATTTTACTCTTCTAAAAGGATAAGCTATTTATGCCGTTCTCGTTGGTTGTTGCTAGTCCAACGGACATTTCAGGACACCAACTTCCTATCAAGTCCGAACTATTCTTTTTCATTTAGTGATATTTCTTCTTTATATTGATGACACTGAACTATGCAATAGTCAAAATGATTACCATGAATCCTAAAGAATCTATTTTCCATCATTTCCCCCCTTTATACTTTGTTTTGACCTATTTTCCCCAGATTTTACAACAATAACCTATCTATAAATGTTGATAACAAATCAGCGACCAATACACCGGCAACTCCCATCATATGAAACGGGTATTGAGGAGGCTAGGTTAGCCAAAAGATTGTTAATTCTTGTTGCACTTCAGAAAATCATCATTTGCCACCCCAATCTGTTATGCTCAGTGATAATACAAAAAAAATACTCCTTACTGTAACTAATATGAGGAGCTGCTTCATGCAGGTGGAATGACAGAAGCAAAAAAAACTGAGCGGAGAAAGGTCCTTGCTAAGTGGTTAAAAGAAACTATTTTGAGATTGGGTCCAACTTTTATCAAGATTGGCCAGCAATTCTCAACAAGAGTGGATATTCTTGCTCAGGAGTACGTTGATCAGTTGTCTGAGCTTCAGGTTGGTGATGTCCTGATTAAGTTACTGTATGTTTGATCTTCTATTACACGCATTTCATCAAAATTTGGTACCTTTTCAGCATCCTTTAAATTTGAAGATTGAGGCATAGTTGTCGTTGTTATTTAAGCTTGAAGACATCTTTTGTTCAGTTTAAGTAGCTAGGGATCTTGGCTCATCATCTGAAATTGGTATCAAAGTGAACACTCCGGTCATATATATAGCTTACTATTAAATTTTGCCAATCCAACTATTGTTTATCTTTCTGTTGTTTAGTATTTTCTTGAGACGATGTGTAATTTCTCAAGCTGGCACTATTCATATCTGTTTTTCCTCTGAGATTTCCGATATCTCGAGTAACAGACACTAGCGATGCGTAGAGCTTGAAAGATTATTTTAGCAACAAAGATTATCTGTGTACAAGAAACCTGACTCACATATACATGACATTAGCTTACAGAATGCAATGAAGAGGACGACTGAGCATGTTGTTGGAGTAGATGATTCTTACACAATCGATGACTATGTAATACTTGAGATGATATCAACATATAAGTAAATGAATTATGCAGTTGAGATCCATAGTCCCAGAGATGGGATATACTAACTTTGAAACATTTTATATTCTGAAAGCATACTAAAGTAACTTCTAAAGTTAGCCTATATAATTGGCAACACATGCTATGCAGTAAATTGATTTTCACCTAGGATGAAGCATGCCTGGCTGCTTTTGTATTCTTTTGCGGTGTACTTTCCCTTCATACCTTCTCGTGATTTCCGTTATGGGTTTTCTGTCATTTCCTGGTGCTATGCAGTATGATTTTTTTTTTCTTCTTTTTCTTAGAAATTATTAATTTTACAGGGCATTGTTTATTTACAAGACTAATTTTTCTCTGCTTAGGACCAAGTTCCTCCTTTCCCATCCGAAACTGCTGTATCAATAGTTGAAGAAGAACTTGGCAGCTCATTGGATAATATATTTGAAAGATTTGACCGTGAACCAATAGCTGCTGCAAGTCTTGGTAATATTCACTTAATTCTGATTGTCACATAGGTCCATCCTTCATTCAGCAAATAAATTCTGCAGCTACCAGTTATTGTTCTATGTACTCAACAAGCTTTACCAGAATGAAATATAAGAACACTGATATATTATAATGCAGGTCAGGTGCATCGTGCAAGACTGAATGGGCAGGAAGTAGTTGTCAAAGTACAAAGGCCCGGTCTTAAGGATCTTTTTGATATCGATCTTAAAAACCTGAGGGTCAGTTTTAGATAAAGTATCTTTTACATGTAACTCTTGAGTTCTTTTGTGTTATTGTTTGGATATGATATAAAGTAAAATCAGATCTTCATTGACTGCATAGAGAAAGCCCCTCTTTGCTGTTTTTTCTTCTTAGATCTTCCGATCTAACTTCCAGACGTTTGCCTGAATAATTCTCACTTCAAGTAATTTATCCGTATGCTTGGGTGCTATGACCTAGTTTTCATGATGAATGACACTCCTACAGGATATTGTGCACTAATCATTCGTACGAGAAGTGAATTTATAGCACTGATATGATCATTTCTACTTCTAATTTTCAAAAGATAGGTTGTTTATTATCATATATATCTTTTTCATGTGACATATTTCTTGCAGGTGATAGCTGAATATCTGCAGAAAATAGATCCTAAATCTGATGGTGCGAAAAGAGATTGGGTTGCAATCTATGATGAATGTGCAAATGTCTTGTATCAGGTATTTTGTTAGTAAATCATTTATTTTAATATTGCCAATTTAGCATCATCATTTCATCAAAAAAAATTTAAAAGGACTTCAGGATTCTTTCCTCAATCTGACTTATTTTTGTTTTCTTTTTGCATTAAGTTTATTGTTAATGTACTTTTCCCTGTTTGAGGTGGACTTGGTGTCTAATTGACTTGCCCAGTTTGCTTGTACAAGTTTCATTCCAAAGACATATATCTAGTGGTGAGGTCTGAACCATATAGGTTTTCATGGAAGAAATTTTTCTGGTTGACAGACAATCGTAGAAACATGAGCTTGTGATATAGCTACACCTAATTCCAGACCGGTTAATGCAAGAACTAAAAATAAAGGACAAGGATTCAGAGTTTTAATTAGTTATGAATCAGCATCTTCAGTGTTCAAGGAATTCAAATATATTGGTCTTTAACAAGAACGGTATTGAACTGTTAAGAAAATGTAATGGAATCTCATGTGAGAAGGAGAAGAGATTCATTCAAAAGTTCTCATCGTATTATGGTTTGATATGAAATAAAAATACACTATCTTATCTTGTTAGTAGGTTCTCTTTGCACTTATTTATAATACTTTAAAATACAATTACCAGTTTTAGAAAAAATAAAATAATAGAATACTTCCATTTACTATTTACTCAAGAGTTCAGGACTTGGAGCCTGTTTGGATTGACTTATTTTAAGTGCTTTTAAGCCAAAATAGCTTCCAAGCACTTTTGTAGTGTTTGGATAAAATAAAAAAGGTGTTTCTAAACACTTGTTTATAAGCCAAAAAACCCAAAAATAAGCCAAAAATCATAAGTTTGAATTTCTAACTTACGGCTTTTGACTAATGAGCCAAAAGCTATATACCCATCCAAACATGCTCTTCAACAATGACAACTGGTCACCTGGGGACTGTGTTTTTGATGGCTTTGTATTAACTAGCAATCATGAATTGAAAGTAGTTTATAAGTTACTCTAGTGCTTGCCTGACCTGCATTCTGGTCCTATTATTTTATTTTGTATCTAATTCAATAGTCAAATGCTGCTGAATCTTTTTAGGATCAGTGTGTTGCTACCCTCCTTGATTTGCATCTTTCAAGCTGTAAGTTTGTCTAATTAGAGATGTTATTTTATGAGTTTTGCAGGAGATTGATTACACTAAGGAAGCTGCCAATGCGGAACTGTTTGCAAGTAACTTCAAAAACTTGGATTATGTGAAAGTCCCATCGATATACTGGGAATATACCACA
The DNA here is from genome assembly GCF_900185275.1 of Solanum verrucosum. NCBI lineage: Eukaryota > Viridiplantae > Streptophyta > Magnoliopsida > Solanales > Solanaceae > Solanum > Solanum verrucosum. The sequence continues at coordinate 571,346 of NW_026020194.1, forward strand.
CCACAGGTTCAACATAATCAGTGATAATGATGGCTTAACTGATTAACATTGAATTCTCTCCACAATTCATTTTACTTGAATGATATTTTTCACTCCTTTCAGGTTTTGACAATGGAGTATGTCCCAGGCATTAAAATAAATAGGATAGAAGCCTTAGATCAATTGGGAGTTGATAGGAAAAGGTGAGCTGAAAGTTATGCCATTCAATTTGTTGAACTATGAAATTTACCTAGATCCTTCATTTTCATTCATGTACTGGTGTTGTAATCATGTCCGAGAGACATGTTGCTTCACAGGAATCCTTAATAAGTACTCAGACGGCCTGCTAAAATTGGATGTGTTCTGTCAATTCATTCTCATGTCTGATAGTAACTCAGGTACTGAGTAATAATAACAGGACCGGAAATGATATGCCTTTGGACTTCTCTTAATTGTTTATCAGATTAGGGAGGTATGCGGTTGAATCCTATCTGGAGCAAATTCTGTCTCATGGTTTCTTCCATGCTGATCCAGTAAGATTTCTCACCGACATTCACAGTTCTTCTGTTCTACTTTGATTCACAGTGCACTTTGTAACCAAATGGCAACATATAATAGATCTGTCAGTTTGAGGTTTAACATATTTAATAAACGAGTATAAGAACTTTCCACTTCCTTTGTTTCCCTTTTTTGCATCCTCATAGTTTACCCGGCTGCATCACCATGTTTGCTTTCCTTCTAACCATTCAACTCCCAAGCAATATAAGCTGCAACAGAATCTTGCGTTGATTGTTCAAGGAAAATTATTTTGTTATAGATTGGTAATCGTACCTCATTCACTTGGATAGGACCAAGTAATTACTTCAGAGATACATTTGGAGAGCTTCACCTTCCATACTAACCAATTCTAAGCTGTTGATATCTTTTACTCTTTTCAAAGTTAAAACATTGTTTCCATCTTACTACTTAGCTTTAGCCTTATCTCATATCTGTGAAGTGTGAAAGTGATGGTTTCCAAAGAAAGTTGGTGTTGATTTAATATCTTGCAGCATCCTGGAAATATAGCTGTGGATGATGTTAATGGTGGAAGGTTGATCTTTTATGATTTTGGAATGATGGGAAGGTAAGTTAAACATTTCCATCTAAGTAATATAAATGACTCTGAAGTTCTCCAACCTAAATCAGTTCTCACTTACTCTATCGCATTGCAGCATAAGTCCTAATATCAGAGAAGGCTTGCTGGAAACATTCTATGGAGTTTATGAGAAAGATCCAGATAAGGTGATCAAACTTGAAGTTCCCAGGCTTGTTTATTTCCTTTTTTTTTATGGGTTCTGTCACTGTTCTACTTAACCACATAAATGCTGGGCTAAATTTCTCGTTGAATGCAGGTCCTGCAAGCAAGTATTCAAATGGGTATTCTGGTGCCTACTGGCGACATGACTGCTGTCAGACGAACTGCACAGTTTTTCCTTAATAGGTACTCGCCCACATCATATCTTTCATTTTTTATGTTGTTTAAAGTGAAACTGAATGTTATAGACTTGAGACTGGCAAAATTAAGCCCATTGTCGACATTACTAAATTACTAATCACCTAAGATTGTGGGCTGATGTAGATTTTGTGGTTTGGTATATTTTTCTGTGCTCTCATATACATAAATGAAGCAAAAAATTTGTTCGCAAACTGTTTGCATTAGAATCTGGGAGAGGTGTCTGTTTCGACAAGGGTTTTTTACCTTTTTTCCTCTATTTGCCTTTATCTCTTTTTCTCAACCAGGTATTAGCTCAGATTATGCCTGTTGTACATCAACTTGTCAGCCCCTAAATATTTGTGTTCTACATATGATCTTTCCATGTTCAAGTAAAAATTTGGTCCATCTTGTATAACATTTCCAACTGGTAGGTTTCTAATGATGGGTGTCTTTTTATTATTGACAAGTAATCAGATTTGATCAACAGAAAGTTGGGTGAAGCCTGTATACAAGAGGTAAACATCGAGCAGCTATAGAGCAAGCATTTCTTCCTACAAAGTCCAACCGGTATTTATACAAATAGAAACCCCTCATATGCTCCAACAAAGTGCAAAAAGAAGCCAGATTGAATGAAAAGGCCTTCCCAATCTTTCAAAAGCCGTTTGGTTTTTTTCGCCCCATATAGTCCACATCGTGGCTTGTGGTGGTATATTCTATATTCATCTTCTCAAATCCCTTCGACCTCTCAATTTGTTTCATCTTGAGAAGCTCCTTAACAGTTGTGGGCATTGCGTACCTACTTTTGAACAACCTGTCTGAAGCGATTCACCTATCTCATATCATTTTGCAGCGGATGAGCAGGTGGCTAACATCCACTCCTGCTCCTTTAAACAAGATACACCAGCTAATATGAATCTCTCTTTTCCGCATCTTTATTGACGTCTTCGGAGTTGGCTATTTACACGATTTACAACATTGGACAAAATTTGTCATGTAGTAAATGCGTTTCCTTTGTTTTCCCATTGCTTCTATTATCTATTCTGTTTCCTTTCAATCAGTTTAAGTGCATCAAATTTCAGGTCCTTTACTGCAAAAAAGAGAAGAGTCAATTCGACTCTCATTTTGTGGTTACCTGTGACCAGAACCTAAGCTGCATTGACTCTGAGCTATTTTAAAAAGACCTTTGATTCACAAGGTGCTTTGTATTGTGCATCGTCATTTGCATTGTTAATGGACAAGAACTCATCCGATAAGTGTTTAAATTGATTGAAGCTTGACAGTTGAAAGTTTGCAGCTTTGAAGAGCGCCTTGCAGCACAAAGAAAGGAGAGAGAAATGGCACAAGCAGAACTTGGGTTCAAAAAGCCATTGACCAAAGAGGAACAAAAAGAGAAAAAGAAGCAACGTTTGGCCGCAATTGGTAATTCACTTGTCTTATCTTCTTTTTCTGGTCTAGGTAATACACTTCTTTGTGATAGCTTGTTCTATTCCTTTGCCCTCTTTATTTCGGCTAATCCTGGGGGGCTGTTCAGGGGAATGGAGAAAAGCAACATGTTTTTATTGCTTGGTCCCCACTCCTCCCCCTCCCCCCCTTTTGCATAAGAGGTAAAAAGCAAAAAAAGAAGGGACTAGTTAATTGTTCACTTTACTTGTAGTCTCAAACTCAGATTTTCTTCTCACTAACAGGTGAAGATCTACTAGCCATTGCAGCAGATCAGCCATTCCGATTTCCTGCAACATTCACTTTTGTGGTTAGAGCATTTTCAGGTACTTGAGTGCCATCTTATGTAATTGCTTACAATTGTGCTACTTGCTTTGGCGTTCAACTTCTTATAGTGGAAACTATTATTATTGTTATCAGTTTTGGATGGCATTGGGAAGGGTCTTGATCCACGATTTGATATCACTGAGATAGCCAAACCGTGAGTGCACCACGATATATGATTTCTTTTCTTTTTGTAATTTCCTCCCCTTTTTTCGACATAAACTTTTATGCTGCTCTATAGCTGTGCCATCTTTTTTGACATAATTTTTATGCTGCTCTATAGCTATGCCCTAGAGTTGCTTAGGTTTCGTGAAGCTGGTGTTGAAGTTGTGGTAAAGGTAAACCTAGTAAAAGTTTGAAAGTATACGCAGGTTTTGTTTTTCATATGTGCTTAAGTTTTAACAATTAATCTTTCTGACTTGCAGGACTTCAGGAAGAGATGGGATAGACAGTCTCAGGCATTCTACAACTTGTTCAGGCAGGCTGATAGAGTTGAGAAACTTGCTGCAATTATCCAGCGACTGGTAGATAACATGCCATATCATAGCTTTAAATTAAAATTTGATCTCAGATCCATAATTTTTCAGTCTTATGCTTATTCATTTCTATCTATTCTGATTTGCTCACAGGAGCAAGGCGACCTTAAGCTTCGGGTTAGAGCTTTAGAATCTGAAAGGGCTTTCCAACGTGTTGCTGCTGTTCAGAAGACAATTGGAAGTGTAAGTTGTCATACATTCTGGTAATGTATACATATCACTTTCATGTGAAATTTGGTGTACTTTTTTAATCAAGAAAGGTACAACATGTTTGTTGTGTCATTCTTCTATATCAATAAAAAGTTATGCTGTGAGATGGAGCTATCACTGCGTTTACTATGGGCTGCCCCTGTTAGACCCTCTCTTTTGGGCCCTTTGGGGGTGGGGGGAAGAAAGAGGATTCACTCTTAGTGTAGATAATATCTATACTTACATAAGCTTGCTGCTCTTTTTGCCTGCTCATTGTTTCACTTCTTAATGACTTAAGGTCTTCATCTCATCTGTTTGGGAACTTATCTGAATAGGGAGTAGCCGCTGGAAGCTTGGTTAACCTAGCTACACTTTTGTATCTCAACTCCGTCCGTGTAAGTACATCTTCACTTGTATATTCAAGTTTGTCATCTTTGCATACTAATGTTTAACTTGCACGCATCTTCATTTTACAGACCCCCTCTATTATAGCATACACTGCCTGTGCATTCTTTGGCTTCCAAGTCCTGTTTGGCCTTCTGAAGGTTAAAAAATTAGATGAACGAGAAAGATTGATTACTGGAACAGCTTGAACAAATGGTGAGCAACTCTTCTCTAATTTAGAACTGACAGAAGCGAAAACTCTAAATTTTTATGAAGTCTTTCAAAGTTTGATAGGTAAATATTAGAGGTATGGTTCCAAATTTCAGATTTGCTTTAGGTTATAAGTCAAACTTTGGGTCATCTCAAAAAATATAATAAAAAGGAATTAGAGGTAGAAATGCCATCTTGAAACTTTTCATGTACAGTAAGCCATTAGAGTTGAGTCTTTAATGGCTTACTGTTCATGAAAAGTTTCCTGGTGGCATTTCTACCTCTATATCACATGCAAAAAAATGAAAATGGGTACGTTCCAGGCTATTGACATTTTTGTATTAGAGTTGATATTGGTTACTAATTATATCAAAGAAAATTAGAGTTAAACTTCAGAGGCTTTACACTGGTAGAGTCGGCGAGTCATTTTGGTATAGGGAGACATTCATCCATGTTAAAAGTTTGATAGACGACTTGCTCCTCCAGGTGGAAAAAAAGTTGACTCGGAAGGAAGAAACAAATTACTGGAAATTCAAAGTTGAAAAAAGATTCTTTATAATGGATTTTCATCTAAACATGTGTATAGTTTTTCATTAAACCTAAAAAGGCTTCTATTATATATCGCTTTAGGGTTAAGCACATGTACAAGTGTGCAAACAAAAGTAGGTTTCAAATATCAAAATTCCCAGAAAGAGAATTTAATAAGAGGAAAGTTTGAGCAAGACAGATTCTCGAAAAACTCTTTACTTCATATAAAAAAAAAAAGATTCTCGAAAATCTTCAAGTCCACTATGAAGGATAACTGGATAAGCTGGTGTTCAGCCTTTGACTGGAAGGAGCTAGGCTTGTTAAGCACTGTTGGTATGACATACTGCAAGGTCTCTAGATAAAACCTCAAGTTAAGACTTCCTTTTGGATCAAGCTTTCCGCAAGAAGTTTTATCTACCAGATAGAGCAAAAGTTGTACCAATATTGGCTAAAAACTTGGAATCTTTACTCTGGTTGATCATGGTTGCCTTCTGAACTACTGTAATGTTGAAACCATGGATTCTTGGATCTATATTGGCCCATATCATGGAGATGGCCTAACTCATGGGAAAATGGCTTCCAAACCTAAGCGGAGAGTGATTGTTTCATTAAGAAGAAGCTAGAAAAACATATATAAAATCTTCCTAAAAAACAATATAAATTGTCCTAGAACAATGAGGCTTCTGAAGGACCATTATAAAGAACTATTGGAAATTCAATATCATTGAAATAAGAAAGAAGGGAAATATGTGAATTAATCACATGATCCTCGGACACCTTTATGATAAAACACACAAGAGGGAGTGAATAGGTGTTCTGTGTGTTCCAAAAACTTCTGCAGATATTAAGTGGAGTACTAAAGGTTATATCAGACTAATAGTTAAGTTCTTTTTGAAAATTCTCTTTCAATGGGAATTCTTAGTTTTGATATAATGGAACTATTTTATAGAAATTAATTTTCTATTAATAGACAAGTGAACAAATTAAGAATGTTTAAATAAAGCTGTTAAGAAATAATTAACTGAATAAATGTGTGCTCTCTAACAACTTAAACTTTTAGATGAGATGTTCATATGCTTCAGATGTCCAGTCCTGGGCGCATGGGTGTTAAGAGTCCCACATCAGCTGTGGATGGGGTGTTTGGTCTACTTATACAGTCTTGTGCAATCCCTCACCTTATGAACTAGCTTTTGGGGTTGAGTAAGGCCTAAGGTCTATTTCTTATCAAAAGCAAATTGATAATGCAAACTCAAATTTATACTGGTTCAGCTATGCGTACATTCGATTCCCTTGTTCAGGGGTTCCACCAGATCAACTTATTTTTCTCTAACACAAAGTGATGAGTAACTTGCACGTGCACACATGTGTGGTTTTGTCTTTGTATCATCACGAAAGAGTTACATGTAGTGGTTTCAACTTTGCTAACCACCAACAAAGGCTGCCTAAACTTTTTCTCAGTTAGTGATTTAGAAAGCTAGGTCTTTGTCTAGACTTTAGAAATGAAGATGATTTTCATCCTTTTCGGTGTAGGGCTTCTTTTCAGTACAATGATGGACTCTCCTATGATAGATTGTAAACTATAAGTACCAATTTCCAAGTACAAGAAGCTGTGCTGCTTTGCTCTTTTCTTTTTGAGTGCTTGTCTGTCTTCTTGTCCTCAAGTTCTTGGTCAATTTCTACTAGATGTCCAGACTTTAGGAATTCTTTGTTGAAAGTATTCCTTATGTAGCACCAATAGCCGTTGGAGATCAAGTCTTCAAATTTCATAAACTTCAGCCAAAGTTGACTTGTTCAATCTTCAGTTGCCTCAAGTTATTTCCATATCCAGTTCTCCTAGCTGCCGAAACTTTTCATTCTTCAGTTCTTACATAACTCGTGCTTGTGTATCTGTGGATATTTTTAAGAGTAGCTTCCGCACAAGTTCAGTCTTTGAATTTGGTTCCTCCTTTCTTCAAGATCTTTTCCTTAATCTGGTACTTCTTTCCTTATTTATATCCTCATCAATTTCATTATTATGCTAAGTACCCAAAATCTATCACTTTCATTAGCAGTATGGATCTTCCTTTAATTGCTCAATTTATCAATCAGCATCCTTTGATCAATCAATCCTGCAAAACAAGAATCGCCACAGATCAGGATGAATTATTTGATTAAAATTCCAAATACCAAAATAACAACAATGCCTTAGTCTATATGAATCTTCACTGACTATGCTACTCCATTTAAACTCATCTCATGCCAATATTAAAATTCCAAATAAGTTTGTTTTTTAGACCATAATATAGAGATGTTAAATCCTTGGGTCAACACTTCATAGATTTTTCCTAGATCATAATATGGATGAATCTAATGATTGTCAGACTCTTTCCCGATAGAAGGAGCTTCATCCTCTTCAGTATGCCTTCCATAAGTTTATATAGTAACACATGATTGATTTCTCTTTTGAATCTTCAAATTCTTCCTTTTTTGTAGAACATTATCTGTTTCGCACCGTGCCTTGTTCCTTTCTTTTGCTTTATATAATAGAAGAACTTCTTTTCAATCCTTGGTTATTGAATGTTTCAGCTTGTATATTGCTATATTTACGAGGACCAAGTAGGGTCTGTACTTATAGCAGGATTAGCAAAAACTAGAAGACCACCTGAGGTTTTCAAGGGTGTAGGAACCAATTAAATTTTTTTCAGTGTGCATTTGTCAAGTTGGTTTTGTAGTTTCCATATAAATATTTGGTAGATATGATCTCTCTTCACAAACTTTTTGTTGGATTTCTTGGCCTAAGAGGGTTGAGGATGGGAGAAAAAATAGGTAGTCCTGTGAACAGATCATTCTGTGATCATCGCTGCAGTTTTAAGCGAAGCAGCAACAGGAAATACAAACTAAAAGACATTTTCGCTCTATATGTAAAATGCAAATAATGTTTTATGCTTACTCAAACTTCATTAAATTGGAATCATTTAATCTTACAGTTGGCCATTGTCCAGTACAGGTTACATCGCGAGATAATATATGGGAACTGCTATTCCAAGTTGTAACCCTGGAAAAACAGAAATAACGTGGATAGGACTTAACGGATCATTGAGTGTTCATAGCACTCCCATGGCCAAGAGTTACCAGTTTTGTCATTCAGCTTTAAGATGCATCATGTGGTAAGACTTCCAATATGGAGGTTAACTTCTAATTATGTTGGCCAAAACAGATTGTTGTATTTGCCAATCTCCACTATAGAGCACTCCTGTGAAGTAGTCCAAATAAGAAATCTTTCATGTAGTATGACACCCATTTTGACCTTCTGTAGCCTTAGTGTATAGGTATACAAAATCTAGGAGATAAATGTAACTAATTTTAGCCCTATCTATCTTCAACCTTATTTGTGGAGTTCGATTCTCTTGAATTTGTGTATATTATACAATGTGTACTTATATTTATTGTAAAATCAGTGTCATACGAGTATCCTAGGGATCAAATATGTCATTGAGCTAACCCTACTTTGTATTAGTCCTTTGTATGTGTATTAGTATATCAAGTCTTCTTAGACTATGTATATAATTTCAACTTGTTTAAAGCAGTCGGTCTACTGAACTGTCCTATGCACTTTGTATGTTGAATTATTATAAAGCTGAGGATTTTGCTGCGTTGCTTCATTTTAATCTTGTGAAGTATCTTGTGTCATGTGTCTCTAGAATCCAATTCTTTCTTGTTTCCATTTTCACCCACCAACATGGTGGATCCTCTAAATTTTTGTCCTTTAAACCCATTTATATACTATTATTTATCATTGTGGGACAACATACTTTGGATGAAGTGCTTGAGCTGTACCATGTGCTAGATAACATAAAAAACAAAACATCTACATTTTAAAGTTTGCACATCTGAAAAAGTGAGAAGACATTTGTGTATTGGCTAGTTAGTGTACGCGTGTATAGTTTTGTTGTGTTGGAAATTGGATTTACATTATATTAATTAGCTGTAGCTTGAAAAAGGATAATGCCTTAGCCTAATTGGTGGATAAAGTAGAAGGTCCGATTAATACCTTTTTATTATATGTGTGTGCATAAGCAAAGACTAAATAACTATTGATCTAAGACATTTTGTATCAAATTTCAAGTTAGACACACCATCCCTTCAAATTTTCCCTTCGTTCTTCTCTATGCATGGATACACTTATGAATGTATTAATGCATTTTTTGATACTACATGCATGTATCTTTGATTTTATATACATTTTTTATACCAACTACATTATGAAATATAGATACATAGGGAGAGAGGTGAGCGAGAGAGTCATATACATGCATATCACGCTTGAATATAGTGGTATGTGGAACAAATTATACCAAATTTGACTCCCATGTATCAAAGCAAATACATGTTCTGGCAAAGAAAAAGTGATATGGAGCGTAATTTCCTAAATTGATGTGAGCACATATAATTAGGACCTAAACGAATGTAATTTGTGTTTTTTGCTCATGAGAAAAAGTCTTAGGGTATTTGGTGTCCGGTTTAATCACCGAAAACGTTGTTGTATCAATGGAGATAAACCGTATGTTTAACTTAATCAAACTCAAAATCATGTTTACATATATACCTGTATATTGCGTCTTTTATCTACTATGGTTATATTATATATAAATTTCTTGCATGTTCACCATCTTTTGTGATCTCATCACCAGTTTTTTGAAGTCGAAAATATTTTTTAAAAATAAACTTAAATTTTTTTTTGGGGAGTGCGGGGGCTGGTAGGGGGTGGGTGGGGGAATGGGTAGGGGGGTCGAGAGTAAGGGTAAAAATATGAAATAATATTTTTTAAAAACAAACTTAAATTTTTTTCTTTTTGAAGGGGGTGGGGGCTGATAGGGGCTGGGGGGGGGGGCGAGGGTAGGGGTGGGGGGTAAAAAATTAAAGATTGAAATTAGAAATATCTTTTAAAAACAACTTTTAATATATTTTTGGGAGGGGGTGGTGGTAGGGGTTGGGAGTAGGGTGAGGGTGGGGTAAAAATATTGAATTTAAAAACAATCTTTTAAATTTTTTTTTTGGGGGGGTGGTTGAGGGGTTGGTTTGAGTGTAGGGACAAAATAAATTGATTTTTTCAACAATTTTTTTTTTAATTGGAAGTTGGAAGAGAGTTTGGAAAATGTTTTCCTTAAGTTTTGAAGGGAAGTCATTTTCCTTAAATTTGAGGAAAATGAGTTGATTTGGAAAACATTTTCCAAAACATTTAACCCAACCAAACATGAGAAAATTGGAAAACATTTTCCGGAAAATATTTTCCTTCATACCAAACACACCCTTAATCTAACTCAAAATCATGTTTACATATATACCTGTATATTGCGTCTTTTATCTACTATGGTTATATTCTATATAAATTTCTTGCATGCTCACCATCTTTTGTGATCTCATCACCAGTTTTTTGCGTGTGAAAGAGTGCAAATTTTAATCTGTATATTGCTGTTGGTTCCATTAACAATTATTGAACTATGTTTTGTTTGATGTTTTACTTCCGGCGCAAACGTGATTAATTAAAATTGGTGTATTTGGTAGGAAGGAAAATATTTTCTAGGAAAATAAGTAGATTTTTTACTTATTTTTCTTGTTTTCGCTATGTAAGTAAAAAAAATATTACCTTAAAAGCATTTGTATACAATCTAGATAAATATTATGGAGGCAGGAGGCGCGAGGTGGTGGGAATAAGGGCTATGAGGGTAGGGATGAAGGTGGATTGTGTCGTAGGATGAAAAAGACACAATCAATGTGAAATACCACTTGTGGAACTTATTTTCCATACTTCCATTTGTTTTGACATATTATAATTCGACTCTAATTTTGCCAACTTTACACCCCTTCTAAGTTCTAACTAATTTGTGATCCAAAATAATAGTAACAACTTTCCATCCTACCTTCAAAACATGTTAAATAATATATAAATGCTCTTGAAATAATATTTTTTTTGCTTACTTATCAAACATTAAAAAAAAAGTAATAAAAAACCCATTTGTTTTCGAAATTCTTTTGAAGAAAAACATTTTCCTTTGTATCAAACACAACCTAATTAGAGCATGAAAGTTGAATTTTTTTCATTGACCAACAAATTATCATACATGCTAAATCAAAAGTTACAAAATCCTACTCAATTCATTTGATGAACAGAGAAAAATCTATGTTACAAAGTAAAAGCCAAAAAAACAAAAACAAAAATAAATAAATCATAGAAGCTTTCACCTATGGAAGAGATTGTGTATAGATATAATCTTCATTCTCAAACAATTTCTCTTCTGCTCCACCTTTACCATTTCCTTGTTTGCAATCACCTTTCTCTTGTCCACATCCACCTTTTTCACCCTTCAACATACCAAAAAAACATAAACGAATTCAGAATTTAAATTTAACATGTTCAAGAATATAAGTTAACGTTTATACTACTTTTCATAAAATTTCACATATACAAACATTTTTATACCAATACAAGGATTTAGTTGAATCGACCTAATTCTGACACTCAAGGTTCGCTCCGAAAAAAGGAAAGAGAGAGAGTTACCTTTTTCATTAAATCCTTAGAGGAATCAACAATGAGATCATTATTAGTGACAACTTGTCTACCATAAGCTAGAAACAACAAATGGAAGATCAAAATTACTAGGATAATAGCAAAGGAGTAGAAGCTAGATAAAGGTTTCATATTGATAATAATAATATATGAACTATATAATAAAAATATGTATATCTTTGCTCCAAGAAATTAATAAGCTAAAAAATTAGTGTTTTTTTGCTACTCTATCAACTTATAAAGAGAAGGGAAATCTTAATGAGAGTCAAAAATCTTTCTTCAACTATTTGAACTATGTCTCTTTTTTTTTACAAGAAATTTTTTATTTAAAGTAAAATGTTTTTTAACCTTTCTTTTTGACCTGTCTCCTGATTCCACAACATGTAGCTCGATCATCAAGATTATGGGTTGGCTTCTCTGATGTTTTGTCACTTAATTAAATAATCTTTATACCTATAATAATAATAATAATAATAATAATAATAATAATAATAATAATATTGCTGCTTATTTTAGTTTTATTTTGTTTTCTGCTTTATATTCTTACTTTTTGTACAAGGTGGGTGGGTGGAAACCGAGAAGAGCTTAAAAATAATAAACTCGTTTGGTGTGAAGGATTAAAAATAATAGTGATGGGATAAATTTTTTTAATCTTGTTTGGTTGTCATGTTTGGGATAACTTATCCCACTATTTATATCATAGTGATTGGATAAGTTATCCCATATACATGGTGGGATAAGTTATCCCAGGATAGCTAACCCCAGGATAACTTATCCTGGGATAACTTGTTTCCAACCAAACGATCGGGTTCCGCTAATAATATTATTTGCTTTGGGTCTATATTCATACGACTTTAAAATACGTAAAGGTTTAACCCACTTGTAATATTATTTGCTTTGGGTTTAGATTCGTACGACTTAAAAACATGTCATTAATGCAGCCAAAGCAAATAGCCAAGATGACTTGCATGTAATATAGATAACATATAATTGTAGATTTTAATCTAGTATAAAATCAATACTTGTTTCTTAAAGCGTAAGCATGATTCCGATTGAATTGAACACAAAAATTATCTACTCAATCATTCTTCAGTTCCAAGTCATCTTATTTAAATTCTTAATAAAAACAAGTAATTTATCTATTGTGATAGGTATGAGTATTTGTGAATTGAAATGGTTGAAAGGTATTTAAAGACTTTCGACGTGAATTATGAGTCTCTAATCAATATATATTATGATAATCAAGCGACAATATATATATTTCTTAAAATTTGATTTTTCATGAATCAAGCACGCGCTGAAATAGATTATTGTCATTATGTTTGGGATGAGTTGCAGTCCAATAGGACATAGGTAGCAAGTACCGGCTAGAAACTGGTTTAAAATGAGGCAATATTATTGTGAATACAAAGATAGAGAAATTCTCCTAAACATTTTTTTTTAATTCTTTACATTTTTTGGTCTTGAATATTTCATACACACATGTACAAACACAATGAAAATACACAAGAAATACAGAAAATTATAATTTCACCATCTCTCACATAGTCCAAACTGAAATTATCCCAACCACTAGGCAGTAGGCACTAACACTGCAGCAAATTAAAATAACTTTTAGCGGCAATAAATATACACATTAACAAAAAACATTAAAGTTTTTATTGTCATTAGATCTAATGTCGCTATAGGCTTTAGGAAAATTTACCAAGAATGCTAATTGCCACTAAAAATACATATTTAGCGATAATTAAGCTATTTTCGTTAATTAATTGTCACTAAAAATCATTTTTGAACGTGGTGTAATATAAGAAGAGAAATTTATCTCCAGGGCATTTGGCTTACAGCTTGTTCTGGATAAATTTAGCAAAGACTTTCTAGCTGAAGTGTGCACGAATATTTCACTATATATATATATCATGTGGTTACAAAACATTTTAGGAAAAAATAATTTCCTCAAAAATATTTTCTGCCGTACAAACAAATGTCTTACGCAGAATAAGTGAGAGGTGAACATGTGGAGTAATTTTTTATTTGGAATCCATTAATTCAACTAATCTAAATATGTATCACGTCGTAGGGCTCACAGAGTAGAAATTACTTCTTATCAATCATTTTTTATCTAAATATGTATCACGTCGTAGGGCTCACAGAGTAGAAATTACTTCTTATCAATCATTTTTATTTTTATATTTCAATTTTAAAATATTTGATTAAAAACAAAAGAATATGTGTATATACTTATATGGTGGTCTAACTTCTAAGACTTGCATGGGCCATGTAATCTCCTAAATATTGTATATTAACATATGCTAACCATTTTTTTTCTCAGATGATTTACTCTGTAACTTCATTTTCTTATTATTTAATCACTTGTAACAACTCAATCTTAACTAGCTATATCTCAACATCTACATAATACAGTGTTGCTTCATAGGCCACTTTATATTTTATGAGCGTGACATTGGTTGAATATTTCCCATATATCAAGTCAAATCGTAAAACTATTACTTTCTCCGTTTCAATTTGATGGTCTGATTTAATTTTAATTTGACATATATAGAGGTAGAGTCAGAATTTTAATTAAAAGGATTAAAATTTATAGAAGTAAGCACATAAATTACAAAGAGGCGTTCAATATTTAATATATATAAAATAAAATTTAATCATGTATAAATAATATAATTTTCCACCAAAGAGGGTTTAGATGAACCCCTGCCCATAAATTGGCTCCGCTCATGGACATGGAGTAAGAAAATAAATAAAAAACGTTGAATCTTGTGCTTTTAATCTAAAGATATGTAGATTAATGTATCAAAATATTATTTAATCTTGTGATTTTAAATAAGTCATTTGAAGATTCAATTTTTTTTTAAATATCAAAAAAGGATAGTTTATTAAAGCGCACTAAAAAAAGTAAAACAAACAAATTGACATGAGTGAGAAAGTGATAGTATTAAATTTAGGGGGAAAAGGATTTTCTACGTATGAATGCTTTTTTGTTTGATAATACTTGATAGACTGCGCATTCAACGCTAATAGTAAATTATTGGCAGTCTGCATCTCACTAGCTAAAGACAGGGTGTGTTTGTATCGAAATATTAATCCAATTGAATCTAATGACAATTAACTAATGTTATTTTGATAAAAAAATTAATATTTTTTTATTAATGCGTATATTTATTGTGACTAAAAGTTGTTTTTTTTACAGTAATAAAGAAATATGAAGTTGCTATAGGTTTGTCATCATTAAAAAAAATGTTGTAATTAGCCCATAAATTGAACACATAAAATTAGCTTGGAATTTGAAGAAATTAGTCATATACACGTGAAAATGAAATCCAAGTCGGACAAAGATTTATTTCTTGAAAAGTCTTGAACCAAGTTTTGGTTGAATTTGGAGAATCATAAGCCACTGCTTAACTCAAATAAATATATTATAGAAAATGTTTTTCACTTTTTTATGTTTTTATTTTGAAAAATATTATCTTTAAGAAAACCAAATTTCTTAAATAAGGAAATGACTTTCCTAAGGGGAAGTAGGAAAAATAATTTCCACAAATAATATTGCACATTAATTATACCGGCCTTACCAACATGGGTTGTGGTGCACTGGTGGGAGTGCTTCACCCTTAATCAGAGGTCTCGAGTTTGAGCCCTGGGTATGGAGAAAATCTTGTTGGGAGCGCCACCCTCGAATGGGCCCTGCAGAGCGCGATCCAGATTTAGTCGGAGCTCCAATGTGGGCTCCGGACACCGAGTGGGAAACCAAAAAAAATTTGTACCGGCCTTTCCACCATAAAAGCAAAATAATTACAAACATATACCCCTTTACATTCATACCTGATAATTTCGCTTAATTGATACTAAATCTATGTATATATATACACACACATACACTCTTATAGTATCATTAACTAATGAGTAATTTATGAACAATAAACCTTAATGATACCATAACAATATACATATACTCTTATAGTATCATTGACTAATGAGTAATTTCTGAACAAAACCTTGTTCATTTCACAACAATGAGTAAATTCTGAACAAGAAACCTTAGTGGTACCAATACAATATATATATACTAATTTAGTATCAGTTAAGCGAAATTATCAGCGTTAATGATATCAATACAGTATATGATACTGATTTAGTATTAGTTAAGCGAAAATTCTCAACCTTAATGAATGGGGGGTATGGGCTGTAATTTTTTTTTTGTTGAAAAAATGGGTATTTTTTTGAATTACTTTGAATTGTGGTATAAACATTTAATTATTTTGAGTTTTATGACTCATTTATGTAGTTTTTCTTGAAAGAATCTTCAATTGATCCCAAGTGAATCTCTAATTTCAACCCGTTTTAAGACTCCTTATTTACATTGATGTAATGCATGTTCCTATATTGAAGATACACATTACTATCTATTTTATATCTTTTACGATTTATCTAGAGTGAATTTCACTTAATCCTTCTAACTTTTCATAATTGAAAAAAATATTATTTCCACAGTATTTTGAATGAGAATATCATTTTCCAATGAACTTGACTGATGATGCAAACTTGAAAGTATAGTGCAAAGATAATTAAGTTCAATTTTTTTCTATGTGCAAATATATGATAAATTTGTTGTTTAGTTCTTATAGTTATCTTTACTTTCTAGTTGAGGTACAAATATGCAGAAAAGAGAAAAAAACTTACTGTAAGAAAATTAGTATCAACTGCCAAGGTGGAAGAACACCACATTGGCATTAATTAATTTTTGACAACTTGGTAGGATCCAAGGAAAACACTAGTGACAAAAAATGTATCTAATTAATAATATATATTTGTTTTATTACTATTACATTTTGCAACCTTTTCATTTTACATAATAGGTAAACGTATCTTTTAACTTGATTTTAGTTGATATTTATATCTTTTAATTTTGGATATGTACAAGTATATACTTAAATTTGTATAAAGTTGAACAAAGAGATATAAACGTTCTATTAATTAGTTTGAGTGTATCTCACATGAATTGCCACACATAGAACATCACATAAAGTGTATATATTTACTTATCTAATTTTATACAAGTTTAAATATATATATTCGTACACAGTCAAAATTAAAAAAACATATATAGATGTCCATCAAAAGCCAAAACCACATTAAAAAATTTATTTATGTGTTATTCCTTTTCATTTACATACAAAAATCAAAAGGGAACAAATGCACAAGAAGTTAATTTTTTATTTTTTTAATTTAATTTAATTTACTGATCTTTATCCTCTATTGTAGTAAGCTAAATAATTATTTTGTCTCACAATTAAAATAATTGAACTTTACTTATTATGACATCAAAGTTGTTAGCTTTACCCAACATGAAATTAGTTAATCTAATGGGTAAACATTTGTGATAATTGATAAAGTTTAATTACTTTAATATCATAAGAAATATTTTATACCTCACTATAATATGAGTAAATGTCAATTACTTTAAAGTAGCAAAAATAAATATATTAACTCTTTGATTAACTATTATAGCGGATTAAAGTTCACTAATCATTAATACTACATTTACTGTAGAACGAAGGAAACAACCAACTTTCTCTCTTTTCTTTTTTGTTTCGGAGCTTGATTACATTCAAATTTGCATTGAAAGTTTTCACATTAAAGATAAATCCATCTCTAATAAAAATGATTTTATATTCAAAAGATTCATACCCGAGACTTATAATAAAAGATGAAGAAATACTTGAACATGAAACAGCCAACTTACTTGAACAGGAAGCAGGCAACTTTCTCTCATACACAAATGTATATTACACGTTACAACTTAACAACTAATATCCATGTGTATTAAAATCCCATTTCATACCCTCTTGTCTTTATGAAAATATTATATATAGTAGTTTATCACTTAGACAAGTGTTGAGTTGTCACATATCCATATTAAAAGTATAAAAATTTCGTATTCAAACTTTGAATATGAAATTATTTTTCATTTTAGGACGATACGTATCATTCAGCAATGAATAAAAATAAAAAAAATAAATATGTATATTAAAAATTGATATTAGTTAATTGCTTGTCTCTCATGATTCACGTTTAATCACGAAAGAGAAAAACGAATAGCTCCAAATACAAGGGTGAAGATTTTATGGAATGAAAAATTGAGGCATTTTAATCTTTTGAAATTTCTAAAAGAGGACTAACACAAATCATTTTGTCCTAGTCAAAGGCGGAGCCAAGATTAGAAGTTTGAGGGTTCTAAATCAATTTGTTTGGGGGTTCACAAGTTAATATACATCATTTAAAAAAAAAATCTAATACAAATATAGGGTCTACGAAAAAGCTAGTGGATTTGTCCGAACCCATGAACCCCCACCTAACTCCACCTCTGGTCCTAGTACGTACACCTTGGTAATAATTCATTGTACACTACTATGTTTTTTTTTAATAAAAAAACTTATATACAGTTTCCATTCGTTTGTCCTATATACTTTTGTTTTTTGTTTGCTTAAAAAGGATATATTTTTCTATTTTTGATAATTTGTTAATTCCAACTTTTCACGTGACATATTTAAAACCTTATGTTTTAAAAATTTTCTGTACTTTTTAATTTTTTATGGCAAATACAAAAAGGACAAATCATACAGTAAAGCAACGAGGAGATACATGTTTCATCATGTCTTATTTTTGAGATTGTACACATGTTTTTGCACGAATATTACTTTGAAAACCAAGAATTCATTTATGTTAAGTGTTAACCTACAATTTTAGAAACATAAAGAGTACAAATAAGGAAAAAAAGATTTGAATAGTTAATGTGTCAAAATTACACCAAGTTCAAATGGAAATAATAATAATAATAATAAAAGTAAGTATTACTCTCTTTACTTTATGTATAAAAGTATTTGATTTGTCACAAAATAAATTGAACACTTTAAAGTTATATAATTCCCTTTTCAAGAATTTTGAAGTAAGGAAGGAGCAATAAAATAACACCAAAATTCTGTCTGAAACACATACACAAACATGGAGTTTACTAAAACCATAAATCTTTTCTGTCATTATTATTAGAAAAATCAATTCTTACACTACAAAACAATTTAGTGTTCTTTGTTCGCTTTTATTTGTCATGTTTCATTTCACGATAATTGAATTGTATGAATTTTGAATAACAGTTTAATAAGTATTTTTTTCATCATATTAATATGAAAAAGTTACAAATTATAATATTTTTCGAATATGAAAAATTTAAATCTAAAAGAGTGAATTAATCTAGTTCTATTCAGCTCTGAAAATTAATCAAATTGACTCTCATAAATTAAAACGTAATAAGAAAAAAGTGAACACAAGGAATATAAGGCGATAATCTCTTACTTTTGATGCTCACCAGTCACCACACCCCAACCCTTTTAAATAATGAATCAATCTAATTTAATTCAGTATCGAAAATTAGTCAAATTTATATTTTTATAAATCAAATCGCGATAAATAAAAATGAACCGAAGGAGAAATAGTATAATAATAATCCTACTTTTGATGCTCTCCACCCCCACCCACCTTACCCCACTCCATTTACAATAATGAATCAATCCAATTCTATTCAATTTCAAAAATTAGTTAAATTCACTTTCGTAAATTAAAACGTGATAAATAAAAGTAAACATTGAGAGTATAATAAAAATCCTACTTTTGATGCTCACCACACCCCAATCCTTTAAGTAGTGAATAAATCTGATTCAATTTAACTCCAAATATTAGTTAAACGATTCGTGAATTAAAATGTGATAAATAAAATGAATGTAAGAAGAAGTATAATAAAAATCTTACTTTTGATGCTCCCCACTCCATTTTAAATAATGAATCAATCAAGTTCAATTCAATTTCGAAAATTAGTCAAACTGACTCTCATAAAATGAAACGTGATAAATAAAAGTAAATTGAGAGATGATAATAAAAATCTTACTTCTGATGCTCTCCACCCCCACCCCCACCCCCACCCCCACCCCCATTTTAAATAATGAATCAATCCACTTTAATTCAATTTTAAAAATCAGTCAAACTGACTCACCTGAATTGAAACGTGATAAGTAAAAGTGATTGGAGAGAGGATGATAAAAATACTACTTCTCATGCTCTCCGCCCCATCCCCATTTAAAAAAATGAATCAATCCAGTTCAATTCAGCTTAAAAATTTAGTCAAATTGACTTTCGTGAATTGAAATGTGATAAATAAAAGTAAACGGAGAGAGTATAGAAAAAATCCTACTTCTGATGCTCTCCACCCCACCCCACCCCATTTAAAATAATGAATCAATCCCATTCAATTCATATTCGAAAATTAATCAAATTGACTCTCGTGAATCAAAGCGTGATAAATAAAAGTAAACAAAGAGAGTATAATAAAAATTCTACTTTTGATGCTCACCACATCTCAACCTTTAAATAGTGAATCAATCTGATTCAATTTAGCTTCGAAAAATTAGTCAACCGACTTTCATAAATCAAAATGTGATAAATAAAAATGAACGAAAGAAGAAGTATAATAAAAATCCTACTTTTATGCTTTCCACGCCCACCCCCCCCCATTACTCCTCCACCCCTCCCCTCTCATGAAAATACCACCCCATTCCAACAGAGATATACAGAGAGAAAGAGCAAAATACAAAAGAGACACCAACTCATTTGCCACTCTACCCCAAATATAAAAACCCTAATTTCCCTCTTTTTTTCTCCTTTCCCAATTCTTTCCCCACACCCCATCCCCTCTCTTACCACCCCACCTACCCTAATCTCTCTCTCTGTCTGAACTCTTTCTTGAATTTCCATGGTGCTCTCTCCATAGTCATCCTTAAGCTTTTCTTCCTTTTACCCTTTTTCAGACTTTCCTTCTTTGTCTCAATGCCTCATTTTTAGCACTTAACTCACATTCTCAACCCAATGACTCTCTCTCAATCTCTCTCTTTACTCCTCCTTGTACTTGTGTTTCGGCTCAATGGGTCTTCTGCTGCAGAAGATGAAGTTCGATCACTTTTGGAGTTCAAAAAGGGTATTAAAAATGACCCATTAGGTAAAATCTTCAGTTCATGGAGTCAAACGGGTCTTTCAAATCCATCAGCGTGTCCAAAGTCGTTTCATGGTGTCGTTTGTGATGAAAACTCCGATTCTGTTTTCTCCATTTCTCTTGATGGGCTTGGGCTTGTAGGTGACTTGAAGTTCTCAACTCTTAGTGGGTTGAAGCAGCTCAAAATTCTTAGTCTTTCTGGTAACTCTTTTACGGGTAGGGTTGTTCCTGCTTTGGGTTCTATGTTAACTCTTCAGCATTTGGATCTCTCTGGAAATCAGTTTTATGGACCAATTCCAGCACAAATTAATGAGCTTTGGGGTTTGAATTACCTCAATTTGTCCAATAATAATTTTACATTTGGTTACCCAAGTGGAATTAGTAATCTTCAGCAGTTGAGAGTACTGGATTTGCATAACAATGGGCTTTGGGGTAATATCGGGGAGTTGTTTTTGGAGTTGAAGCGTATTGAGCATCTTGATTTGAGTAACAACTCGTTTTTCGGGTCTCTTCCTACGAGCCCGGAAAATGTATCACTCTCTTCGACAATTCAGGTCATGAATTTGAGTCACAACAACTTGGGTGGTGGTTTTTTTCCTGGAAAATTGTTGGAGGCATTTGAGAATTTGATGGTTTTGGATTTGGGGAATAATGCTATAATGGGGCAGCTTCCTTCTACCGGGTTTATGCATAATTTGAGGGTTTTGAGGCTTGGGAATAATCAGCTTTATGGATTGATTCCCGATGAGCTCTTGCAGGGAACAGGTCCATTGGAAGAACTAGATCTTAGTGGCAATGGATTTTCAGGTTGGGAAATGGATATCAGTTTTTTAGAATATTTGCATTTCTTAGATCAGTATATATTGTTGTTGTTGAATGATCATAATCAAATACACCTTTTATTTGTATAGTGTTTTTGTGGATGCCTTTAACTTCAAGCCTCTTAATTTTTGGAGGTGGACTAAAATTAGAAACTTTCTTCTGTTTTAGGCATTGAAACTTTTATAGTTATGCAAAGTTGCGCGGACTCTTCACTTTCGATGCCGCACCGTGTCGGATTTTCCAAATATACACTACTTTGTAGAATCCGACACGCACCCGTTGACATTTTTGAAGAGTCCGAGCAACATAACAGTTGTGAATGTAAAATCTCGTTCTTTTTGTTTTCTTGTCAGGTTATAATTAGTTTTCTTGTGTGAGTAGTGGTTGACAATCTATATAACAGAGAATAGAAATCTTCAAGGTCTTTCAGCTTATGCGAAAGTTTGCTTTTTTGTGTAAGTAGGTTTTTTAAAAAATGTTTTAACAAAACCAGATTTTGAACAAACTTTTACTGCCAGTTTTTTTTGTTTGCCTCAACAGAACGTGAGCAGCGTGGACTGCATAGGCTAGTTTGAATTGCAAAGCATGTTCAATAGAACTTGCCCATAATAAGTAGTCAACAAAGTATTTCCTAATTGTAGTAAATTTAATAAAAGCCCCTAATGGAATAGTTGCATGAATGATTGCATCATTAGTAGCCATAAATAATCCTTTTTGCAATGGTATAACTGTATACTCAAAGTTCATGGCAAGCTAGCTGGAGCAATAGTTAGCCCAGTGTCATCAAAGGCGCTTAAGCCCTGAAGCAAGGCTCAAATCGTGTTGAGCGCTTCGCTTCGCTTAATGTGCGCTATAGTGTCGTCATCAAGCTTCTAAGGCATACTTTTCCTTATGTTTATATATTTGTCATTCATGCTTAGGACTAAACATAAATATATTTATTTTTTCTCCCTTTTCGCCTTTTTCCATTAAAGCCCATACTTGTGCTTAAAGCCCAATCAAACCTTAGAGCTTTTTTACTCTTTTTGCTTTCGATAAGACTGATTTAGCCTTTATCTTGAAAAGTTGAAAATGTTGAATTTTTTCTTCTGCTTCCAATAGCCAATGTTATAGCACAATATTTGTACCTACAGTAAAATGAGTTTTATTTCATTAATGAGCTATTTGCTCTTAATATGCTCATCTTTCTATTTTGTTATCATTGCATTACACCGTCCAGGGCTCCCCCCTTCCCTCCAGTATAGGCCGCTCATGATGACGTTGGGCCTTAGAATTAGAAAATAATTGATGACAACATTTCTTTTTTGATAAGGAATTGATGACAACATTCCTGTCTTCATTATTATCAAATCAGTACTCAGATTAGAGAAAAGAATGGAGTCGGTGAGACTTGATTATTAAAGAAAAGCAGAGCAAATTTACAAGGGTGATAATTTGGGTCTCTGAGCTTAAAACTCCTCGGTGACCCTCTGATAGGGAAGTTTGTTCTGTTTCATGAGCTACAGAGAGGGTTCACAATTTCATATTTCTTTAGTTACACTTGGATATCTTTCATCATAGGACCAGAGCGTGGTTCCATTTAGAGCCTAATGTGGAGATCCTCTGTTCAGAAGTTGAATGGTGCCGTTGACTGATGACCGATATTTCATTCTTCTCATCTTGCATTTATTCTTTGAGGAAATGACTCTCAGATCAGCTAGATAGTTTAGTATACTTGTCTCACTAATATACTTTTTGCCTTCTAATTTTTTTAGGCTATATAGTATTTCTACCATATTCTTTAGCTAGAAATAGTTGCACTTGGACCTGAAAGTTAAATTGGATGTTTAATAACAATGCACATTTTTTTTTTAATAATATGAGCTCTTTTTCTGTTAGACTTGTAAACTTATTCTAAAGAGATATTTAAAGTTTAATATTTCGTTTCTACGCATGCAGGTTCAATTCCGATTGTGAATTCAACAAAGTTGAGAGTTCTAAATATTTCATCGAACCACCTATTAGGTTCACTGCCATCCTCCATAGGAAATTGTGTAGTTGTGTATTTGAGCAGAAATATGCTTGTGGATGGTATATCAGCTATTGAAAGCTGGGAAGCCAATTTGGAAATTATTGATTTGAGTTCAAATAGGTTAACTGGAAATATTCCCAATATAACCTCTCAGTTTCAATTATTGATTTCACTTAATTTCGGAAACAATTCTCTTGAGGGAACCTTACCTTCAGCACTGGGCACCTTGCCATGACTGGTTAAACTTGATCTCAGCACCAATAAACTTGGTGGACCGATTCCATCTACATTTTTTACTTCGACGACATTGATGAACCTAAATATATCTGGAAATCAATTGTCAGGATCAATTCCTCTTGAAGGCTCTCATGCTAGCGAATTACTTGTTCAATCACCATACCCTGCACTGGAGTCTCTTGATCTTTCAGAAAACACTTTCACAGGTAATTTGTCTTCTGCCATTGGTAATCTGCGGAGGCTTCAAGTGCTAAATCTTGCTAAGAATCAGTTATCAGGCATGCTGCCTACTGAATTGGGTGACCTTAGAAGTTTGGAATTCCTTGATATATCTAACAACAATTTTAGTGGTATGATCCCCGAAAATCTTTCATCAAATTTGAGGGTGTTTAATGTGTCTAACAATGAATTAAGTGGTGCTATCCCTGATATCTTGAGAAACTTTAATGAAAGTTCATTTCGTCCTGGAAACTCAAATTTGGCAATCCCAAGCAACTGGTTACATGATAATCATGGCGATCCTGATCAAAATAGTCAGCACCATCATAACTCGAAATCCAGTATCAGGGTGGCTATTATTCTTGCCTCAGTTGGAGCTGCTTTAATGATTGGTGTTGTTCTCCTGGCTTACCATCTACAACGGTTCCAAGATTTCCACTTACCAAGTGGATTTAACAGCCAATCTGCTGGAAGGGATGTTAAACTCGGGAGGTTCAGTCGGCCTGGAATTTTCAAGTTCCATGGCTCCTCAGAACCACCACCAATTTCCTTGAGTTTCTCTAATGATCACTTGCTCACAGCGAACTCGAGATCTCTGTCTGGGCAAATTGAGTCTGGTACAGAAATTGTTGAGCAAGTTTTTCCAGAAGGAGTAACTGCAGTTTCAGCATCTACGCATCTTGGCACTGTGGGTAATAATCCTGCAACATCTGGCCGGAGATCCTCTCCAGGCTCTCCAATAGCTTCCTCCCCTCGTTTCGTCGACACAGTTGAACAACCAGAGACATTGGATGTGTATTCACCGGATCGATTGGCTGGGGAATTGTTCTTCCTGGATGGTTCACTGTCATTTACTGCTTAGGAGTTATCTCGTGCCCCTGCTGAAGTTCTGGGTAGAAGTAGCCATGGCACATTGTATAAAGCTACTCTGAATAGTGGGCATGTTCTTACTGTCAAGTGGTTGCGGGTTGGGTTGGTAAAAAACAAGAAAGAGTTTGCAAAGGAAGTTAAAAAGATTGGATCTATTAGGCACCCAAATGCTGTTCCTTTACGAGCATATTACTGGGGACCTCGGGAACAAGAAATACTTATTTTAGCAGACTACATACCAGGAGATAGTTTGGCGTTGCATCTCTATGGTAAGATTTTCTTACGAATAACTTCAACAATGATTTTCCATGTCTTCCATTGTTGTTTGGTTACTGTTATTAGAAAGTTCCCTTTTGCTGGTCTGGTGGGTGATTATCTTGTGTTAGGACCAATATTGATATCCTTCGCATAAATAGTTTCTATAGCAGCATAGCTTATTTCTAGTGGTGGTTTTCTTATTGCTGAGATCTCTTGTGTTTTGTGGGATTGTTTGATAAAAATTATGGAGGATAAAGTTGACTTGGCCCTATTATTTATTTTTGGTTGGCCTCTCTTGCAAATGTCCCTCTTTTACATGTCTTACAATATGCAGATAGTGTGAGATCTTATTTGGATCTGTCGTCTCTTATGAATCCAGTGGTAAAGTTGTTGATCAAGCGGAAAAGGAAAAAAATAGGACTGCAATTGTAGAGTCTGAATGTTTTTTTACAAAATTATGTTTGTTAGAATGTATGTGCAGATCTTTATGTGTCATCTGGTAACCTTCAAAGGAACTCCAAAAAGGTACAAAAGATCTCTGGTTCACTAATTGCCGTACGCCAACAGCCACACATCAATAGCCCATTAAAATTATGGAGTAGACCTATTCTACGATCTCGTTAACATGACCTAGAATGTAGTGATAATTGCTCAACAATCCGCTTTAAATAGCATTTCCATTGTTTCTGAATCATTCATGATGGTAAAACTTGATAAATATGGAGAGTTGGCTTTGTCATAGTATCCCCGGTGCAGTGAGGACTGATTACTTGTAGACATGTTGGGGGTTGTTGGAAACTTTTTACTTTTTGTAATTTTTTGCAGTTTTAAGTTTTTAATGAATGTCTACTTTTTACAGAGACAACCCCTCGGAGGTACTCCCCATTATCCTTCAACCAAAGGTTAAAAGTTGCCATTGAAGTTGCTCGGGGTTTTGGTATATCTGCATGAGAGAGGGCTGCCTCATGGAGACTTGAAACCTACAAATATAATCTTGGTTGGTGCTGATTACAGTGTCCGCCTCACTGATTATGGTCTCCACCGCCTGATGACTCCAGTGGGGATTGCAGAGCAGATACTGAACCTAGGGGCTCTAGGATACCGTGCTCCTGAACTTGCTACTGCGACCAAACCTATCCCATCATTTAAGGCTGATGTATATGCTCTTGGTGTGATTCTAATGGAATTGCTGACAAGAAGAAGTGCTGGAGACTTAATCTCAGCACACTCTGCTGCAGTTGATTTAACAGATTGGGTTCGGTTGTGTGATCAAGAAGGTAGGGGAATGGACTGTATTGATAGGGACATCGCAGGAGGAGAAGAACACTGCAAAGCGATGGATGATCTGCTAGCTGTGTTGTTAAGGTGTATTCTTTCGATAGACGAAAGGCCAAACATCAGACAAGTTGTTGAAAATCTGGGTTCCATATCTGTGTGAAATTTTTGTACATGTTGTCTTGGAATTACAATTCTTTTTTCTTTTCCTTCACATTTTTTATTATGTCCTATTGGTTGCCTTCTAATGTTGGTCAATCCTTACATATTCCCCATTTTCTTTCCCCTCCCCCCTTCAATTTTTGTGTAAAGGGATGATCAGTCCATTGATTGATTGGTTGACATTTTTCTCTAATTAGAAAAGATTGCAATTATTTATGTGTAATTTATTTTTTGCCAACAGAAATTGGCTCCTGATTGCTACTGTATGTTCATTTACATTTCTTCTTTTCCATTTTGCAGTTTTGCTTCCCATTTTTTCTCCTGCTGTTCAAAATCGAAACCGAAACCAATAATTTGAATCAAATTTTTTTTATTGGCTTATCGGTAATTGGTTATTGGTTTAGGTGATTTTGATAATGATTTTGCTTATCGGTTTTTTAGGGTTTGAGGTTAATTGATAATTCAATGGTTAATTAATAAATTACATTCATTTCATTAGATATATAAAGTTCTTTTGACTTGGTGTTTAATTTCATTATTCTACAGTGTTAGTATTTGCTTTTGATCAAAAGATGCTTTTAACTCATTTTATTAGATTTGTCACCTTATTTTTGAATGCTTTTTTTGGTAAAAATTTTTACTAGTTAAATTGATAATCGAACTGATAATAATCAATAATGATTCTATAAAAGTTTAGTAGCAAGATAACTGATAAGTCAAAAAGAGACTTAAATCACAATAAACTCTTTTATTACTTTAATTGACAAATATTATAGGAGAGGTAGGAGGATGCAAAACCGAAGTCGTTTGGTTGGGAACTAGTTATCCCAGGATTAACTATCTTGGGGTTAGTTATCATGGGATAGCTTATCCCACCATGTATATGTGATAACTTATCCCATTACTATGCTATAAATGGTGGGATAAGTTATCCAAACATGTCAACGAAACAAGACATCTAAATTTTATCCCAAGACTATTTTTTTATCCAGGATTATTTATGCTTATCCCTCATACTAAAAGACCAAATAGATGATGAAATACATGAGACAATGTGCCATTATGATGCTTTGAGCACATGAAGTAAAAATCATTTCTTGCTATACCTAGTGTTTTGAGAAGCAAGAAGCAGGACAAAATGACGTAAGGTCGCTTCAACACATTTTTATTAAATAAAACACTATTTATTACAAAAATAAAATATTCTTTGCGTTTTATTTTATGTGATACTTTTTGGATTTCGAGATTCAACCAAGTCTAAATTTGATCGTAAATTTTTCATAGATCTTTTAAACATTTTAAATTATCAATTGTTGTGACTTATACTACTTTTTACCTAGTTTATAAATATATACATTTCATTTCAAAAATTTGAAGATTTCATGCACAAATTCCCGGTCAAATTTAAACTGTTTGACTCTCAAAAAACGAAAAGTGCCACATAAATTAGGACAAAAAAAATATTAAATATGCGTAAGATAAATAACCAAGAACTCAATAAAGTAACATATTAAGCATATCTTTCAATTTTTAAATTAAAAAAAATAACAAATACTAGAAATAGGTAATCAATAGTCCTCATATGTATCATACAATATTGCAGCGCATTACCAGAGTAGATGATATTGCAAATAAAAAAAATCAGAGCATAAAAAAAGATATACAAATAAGAAAAACAGAGCAAAATGCAGCGCAATAGCCAATAGTAGAGAAGCTTAAATAATAATAAAAAAAATTCCATCAGAATCGTAATAGAAAAACAGAAAAAGAAGAAGAAGCAAAACTTACCTTGAGTTGCAGCATTCACACAAGTCGCAGCAACAATCCTACAGTGGAGGAAAATGTTTAGAAAAACTTACGGTAAGTATTCTTACATTTTTTTTAAAAA
The DNA here is from genome assembly GCF_900185275.1 of Solanum verrucosum. Classification (NCBI taxonomy): domain Eukaryota; kingdom Viridiplantae; phylum Streptophyta; class Magnoliopsida; order Solanales; family Solanaceae; genus Solanum; species Solanum verrucosum. The sequence continues at coordinate 599,754 of NW_026020194.1, forward strand.
CCTAGTTATTTATTTTCTCGCTAAAACGAGCTTTTTCTTGCTTTAAATAAAAACATGTTTCTTGCTTCGGTTTCAGAAGTGCACACTTATTAACCATCGCATTTTCAAGGTGTTGGAATGTATGCGTCCACCTATGTAGATGGGACCAGGTCCTCAACACAGTTACAGTAATAAACAGTAAAGAAGAAACACTGAAAGTAAAATTTGACAATCAACTTTACGTGGAAACCTCCTTGCTCAAGGGAGTAAAACCACGACCTGTTCTCAACAGTACTTTTCAAACTGCTATCACTAATCTTCTTCAAGCAAAAGTAAAAGCCAGTTTACAAAATGAGATTAGCTTGCTAATCTCCACACTAAGCAATACCTCCTATTACTTAGATGAGCCAGAGCAGATACAACACTGCCCACTATACGAATCCTAACTGATTAATATAGACTTTAATGTAAGACACTAAGTTACCCTTAACCTAGTTCTTACAATGATTCACACAAACTTGAAACGTTTCTATTACAAGCGAAACGATTCCTACAATATAAACATGATTACAAGCAAACAAAGTAACAACTGGTACAGGAAGCACTTGAAGCAATCGATCAGGTCCCTGCTATTTTTTGAAGCTTGAAATGTCTCTCTTTGAATGAATAATCTTTTTGTTGTTTTGTAAGTTGAATATATTGGACAAGAATAATTATTATCCAATGTACAAACATCCTCGTCGCTTCTGATTGGTGAAGTACTCTGCAACTCCACCAACTTCCTGACGCAGACAGCTTTTACAGCTGTACAACATATTGACACTGGACGAGCATACTCTGCAGAGGACCAGGTCCCTACACTTGTGAGGAGATCATCAAAACATCTAGGAGCGCTATCACTTATCACAAGGCATTAAAGCGACAGACTATCGCTTTGCTTCATGCTTAAAACTAGCTCTTCGTTGCTTTTAATAACACTGGCTCTTCCAATAACCCGAGAGCTCTTTAGTGAAGAACTTTGCATAAAACATGAATTATCAATGAAACTGACTATATGTCACGATCCAAGTCTACACTCTGAATGTGATCGGTACTCCAGAATCATTGCTGGTCCCCAAGCGAACTTTCATCCCGACTGACTACAAGTGGAAGACTAACTCAAGCATACATAAACTTAAAACTGAATTAAATTCATTGAACTCCAATAGTTAACTTTAAGAAAGTTTGAACAATACTCAAAAGAAAGTAAATACAAAAAACTCTTCAACTCTGTCTATCTATGAAGCCTCTACTATTACAGAAAAATATCGGGACAAGACCCACGACATCTCAAAACTACTAATTGTAAGGTAAAGGTAAAGTCCTCCAAAATATAAAAAGGCTCACCACAGCTGACTGAAATATCACATGACCTCAACGAAACACCTGTTGATGATCCTGAATACCTGTATCTGCATCATGAAATGATACATGACAAATGGCTCAGTACGTGGAATGTACGAGCATGTAAGGGAAATTCTAAAGCATAAACATATGCTTGATAAAAAGGAAACATACTTACCTCTTCTCAAATCAACTCAACTCAAGAATAATATACTCAACTCAAGATACTAAAGGATAAAACAACAATAAAAGATGCAATATATGGAAAACTTTTAAAACAGTAGATAATAACTCAATTGTATTGAAGAATACAATAATAGCTCAATTTGTATATAAAAATACAATATAACTCTGTGGGAGATTCTCTAACCGACAACCATCACTATGAGCTATGTGATAATACAACGTTTCGCTCACACTGCCAGAACTGTTCTATACTTTGCTGGGGTATAGAACCTACTACTAAGTGGATCCACTAGTCTATGCTAAAAAACATTAATGAATCATCTAAAACTATGACCCTTTCTACCCACGTTGGCTATATGGTTTATGGAGACCTGAGTTATCTGAACTCGTCCCCATATCGGTGCTCAATACTACTCCCAAAATGTAACTAGCTCATATGTTTAAAAACATAACTCTTTCTGTGGTTTGAGATTATTACTCAAAATCTTTCTCTTAAAAGAGATGGTACTAAAACTGCTCATGAAAACTTATTTAGAAATCGGTGTTTCCTCTCATCTTAAATACGAAAACATTACTCTTGAGAATACTTAGTTCCCATATATCATTTTTAAGAAAATGAACTCAGCTCTACTCTTCCTCAAATTCATATGCTCAAGTCTTAAAACAAGTTTTCAAACAATTTGTAAAAAGACTTCTTAAGATAGGGTTTATGCCGAATTATGGACGTGAATTAATGACTCAATTCAAGGTTTTCAATAACCATGCATAAAACTCAATACTTGTAACTCAACAACTCCAGAACTTAAGGAGTCAATGATACTACTTATCTCCAGAATGCTCGACTTGGAGGGTTCATGTGGAATTATGGGCATGAACTACCCAACTCAAGGACTCAATGATACTTCTCATCTCAAGAATGCTTGACTCATAGGGTTCATGCGGAATTAAGGGCATGAACTACTCAACTCAAGGACTCAATGATACCTCTCTTCTCAAGACTGCTCGACTCATAGGGTTCATGCGGAATTATGGGCATGCACTACTCAACTCAAGGACCTTTATGGGTAACATGTAGTAGCCCCATGATTAGGAATATAATCCCAAAATGATTAGAAACTCAATACTCAAGACTTAGAACTTAAAGATACTACCCCTCTCAAAGATACTCAACTGATGGAGTTCATGCAGAATTTATGGGCATGAACGACTCGACTCGACTCAAGGGTCAAAATAACAATATGGAACTCATGTATACGACTCTTATCATTCTCATACTTACTTCCTTAAAATTTAGTTTAAAACTCAAGCGTTGGCTTTGAAAAACTTCTCAAGATTTATAACTCAAAATAGGATTCATGCTGAATTATAGACATAAACAAATCAACTCAAATGATCTCAATAAAAATATAAAAACTCAATAATTAGGAATAGAATTTTTAAAAGAACCATAAACTCAAGAACTCAAATCAACTTATCTTAAGAATACTCAAATCTAGGGGTAAAATTCTAGATTTCTCTTTTACTGATTTGAAAGAAGATGTAGGGTGTGACGACAAACTAGTCCAACACTATGATAGCCTACATACCTGGAAGAACAAGGTTCTTGAAGAATCTCGAAGAAGAACTTGATTAGAAGCCTTGAAACCCTAGCTTGAAGGTAAACGATCAAGAAAACCTTTCTTGAGATTCTTGAATTAGTTTTTGAAATCTCTATTGTATGGAGGAATTTGAGTTGAAAAAAATGGAATTCTTGGAGAAAGATTTACCTTGAAGAAGAATCTTGAAAAATATTGAAAGAATCTTGAATGGAGTCTTCTACTTTTATTTTTCCTTAGGGTTTTGCCCTAGGGTTTGAAAGAGAAGAGAATGATAGATTAAAATATGAAAATCTGATTTTTTTGAGCCTTTTATTAGTCAAGAAATTCATTTAGTGTTTTCTTGGAGGTAGAAGCACAAAAATGACGCTTTTTAGCTAATTCGTAACAACACTGTATCAGGTTACTAAAATAGTCATAACTTTTTACTCAAAAATTGGATTGGCGCAAAATTGGTGGCGTTGGAAAGTAGATTCAAATACCTTTAATTTGATAGGTTACGGACCACGTAACTCTTTATATTCTAAAAGATATGGTCGTTTAAAGTTGACCCAGGTAGAATTTTACATCAAAACTTAATCGATAAGGAAACTTCAAGAACACTTATCAAGAACTCATCAAGAAATTAAATTGCTCAATATTTATGGATAGATTCGCAAAAGAAACTCATGATTGGCGTGAGGGTGAGCGAACCCAACACTATGGAAGCTTACATACCTCAAAGAACTAGGTTCTTGGCGAAATCTTGAATTTCTTGAACGAATGCTTGAAACTTTGAACTTTTCTCCTCTTGAGTCTTCTCTCTAAACCCTAAACGCTTTTGGTAATGAATGAAACTGATTCTAATCAGTTTAGACCCTTAATTGGGTGTAATTCACATTTAGAATAAGTGGGAAGAAAAAGACTAAAATACCCCTCCTATTTTCGGGTAACTTTCCTTAAATGGACAGCCCAACTTCAAACGGGCATATCTCCCTCATACAAACTCAAAAATTAGCAAACTTAGCGGCGTTGGAAAGAGGATTCTAAGACCTTTCATTTGGTATATTATGGGTCTCCTAACTCATCCTGTGCTAAAATTTATGGTCATTTGAAGTTGACCCAAAACTTAAAAGAACAAAGGAATGACTTGAATGAATTCTCTTTAATTCTTTTTGGAACTCAAGGTGCTATATCTAGTGGCCTTAACACTTCAGAAAAAATTTAAATTTCTTGGTAAAAATTTACTCATTACAAAGGATGGTTTAAATCTTAGCTCAAAAAGTTTTCCGGGGTGTTACACTATACCTTTGATGTATTAATCTAAGCAATGTACTAAAATTAAGTTGAATTTTAAGCTAGGTACAAACAACACTTTGTATAACGACAATGTTTATTTAAATATGCACCTTCAATTTTTGACATTTTTACTCTAAAACCATTTGGTAATGTAACTAGGAAAGGTAAGGTAGATTATGATATTTGTGAGTAAAATCTTATTGAAAGTGATATGATTTGAGGCTTCAGAGTCTATAATCGAGATATTAACAATTAATTTGAAGCAATCACAATAAAGATCACCAATTTCAGTAGCAGTAGAGTGACTAACCAAGATACTTGCAAAGTTCATAGGGTCTACTCGTGATGTTATCCACAAGTCTCCTTGATATTATCATTACACCTTACATTCTTCAATAATCTCATCAAATGATGATATTGGTCTTTGATAAAACTACGAGCTCTATGATCAAGATTGTGCATGCATATGGTTTCCATAACTCATGTGTTGTCCATCAGTTCCTCAAAGATACTGTGAACATTTGTTGTTGATCCTGAGTTTCTTTCTATGGTGAACTTGAAATTTGATAAAAATAATTTGTAGCACTTATCTTCTGTGTATTTACAACAACAGATTTTCTTTGTTGACGTCGGAAGTAGGATAAGTATTCTTGTTGACATTCTATATATATATATGTGCCTATTGTGGGAGTAATTTGTTTTGAAATTGCTACTCCCATAGCTAGTTACTAAGAGAAGTAGAGCTCAAATTCTTGTGAATATATATGAGGTTTGACTTTTTTTCTCTTCTTCTTCTATTGGATTATTAGGATAATAAAGGTTTGTGCCATAATTGACAATGAATTTATCATTAAAATATTTCACAATGTAGACCTCATTTAATTTTGATAGGAATTGAATGAATTTCCTATCATATGAGTGTTGAGCTCTTTCTAAAGTCTCCTAATTTTGGTATAGTCCATATATATTCCCTTACGTGAGGTCATTAATTTCCTGTTAGAGCTGGTAAAATTTTGCACAATTGATTTGGTCTTATCTATCTTCCACAATTCCTGTGTCTTTGACTCTGATACCATATAAAAAATATGAATGAACAATTGAAACTCCATTGAAGGAGCTACTAAATAAATCGAGAATAAGAGGATGAAGAAGACGAGTGAAAACATAATTTGGACAAATGAAAAATTGAACTTCCATTTTACCTTTTTCCTATACATATATACAAGAATTGATATGACAACTAAGCTATATTGACAGCTAAGATACAACCAATTAGCTACTAAATCTAACTTGCCGATATAACATATACATATAATTAATTGAAAGAATTAATCTAACTAAACACATTAAGGGGAAGCAAAAAATAACAATTTCATAAAATGTACTAAATGATGAGATATCTAATCCCATAAGATTTCCTCATCTATTTCTTACATTACCAAACATGTCGTAAAGTTTTAATAAAGTATAAATGTCACGATCCAAAGTGTACCCTAGGTGTAACATGACGTATAGAACCCCAAAAGGCAATACACAAGCCACTTAGCATACATTATACAAGAAAATAGAAATAAAGATTTCAAAAGTAGCATTCCATATTCCAAAAGAGTTTGACAAAGCGGAAGTCTACCATAAGTCTCAACAAGCCATCTAAACATCAAAGGAGTGGTTGAGACGTAACATAAAATACATACATCATCCGAAAACTAGAAAATCATAAAACAAGTAAAAATGTCTCTGTCCTCGGAACATGAGGATTCACCAATATCTTGAAATTCGAAAGAATCCACTAGACACGAGAGTGAGGAGTAGGAGCATCGAATCCTACATTAATGAGACAATGCAGACACAAGTATGCTTTAGCACATGAAATGTACTAAGTATGAAGCAATATGCATAAAATAGATATAGTAGTATGAATGACTTAAAAACATGTAAGCATGATCAATATTTAAATAATTAAAATCTTAAAGGAGCAATTATGACATGTGACTAATGAAATATGGTCAATACATTAAATAAGAGACATACGAAAAGCTTTGAAGAAATATAGTCATTTTTGAGGAGTATTAGCTTTAACAGACAATAAGACCATGAGATATATATCATAGAATCCGGTATATCTCTCGTACCGAAAGAAGGGGATTCTACTTGCCAAAGTAGAACCCATACATATCATCTTTTGCTAAAGTGGATCCACTAGCACGTAGTTTGGGGCTAGGATTGCTACTAGAGACTACCCTGTTTGAGCCTCCATCTCAATGCCCTCTTGGTGCTAAGTCTAAATCCCAAAGGAATAGATAAAAGTCAACTAACAGTATAATCTAGGAACGACAATGATCAATACCAATTCACATCTTAAATATCAAAACATAGAATAGATTCTTAAATTGCAATTCAAACATAGGTGAGAAAACCTTTCACTAGTGTGAATCTGTATGTGAGAAATGTCTTTCACAAATCATGATCATATTCATATGTGAGCAAACCTTTCACAAATCACAACAACATCGATACTTTCATTTAAAATCACACTCTCATCATAAACATCAATTTAATACGACATACATAATTCTTCAAAATTCATAGTTCGTGGGTTCATATGATGAGGTTCATAGTTGAAAATCATAAATTAGGCATGTATCAATATAATTTCAACTAAATATTATGTATTACTATTTAATCATGCATTAAAAGACTTAATAAACAATAATAAATCATAATTGAATGAAACCCATAGAGATTAAATTGAAACCCTAACTTGATCAATTGAAGTTGAATTGAGAAACTGGAAACCTTGAGGACCCCATGGAAACCTTGGGGACCCCATGATGGAATGGACTCCATGGGTGAATACCCACATACCTTGCTACTCAAAGACCAAGATGAATGGTGAATTGGAGACTTGGATTGAACCCTTCCTCCTCCTCCACCTCTCTAGGTTGAGAGGAAATTGGGGAGTGAGTTTGGTTAGGTTATGGGGAATTAGGAGAATGGGTTTGAAGTGTGTAGTTTTAGGACTTAAAAGCTTTATATAGGGCTTAGGATATGAGACAAAGCGACATAGAATTGGTTTAAAACAATTACGAAAAGATCCAAAAGTCCTTGAAAATAACTGTGTGACTCGATCTACGATTCCGACCCACGAACTGTAAAACTTTCTAAGGTTCGTACTGGTCAACCGAAGACCAAGTACTGGGACCATGAATCTTACCCAACTTTGACGGATTTCTTGTACGACTCGTATGTCTACCTATGGTTCGTAGATACCAACCGTAAAAATCAACTCGACCCCTTAAAATTTCACGAAGTCTGAAACCCACCTATGATACCTATCTATGACCGTACAAATATTGATGGACCATCCCGATGAATCGTAGAAGAGGTATTAGAACTTGATTTTAAAAAAATATTTTCTCCCTTTCTACGGGACTGATTTAAGACCCGTAGAAAATCCTACGAACTATAGATTGATCTCGTAGACATGAACTTGATGCCGCAATTTAATGCAATCCTATTTTTTTTGAAATTCGAAATGTTACAACAAAAGATGACAAGTTGAGATACATATTAAGTATCTTCACTATTTGAAAATTAAAATGTGACCGGACACAAACATATTGGATCCATTAGAAGGAAAGGACAAGGCCACATATATAGTAATTTCAAATTTTTGTTATGCAACAAGGCTAGAGTTATTATTAGTAGTGTGCAAAAAAATTTGACTTGCATTGTATTCGATGACAGATCCATAATTTTCATCAAGAAGTTTAGAAAAGATTTAAATCATTGGAAGATCGATAAGCATAAATATAGTGCCTAGAATTTTAATTCGGAACTTCACAATGAATTTTGAATTTCTTAAATCACTAATTAATCTAACCTCTAGTCTTTTGTTCAATCTACACATACACACTAATTTTTTTCTTAAAAATACCTCATATATACAATGTCGTCGTTGCCTCCTAAATCCGCCCCTATTGTATTGTGGTTACATCTAAATTAAAGTACTAACATAATAATAATAATAATGCTTAGTTAAATGGATAATCTAGAATAACAACCTGTTATTCAATAATTTTCCTTAGAATTAAAGAAATATATAATGGTATGCAAGTAAGATACAATGCATAGGCAACAATTTAAAAAAAAACTATTCCAGTGCAATTGCTTTCTCCACTAGATAGACTTAAATCCCAAAACATATAGAACATTCCAATAAATATAAATTACTAATTTCATAATTAGGATTCATTAAACCTACATGTAGAAATTCTCACAGATTTAGATTGCAAGACAAGCAATTTTAATACAAATCTTAAACATGACTTTAAGACCGTGGAAATATATGATTTTTACATTACGTAAAATAATATTTATTTAATTAAGATAACGTAGTTGAGTTCATATGAAGTTTTAATATCGTACAACCCGCAGGTTCTAGTACTACATGCCCTCCAAGAAATTATAAATAAAAAGTATCTTTTACTAATTTATTTTTAACTTTTTCAACATAGTCAACAATAATTTAATTTTAAGGGTAAAATAAATAAAAAAGTGAATTAATTTTACAAATTGACAAATATTTTAGGAATTTTCCTAAATAATATGGGAGGGAGTAGTATAATTCTAATTGAATGGAGGAGTAATCTGTTTTAAGGTAGCATAGTGGTGAAAACTTAGTAAATAATCTAAAACTTAATTAGATTACCAGTATGAGCATCATGTCCCGTAGCTCAGTTGGTTAGAGCGTTGGTCTTATGAGCCGAAGGTCGCGGGTTCGAGCCCCGCCGGGACAAAATTGGTAACAAATTTTATATGTGTGAGCATTTTGTTTCAATGCACTATACAGTACATTTTACCCAATTCTCGATCAAAGCACAAATTGAGACAAATGGAGTATTTATTGTACTTGCTTTTACATATTTGATTTTTGTGATGCTTTACCTAAGTCAGAGCCTATCCGAAACAATTATTTTTTAAAATTTTTGTGATGCTTTGCTTTAGTCAGAGCCTATTAGAAACAATCATTTTACCTTTTAAGGTAGGGTAAAGGGTTGTGTTGTCACGATCCAAAATCACATTAAGCCGTGAGGGTACCCGTCATTCTCCATAGGCGAACCCGTAAATGTACAAATCATTTAAAATGAGTAGAAAGCGAAAATAAGCAAAAATAAGTATCATTTACTGTATTGGTATCATTAAGGCTGATAATTTTGCTTAACTGATACTAAATCAGTATCATATATTGTATTGGTATTATTAAGGCTGATAATTTCGCTTAACTGATACTAAATCAGTATCTTCTACTATATTGGTATCATTAAGACTGATAATTTCGCTTAATTGATACTAAATCAGAATATATATACTGTATTGATATCATTAAGATTCTTGTTCAGAAATTACTGATTAGTCAATGATACCATAAAAGTATAGAATATATATATATATATATATACTCTTATAGTATCATTGACTAATGAGTAATTTCTGATCAAGAAACCTTAATGATACCACAACAATATACATATACTCTTATAGTATCATTGACTAATGAGTAATTTCTGATCAAGAAACCTTAATGATACCACAACAATATACATATATTCTTATATTATCATTGACTAATGAGTAATTTCTGATAAAAAAACCTTAATGATACCACAACAATATACATATACTCATATAGTATCATTGACTAATGAGTAATTTTTGATGAAGAAACCTTAATGATATCACAACAATATACATATACTCTGATTGTATCATTGACTAATGAATAATTTTTGAACAAGAAACCTTAATGATACCAATATAGTATATATATATATATACTGATTTAGTATCAGTTAAACAAAATTATCAGCCTTAATAATACCAATATATGATACTGACTTGGTATTAGTTAAACGAAAATTATCAGCCTTAATGAATTGGGGTATGAGCTGTAATTATTTATGAAAGAATGGGTATTTCAGGAATTAATTTGAGTATGAGTATGGACTTGTAATTATTTTGAATTTTATGGCCCATTTATGTAGTTTATATATATATATATATATTTATTTATTTATTTATTTACAAAGCACCAAATAATTATTACTAAACAAAGAAGGTCAAAGAAAAAAACACATAAAAAATGAGGCTGTAGAGGTCTGTAACCGAAACCTTCACTATGGTTCTTGAGCACAAAATCATCTAGGTTACATGCATTCTTTGTTTAAAATGTGTCACTTATAATATATAACCGTTATATCCGCTTTTATTTCTTATTGTATACCTATTTAGCAAATTTTTCCGATGAAGCTACGTGACACCAGCCCCTTCCACCTTCCTAAATCCGCCCCTGCACTCAACAACATTGTTGATCGACCCTTACATGAAGCGATGTCGAGGGTTGGTCCTATGCTACCCTTGTCAACACTTGATTAATCACAAATATCATATACAAGATCTCAATTCAAAGACAATCTAGCAACTACAAATAACAATAATCAAGATGGAATAAGCAATATCCAAAACCAACTAATTATATTAGAGAATTTCTCGATAAGTATCAAGCATAATAGGGAGGAATACATGTCACTTTCATAATCATGTTGCCATTTCACCGATCAGAATTAATCATGTCAAATAACTTTATGAACTGCACTAGAGTTATTTACTAATGATGAAGATGGATTAATTTGGCTCGAAAATGGCGATTCCAAGTAATTGACCATAATAACATGGTAAAACAGCTTGTATAGAAGAATATATGTTCCATATGAAAATGCACCTAAAAAAACTTAGTTTGACATTTGCATTTACTTAGTATAAATTATATATGTAAACGATACTTGGGAATCAACCTAAGATGTTGAACTCTAGTTGTTACTAAACCAAATTTCTCAGTCATGTCAATATCCTTCGGGGTCATGCCATTTGGCAATTCCCAATCAAAGCAATGAACCAATTGTGCAAGCACCAAACGAACGGTGGTGAGCCCTAGCTGCAAACCCGGGCAACTTCTTCTGCCCGAACCAAATGGTAAAAGCTCAAAATGTCTTCCACGGAGATCAATGTTACTTCCTTGAAACCTCTCAGGTTTAAATTTTTCTGGCTCAACCCAAATGTCTGGATCTCTTCCAATTGTCCACACATTGATTAAAAGTCGGGATCCTTTAGGTATGTGAAAACCATCAACCTCACAATCTTCAATCGACTCATGAGGAATCAACAAGGGTGCAACAGGATGTAGCCTACTACTTTCTTTTATGACCATTTCTAAATACTCCAAATTTTCTAAGTCTGATTCTTCCACCATTCTATTTTTGCCAACTACTTGTTCCAACTCATTTTGAAGCTTTTTCATTACATTTGGGTGCCTTAGAATTTCTGCTAGAATCCAATCTATTGTTGTTGCTGAAGTATCCATAGATGCTACAAGTAAGTCCTGCATATATATAAATCAAGTAAATTATTTAGTTAGCTATTAATTAAGCTCATAACATATATTTAAGATTGTTGTAAGACATAATTAAATAAATAAAAATGTGTTCTCTCGATAATATTTATGTTTATAGATGGGATGATGATCATATACTTCAATATGATATCATAGTAGACGAAGTTTCTGGGTTTGAGTAATTGAGTCACTCGTTAGGGCGTGTTGAGGCACTATTAAATAAATTAGGGTGCATTCGACAAAAAAGAAATTATTTGTATAGGAAAAGAAGTAGGTTTCTTACTTATTTTTTAGTGTTTGATATGTACAAAAAAAATATCATCCTAAAAATATTTTTATATAATCTATACAAATATTATAAGATGTAGGGAGTGTAGGGTGGTGGGGATGGGGCTACGTCATACGTGGGTGTAGTTGAGGTGTGTTTGGAGGATGCAAATAATGCAATCAATCAATATAGAATATCACTTTGTGAAACTTGTTTTCCTATTTCTACTAGAAAAGTCATTCTAATCATTTTAAAGAAATTTCTTTTCCTAGACAAAATATTTTAAAAAATTTTGATCAACGAAATATGATGAAATTAAAAAACATTTTCCAATCATACGGAACATACTCTAAAAATATGTTCTTTCTAATATAATTTAAATTTTTAGATGAAATGCCACACTTCAACAAAAAAAATTACAAAAATCCCAAGTTTGCTTTCTGTATACAATCAAAAATATGGAGCAAGAACATTTACTGGTCAGTCAAGTAAAAATATTAAGCAAAGTTTAATATCATTCCCTAAATTCGAATTGTAATTAAGAAAAATGTGAGTTACCCAAAGAGAATCAATATATGTGTTTTTTTTTGTTTTTCCCCTATTCTCAATGCCACAATGGGCATCATTTACAAAGGTTTAAAACTAGTGCAAAATTCTTCAAAGTACATTTTTGTCCTACTTATTAATAATTCGTTGAAAAAAGTTTTTTTTTTTGTTTTTTTTTATAGTTCTTTAATTTATTTTCCACGCAATATATTTAAGTCCACAAAATCAAAAGATATTTTGATACATTTTACGTATTTTAAATTTAAATCACAAGATTCAAAAGTTTTTCTTATCTTTTTAAACTTTATATCGAACTAAAATCAGATAAACAAATTGATACAATAAGAGTATTCATATAAAATCAGTTGAAAGAAAGTGAAAATTGATTACATTTTGCAATTGGGTTTTTACATTGGGGTCATTTGGTACCTGGTTAGGAGAAATATTTCACATATATTACATCATGTATATGTAATATTGTGTTTGATAATTAGTTAAGAATATGTGTAAAATTAATATAATATTTGATTTGACTAATATCTATATAACTTTATCCCTACATAAATACACTAACTTTTTTCATATAATATTTGATTTGAGTAAATATCTAATACTTCCCTATTGAGCTACCAAATGACCCTCAAATAGTAATGATATATATGTGGTCACTAAGAAAAAAGTATAATAATAACTATCTCTTGGAAGGAACTAGCTAGAGACTGATATTTATTAGGCATTCACTTGATCAATCATATGATGGAGACAATCAACAATAATTTCACCAATCCAAAACACTGCATTAACTCTTATTTTATAGAATATCTAATAATACTTGTTTAATTTATTAAAGTAATGATTAATTTATCTATATTATGTCTATTTTATCCTTGTTATTAAATAGTACTAATAATATATTTAAATAACTTATATTTAATCTTTATGCCAAATCAGTAATAAACATAAAAATATTTCAAATTTTATGTGAAAGAACAAAACGTGAAAGAGAATTTAAATTCAATAAAAAATATTACCAGTAGAATAGCTTTGACATGCCTACGATCAAACTCGAATTCACCTTCTCCAGATTGCATAATCTCCATCAACGTATCCACCATATCCTTCTGTTCATGACTAAATTTATTACAAACATGTTCATTAATCACTCTCTCTAAAAACTCATCAAACAACTTTGCTAATTCCTTGGAACGACGAGTAAATCCCTGAAGATCAAGAACTCGAAGAAAAGGAAAAAATTCAGCAAAATTTGGCAATCCAGCAATACACAAAATATCTTGTATTAGAGCATTAAACCCCTTTTCGCCAAGATCCTCATCCATATACTTCTTCCCAAATATCATCAAACACGACATGTTAGCACTAAGAGACGCAATTTTTGCACTAACATCAATCACATTACGTTCCTGTTTCATCAAATCCACCAGAATTTGAACTTGTTTTTTCCTCATAGGTTGAAAAGATTGAATCTTTGCATTACTTAGCAAATGCAGAGTGCATAATTTACGCATGTTTCTCCAGTAAGGTCCGTAATTAGACGAGACAAGATTTCTACGATTGTAGAAAACGGTCTCTGCATCTTCATTAGAAGGTCTACTAGCAAATATTAAATCATGAATTTTCAAGAATTGCTCTGCAGCATGAGGTGATGAAGCAACAATTACAGGAACAAGACCAAAGTGGATTGACATTATGGGACCATATTTTTTCGATATTTTTCCAAGATCTTGATGAAGATTTTCACCAAACATATGGAGATTTCCAATAAGAGGGAGACCTCTTGGACCTGGAGGAAGTTTCTTGTTAGTGAACTTTTTTTGAAGTTGTTGAATAAGAAGAAATAACAGGGGAATTAGTGCAAAAGTTATTACCCATAGAAAAGCCATGGAGTTTGAAGCACTTTTTTTTGGTACTAATTGAATGTTGAAATTGTAGTTTTACTTATAGGGTGTAGCACTATCTGATAAAAGAGAAATTGTGGTGGAAATGGAAGGCAAAATGATAAGACTACAAGACAAAAATGCAAAATATCTTAGAGTCTGTTTGGATTCGCTTAAAAAAAAGTAGTTTTTAAATTAAAATAAAAAGTCAAACTTAGGTGTATATGTGAGTGCTTCTAATTACTTCTTTATATTTGATCGAGTCATGTTAAGTAAATCAAGGATATGTTGGATCTATTTTGAATTCAAAGCAAGGTCTATAGATGAAACTAATTCAAAAATAGTATATTGTTATAATAATGAGAATAAAACATTATACAACAATTGTCAATCTCATGTAAAATACAACCGTGCATAATAAACTTGTCAATTAATTTTTTGAATTTCACTTTTTTCATATGATTTTCATAATAATTTTACTTGCCAATTAATTGTTTGATATTTTCATAATAAATCTCATGTTTGTTTTTTATTTTATTTATTTGTTTCATGTTTGAATCCTCTTTTATCTATTATTACTTTTCTTTCATTTTTATTCAACAAATTTTAGTCATAGGATCAGAGACAACAACTTTGTTTGCTTTGCAATTAATATGCAAGAATGCGGTGTCAAATGGTATAGGGATCATAAGTCTAAGAAGCTTTGACACAGTAGTTTAATATAAATTTCAATTATTAAAAGAGTCAGTAATGTGTTATTGATTCATATAATTGTTCTAATCTCTGACGTTATTTTTATGTTGTATGAATTCTTAAATATTTATATTTTCTACACAGGTTCAGACGTTTTCTTATTCAGATTCATGGATAGATTAAGCCATTTAGATAATAATCATGTTCATTTCTTCATCATACACTTGAGTAAATTAACAATAAACTCAAATAAACATTTTACATGGGTGAAATCAGTATAGAAGTTAACTTTGCTTAACAATATATATCAGTAGATATGATATGATATAATATATTGATGAAGTTCAATTGTGCAAACATAATTTCAAGAATGATATTACATTTTTTTTTTATAGATAAGTTATTTCATATTTGTATGGAATTTTTTTTGAAGTGTGCTACAGGAAAAAGTTTTTCTTTTGGCTAATCTTTATTTACGAGAACCAAGTATTTAAGCTGCATTTAAATTGCTAATCAGTGATATTAAGTGTTTTTCTCATAAAATATAAAATGCTTTAAATTAGAGTTCAGGTGGCAATAATAATAGCAAAAAAAAAATGAATTGCTAATCAGTTAGTTTCCAGAAAATATAGCCAACCATTTTAATATCTATTTTTCGTTTTCTATTGTTAAATTAATCTGTGTTTATGTTTATTTCTATATACAAAATTTTAATAAATGAAATTTAACATTTTATATACCATTTAAAACCTAAATTCTACACAAATTCACGTAATCTTTTATCAATATTTAATAGGAGAGGTAAAAATCATCATGTTTTAGCACCACACAAAAAAATATATTTATTATTAAAATAAAAATAATAACGAAAAAAATAAAATTAAAATATTCCTAACTGCATATTAACTCTCCAAGTTGGAGTCCTAAAAATGTGCAAGCTTAAATTATTACTCTCCATGGTGGAGTCTAAACACGTGCAACCTTAAATTAATGCGCGCTTAGAACTCTTCTTCTTCTTCTTTCTGTTGGAAGTTTACATATTTAATATTAACTATTCAAATTAAAAATATTTTTTAATTGCAATTACTTTTTAAATTTTAAGTTACGAAAATTGCAACGATGGCCTCAAATTTAGGTAACTGATCAAGAATTTAATTCTTGAAAAAAACATTTATTTATATTAAAAATAACTATTAAAATTCTTAACTGTAATCTAGATTACATGATTATCTTATTTATAATTCCAAATCACGATTCTAACTTATATTAACCACAAACGGCATACTACCTGAAAATGCAACAATTTATGAATTTTTTTTGAATTGGACACCTTCTCAATCAAATGCTTTGATCTTAGCATGTAAACTCCAAGACGTTATGACTTTTTTGCAGCCACAAATAATGAAGCATTCAAGAGTGTTTGTCTAAATACACATAAGGAAAGGCTATAGATACATCATTTTATGAGTTACTCGGATACTATCACACCAATTTTTGGTATATAAAAAGGTAGGAAATTAAAGGCTTGGATGACATGAAACTTTTTCCGTCTCTTCTATGCTATTAAAACCATCCGTATCCACTTTTCAAATTCGGGATCCACATATTCTTCATTTCTTATTTGATAATTGAAATAATTTATGAGGATGCAACTAAAATCAAGTTTTTAATTTACATTGTTTAATTTATTTAGCTGTTTAATTATTGTTAATTATTATTTTATTATTGTTAACTTTTGTGATTTGAAAGAATAACCAATTTAAGAAATGCATATTAATTTAATATGCACAAATAAATAAGTTAATAATTTGTATCATTATTTTTAAAATATACATTACTAAATGCATGATAAATTTTATTACTCTCTCCGTCCCATTTTATGTGGCATGTGGCACTTTTCAGATTTCGAGATTCAAACAAGCTTATCTTTGACTGTAAATTTTTCATAGACCTTTTAAATATTTTGAATCATCAATTATTGTGACTTATAGTACTTTTTACGTAGTTTACAAATATATAAATTTCATTTCAAGAAAATTGATGATTCCATGCGCAAATTCCCAAACAAACTTAAACTGTTTGACTCTCGAAAAATGAAAAGTGCCACATAAATTGGGACATAGGAAGTAGTTATTTTTAATTTAAAATATTATAATATTTTAAAATATCCGTGTAATGCGCCGGCACTTATACTAGTTCTAATAATAGTTTGATGCTTTAGGGTGGTGAGTTTTTATTTTTTAATTTTTTAATTTTTCATGAGATTAGATGTCAATCTAGTGACGGGAACCACATAATTACTATCAACAAAAAAATAAAAAATTAGGAGAGGTAAAATTAAATCCAGTCCATCCAATCCGTTTAGGTTTCTTATTTATTAGTTCTACTCATTTCAATCCATTATAAATTTGGTTGATATGTAATGCATATTAATTCATGAAAAATCTTGTCATAATAATTTTTAAAAACTATTTTGAGTCTTGTTGTTTTATGACCAACATGATCCGTTTTGAGTCTTTTGACCCCAAACAAATTTGAGTTGGGTTGGATATTGACCTATTATGACCCAGCCCCATTGTCATCCATACGTTGAACATATAACAATATCATTTAATCTTGTAATCTTAAACTTATCAGGTGAAAAATTAAATTAAAAAGTTGTCATAAAGAAATATTCTTTTTAAAATAAACTAAAAGGAAAATAAGATAAATAAATTAAAATGAATAAAATATTTACTAGGAGTTCTCTTCTTCTATAATAATTAATTAGTAAATTAATTTACAATTACTTTGTATGTTCACTTAGAATAATATTCTATTTAATCATTGAATTCTACCTAGTTTAAATTAAAATTCAAAAGAAAATGATAGTTATGGATATTTAAAGGTGTCTAACATCTCATTTTCAAGATAAATTGAAAAAAAAAAGGTTAGGCACACTAGTAAAAATAGAGTTAACTTGCAATTAGTCATAGACCCATAGTAAATAAATGATCAGAGTTGATTTTCGCAAAGCTGATGCAGGTTTTGAGAAATCTCATTTAATGAAATTAGGGATGTTAAATAGGCGGGTTGAGTTGAAATTGGAGATATTAGAATGAGTTGAAATAGAAATTGGGTCGGGTCTTGACCCGTCCAAGTTTGCTTTGGGCTCAAATGGGTTGGGTTTAAATGGGCTAAAAATCGAGTTGGGTCATGACCCACCCAACCCATAATTTTAACATATAGTTATTTAACTTTTATAACCACAATTTGAATTTTAACTCAATAAAATTTTAAAAAAGAAGTTACAAATGGATAGATAAATTCTAAAAGATATAAAATAGATAGTGATTCATACCTTAAATATAGGAACATACATTACATCAATCTAAATAAAGAGTCTTAAAACGGATTGAAAATTGAAGATTAAATTAGACTCAATTAAAGATTTTCTTAAAATGAGTTAAGGCTTGAATGAATTGAGATTAAATCCAATTCAAATTATCTTGAGCCCAACCCTTAAAATTTTGGGTGGGTTGGATGGGTCACTTATAGTTGGGCTAATTTTTGATACCTCTAAATGGAATATTGATATTTTGCAAGGTCCAAAGTTGCTTTAAAAAGGAAAAAGAAGATATTTTCCAAGGAAGATATGATACTTGTGCCTAACTCAATCCCAAAAATTAGTTTATTAGGGAGATTTTCCAATTTAATATAAACAGACTATCGGTCTATTTTCTAATCAATGTGAGACCTATTATCCGCTTTAACACCTCCTTCAAGCCTAGGCCCAACTGAAGGCTAGATTGGGAGCCAAAAATGGGGATGAACCTGACTCTGATACTATGTGCAAGGAAATATATGACATCTGAGCCTAACTTTACCCCAAAAATTAAGAAAAACGTACATAAATGGGCAATAACACTCTGTCACTCCCCAAGCCTATACCCTGGGCGGGACTGACACATGTGAACCATTGATGGCCCCAAGCGAACCTTTGGCCTGGCTTACTCAGCGGAAGACTTAAACATAAAAAACATAACTCATGCAATAACTTAAGAAATAATAACTTAGCCAAGATGGCAACTCAAGTCTTAAACGTATACAACTGAAATGAATAAGACTAAAGAACTATAACTATATGTCTATGAAGCCTCTAAAACAAAGAGGGATGTCGGGACAACACCCCTGATCATTCTAACAACTGAAAACTAGAAAGCAATGTAAAAAGGAGCCCTCCGGAAAGCAAGGAGGCTCACCAACTGAATCTGAGTGCTCAACCTGATCAACGAGGCGCTGGATGCTGATCTTGGTTACCTGGGTCTACATCATAAGACGATGCAGGCCAACTGGCATCAGTACATTGAATATACGAGTATGCGAGTTGGAATGCTAAACATAGCATAGGCTTGAAAAGAATCTGAAAGGAACACTTACCTTGGCTTTACTCAACTCCTGAATAACTTAACTCAATATAAAGCAATAAAACTATGCAGTATATAGAAAGCTTGTAAAAATATTGGAAAACAACTTAGTTCGTTAAAGAAAATGCAATAACAAACTCAACTTTACTCATATAATAAAGTAATATAGTTTTTGTGGGAGTTTCTCTAACTGACAACCACCACTATGAGCCTAATTGGTGATACAACGTCTTGTCCATGCTGCTAGAACTGTCATATACTTTGTCATCATATAGAACGCCTTAACTAAGTGGATCCACTAGTCTATGCTAAAAAGAAACTTAAGGAGTCATCTAAAAAGTATGATCATTTACTACCGATGATGGCTACATGGTTTATGGAGACTTGTGTTAATATAAACTCGCATCCCCATATCGATTCTCAATACTACTCCCAAAATATACTTAGCTCATATGTTTTTAAAACAAACTTCTTTCTTTGGTTTGAGATAATTACTCAAAATATAGCTTAAAAGCTCTCTTGGAACGATGTTCTCTTTCTTTCTCAAATGTGAAAACATTTTAAACTCTTTGGGAATACATAGTCCCCATATATTTCTTTGAAGAAATGAACTTCAATCTTTACTCTTTACTCTTTACTTAACTTGAACTTTAAGTCTTAAAACAAAGTTAAAACGTTTGCGAAAGACTTTTGAAAACTTTATGAACTTCTCTTGACTTGCTTCTTAACTTCTAGACTTGATTCTTAACTTTACTTGAATTGAATTATGGATTCAAGGTTCATTCATGTTTATGGATGATTTCATGATGTTTAGACGTACCTTAGAGTGTCGGAATCAACTAGAAAACATAGGTACATTGCTAAGGAACTAGTACGAAAAGAAGGGGGAAAAAGTAGAAGACCTGGCGTCCCTGGCGCTCTGAGCGGCGCAGGGCACCAGACCCAAACTTCAGAACTGAAGTTGGTGCGCGCTGGTAGGCGCGGCGCCCCAGGGATGAAACTTCAGAAAACATTTTGGGGCGCGCTGGCTGGCGCGGCGCCCCACCCCTTTCCCCAGGTTTGATAATTTTTCTTGTTCGTTTTTTAACTCTAAACCCCTAAAACTCCAATGGTTCTTTCCCCAAACACTAAGAATCGATTAAACCCTCAAAATACATCAGATTCTACTCGAAATCACACCTAAAATCATGAATCAAACTCAAGGAACTTCAACAACAAGAACCCACAAGATTTCAAACGAATTTCATCAAGAACTCATAGGATTTACTTTCAAATCAATATAATTGTGTTGAATTGAATCATGACTGGCACGTGGGTGAACTAACCAAACGCTATGTGATCTCACATACCTCGTAGGATTGAATCCTTGGCGAAATCCACAACCAAACTCGAACATTCTTGACGATTCTTGATTTCTCTTCTCCTTTCTCCTTTCTTCTCTTTTCTCCAAGCCCTAGCGTGAACTTCAACTTTTTTCTAAACTGACGAAAATCTGATTTTACCCCAATTAAAATCCTAAAAACGAATTAAAACAGTTGGGTAAGGAAAAGACTAAAATACCCTTCCAAAATCCGATTTTGGACTTTCCTTACTTGAACAACCCAACTTCCAATGGACATAACTCACCCATACGAACTTGGAATCATGCAAACTCAGCGGTGTTGGAAAGATTATTCCAAGATCTTTCCTACGATACATGGAACCACACCTAAATTATCTTGAACTAGGAGTTATGGTCATTTGAAGTTGACCCAAAACTCATTTTTAACTTAAGCAAAATTCCAGATTTTCATTATTTCCAAAAATCACTATTTCCTATTCTTAACTTATTCCTAGTTATTTCAATTTGCGCGATGTTACAATATCTCCCCCTTGGGAACATTCGTCCTCGAATGAGATTACTCTTACTAGGCTAAGGGTGTAATATCAAAATTTCAGATCAAACACCCACAAGAGATGCAAAAACAGCATGCCAACTCATAAATTAAAGAGTACTAAGAAAAGAATTAGTACCTTGATCTGGAATTTCTCCGGATTCGAAGAGAGGTGGATATCTCTTATTCATATCCTCCTCAGCTTCTCAAGTAGCTTCCTCGACAAATTGGTTCCTTCAGAGAACCTTGACTGATGCTACCTCTTTTTTTCCTCAACTTGCAAACTTGGGGATCTAGAATCTGAACAGGAATCTCCTCATAAGACAAGCTATCCTTGATACTAATATCTTCGATTGGTATGATCAATGAAGGATCGCCCATACACTTCTTCAACATGGAGATGTGAAACACCGGATGAATCGCTGTTAACTCTTGTGGTAGCTCCAACTCATAAGCTACATTACCTACCCTTTACTATATTCTGTAAGGGCCAATATACCGGGGACTAAGCTTCCCCTTCTTACCAAATCTCATAACACCTTTCATGGGTGAAACTTTCAAATACACTCAATCATCTACTTCAAATTCTAACTCCCTTCTCCTAACATCAGTGTAGGATTTCTGACGACTCTGGACCGTTTTCAACCTCTCTTCATTCACTTTCACCTTTTCTATAGCTAGATGAACTAAATCTGGTCCTATAAACCCTGCTTCACCAAATTCAAACCATCCAATAGGAGATCTATATCTTCTCCCCTAAAGAACTTCATAAGGAGTCATTTGGATGCTAGAGTGACAACTATTGTTGTAAGCAAACTCAATGAGAGGTAGGTGATCATCCCAATTACCCTTGAAATCAATCACGCAAGCCCTCAACATATCCTCTAAAGTCTGAATAGTGCACCCTGCTTTCCTATCTGTCTGAGGGTGAAAAGTAGTACTTAAGTTCACCTTTGAACCCAAGCCTTTTTTAAATGACTTCCAAAACTGTGCAGTAAATTACGCATCTCTGTCTGAAATAATGGAGACGGGAACCCCATGAAGTCTTACCACCTCTTGAATGTACAACTTAGCATAATCTTCTACTAAATGGGCAGTCTTTACCGGCAAAAAGTGGACTGATTTGGTCATTTTATTGACAATCACCCAAATAGAATCATGCTGCCTGTGAGACCTTGGTAAACTTGTGATGAAATCCATATTAATCATCTCTCATTTCCATTCCGGAAGTTTTATATTCTAATCCATACCACCAGGCCTTTGATGCTCTACTTTAACTTGTTGGCAATTCGGGCACTTAACAACAAATTCTACAATGCCCTTCTTTATACTACTCCACCAATAAACTTCTCTCAAATCGCAATACATCTTTGTGGAACCCGGATGAATGGAATAACTGGAGCTATGAGCTTCCTCCATGATCCTCTTTTGTAGTTCATCCACCCTTGGCACACACAATATGCCTTGATACCTCAACACACTATCTCCCCCTTGTTCAAAATCCAATACTTTTTGCTTATGAACATTTGCCTTTATTCAAGTAAAATAGGATCTTGGTCTTGCTTTTCTTTTACTTCTGACACTAATGATGATTCTGCCCCATTCATCACCACTACTCCTCCTTCCATGGAATCCATTAGTCGGACCCCTAAGCATGCAAGTCTATGCACATCTTTCACTAACTCTATCTTTTCTTCCTCAACATGGGTGGTACTACCTATAGACAACCTGCTTAAAGCATCGGCAACAACATTAGCTTTACTTGGGTGATAAAGAATACTCATATCATATTCCTTGAGTAATTCTAACCACCTCATTTGTCTGAGGTTAATCTTTTTCTGAGTAAACACATACTCAAGACTCTTGTGATCAGTAAATACATCAACATTAACACCATACAAATAATGATGTCATATCTTCAAAGCAAATACTACAACAACCTACTCTAAGTCATGGGTTGGGTAGTTCTTCTCATGAACTTTCAACTGTCTGGAGGCATAAGCTATAACTTTGTCATTCTGCATTAACACGCAACCCAAACCAACTCTAGATGCATCATAATACACAACAAAACCTTGAGTACCTTATGGTAAGGTCAATAATGGGCCGTAGTCAACCTCTTTTTCTATTCCAGAAAGCTTTTCTCACAAGCTTCAGACCATTGAAACTTCACTGTCTTTTGAGTTAATTTGATCAAAGGGGATGAAATAGATGAAAACCCCTCCACGAACCTTCTATAATAGCCAACCAAACCCAAGAAACTCCTAATATCAATTGGAGATGTGGATCTAGGCCAATTCTGCACTGCCTCTATATTTTGGGTATTAACTCTAATTCTATTACCAGAAACTATGTGGCCCAAGAATGCCACAGACTCAAACCAAACCTCATATTTAGAGAACTTAGCATATAAGTCCTTATCTTTCAAAGTCTGAAGAACTATTCTGAGATGGCTAGCATGATCTTCCTCATTCCTTGAGTAGATTAGAATGTCATCAATGAATACGATAACAAACATATCTAAATAAGGATTGAATACTCTATTCATAAGGTCCATGAACGCTGCACGTGCAGTGGTTAAACCGAACGACATGACCTGAAACTCATAATGACCATAACGGGTCCTGATGATGTCTTGGGAATATCACACTCCCTTACTTTCAACTGATGGTAGCCAGATCTGAGGTCAATCTTAGAAAAACAAGAAGCACCTTGAAGTTGATCAAAAAGATCATCAATTCTCAGAAGTGGATACTTGTTCTTGATGGTAACCTTGTTCAATTGGAGGTAATCTATACACATCCTAAGGGAACTATCTTTCTTTCTCACAAATAAGACCGGAGCGCCCCAAGGTGAGACACTTGGTCGAATAAAATCCTTATCAAGGAAATCTTTCAACTGTTATTTAAGCTCTTTCAACTCTGTTGGTGCCATTATATATGGAAGAATAGAGATAGGATGAGTATCGGGAAGAATGTCTATGCCGAAGTCTATTTCTCTCTCAGGAGGAACTCCAGGTAGATCATCTGAAAAGACTTCTAGAAACTCTTTTACTATAGGAGCTGACTGAATGTGAGGTATCTCAACACTAGAGTCATTAATTCGGACTAAGTGATAGACACAACCCTTAGAAACTAACTTTCTCGCCTTAAGGTACGAAAGTAAACGACCCTTAGGCACTATTGAACTACTTTTCCACTCTAAGACTGGCTCATTAGGAAATTGGAATTTAACAACTCGAGTTCTACAATCAATGGAGGCATAACAGGCATGAAGCCAATCCATACTTAGAATGCCATCAAAAGCTACCATGTCTAACTCAATTAAATCAGCTATGGTCTCTTTGTGATTGATGGAAACTACATAATCAGGATAAACTCGCTCAGCTAGAATAGACTCCTCAACAGGTATACAAACACAAAAGGGTTCACAAAGTTTCTTAGGAAGAACATCAAACTTATTTGCAACATAAGGGGTTACAAAATATAAACTTTCTCCTAGGTCTAGCAAAGCATAAACATCAAAATTAAAGACTTTAATCATACCAGTGACAACATTTGGAGAGTCGTCTTGCTCTTGGAGACTAGTGATCGCGTAGAGATGGATTGCTCTTTCGCCAGTACCGAAAGTAGCTCCTATAGGTGAAGCCCTGTCTGGTGGAGCAATTGATGAAGATTAGGCCCTATTGACCTGATTTTCATTACTTTGCCGGTTCTTAAGGCACTCTTTCATGAAGTGACCCTCTTGTCCACACTTGAAACAACCTTTGGAGCCATCGCGACACTTACCCGGGTGGGTTGTACCACACTTAGCACATGAAGGAGCCCAGTTACCTCCTTGTGCCACACTACCCTGAGACTGTGCAGGTCTAGCTCTGAAATGCTGAGAATTCTGGCTATTATACTCACCTTTGTTTCTGGGTGCAGGTGCACTAGCAGACGATGAAGCAGACCCTTTTTGCTTTTGCTGAATCCTGGACTCATTCCCTGTCTTAGCCTTCTTGTTTCTAAACTCCTCCCTATCCCTTAACTTCTCTTTCTCAACCTGCTGCACATATACCAATAACCTCGATAAATCCATGTCCCCAATTAGCATCGCTGCCCTGCCCTCTTTTCTTGATAGATGGGACAACCCAGCCACAAACAAACTCATTCTACCCATCATATCTGCAACCACCTCTGGAGCATAAAGGGATAGCTGGGTGAACTTCAACCCATACTCATGAACACTTAGGGAATCTTGCTTAAGTGTGAGAAACTCTTGTACCTTAGCCTCTTTCAGTTCTCGGGGAAATAAATGCCCCAAGAAAGCCTTCTCAAAATATGCCCAACTCACAGGTGGTGCATCCCAGCTAGGTTCTTCTTCCATTGATCGAACCAAATAATAGAGACCCTTCATTTAGTATGCAGCTAGGTCCACCCTCTCAGTATCAGCAACATGCATGACATCAAATACCCTTTGCAACTCCTCAATAAAGTTCTCTGGATCCTTAGTAGTGTTTGAACCAGTGAAACTTGGAGGGTTCATCCTCAAGAACTCACGAATCCTCGAAGTGTCAGCCTCTTCTTGTAGAGCTCCTCTTTGTTGCCCAACCTGGTTAGTCACAACTTGACTTAGCATCCTTATTGCTTCTCTGAGCTCAACATTAGTAGCTTTTCCTTGGGGTTGCACTTCAGGTGCATTGGGTACCCCTTGCTCCTCAACATTACGTCTAGCAAGACGACCTCTTACAGCTCTTCGTGGAGCATAATTATCTAAAAACACGTGCAAGCATTAATTAGAAGAAACTTTTTAAAGATCAAATTCTAACGCATGAAATGAGTATGAAAGAAGTGAGAAATTTTCCTAAGTGTTGCAGCCTCCTAATTATAGATGTGGCGCGCTTCACACCGATAACCAGGACTCTACAGACACAACTTCATAGACTCCCTAGGACTCTTGAACTCTGTGCTCTAATACCAAGTTTGTCACACCCCGAGCCTACATTCTGGGCGGGACTGGGACTCGAGAACCAATGTTTGCCCTAATCGAACCCTTGGCCTGACTTACTTACTCAGCGGAAGACTTAAACATAAGAAACATAACTTATGCAATAACTTAGCCAAGATGACAACTCAAGTCTAAAATGTATACAACTAAAATGAATAAAACTAAAGAACTATAAATATCTGTCTATGAAGCCTCTAAAACAAAAAGGGATGTCGGGACAAGACCCCCAATCATCCTAACAACTGAAAACTAGAAAGCAATGTAAAAAGGAGCCCTCCAAAAAGCAAGGAGGCTCACCAACTGACTCTAAGTGCTCAACCTGATCAACGAGGCGCTGAATGCTGATCCTCCACCTGCGTCTGCATCATAAGACGATGCAGGCCAACTGGCATAGTACATTGAATGTACGAGTATGCGAGTTGGAATGCTAAACATAGCATAGGCTTGAAAAGAATCTGAAAGGAACACTTACCTTGGCTTTACTCAACTCTTGAATAACTTAACTCAATATAAAGCAATAAAACACATGCAATATATAGAAAACTTGTAAAAAAATAGTGGAAAACAACTTAGTTCGTTAAAGAAAATGTAATAAAAAACTCAAGTTTACTCATATAATAAAGTAATATAGTTTCTATGGGAGTTTCTCTAACCGACAACCACCACTATGAGCCTAAGTGGTGATACAACGTCTTGTCCATGCTGCTAGAACTGTCATATACTTTGTCGTCATATAGAACGCCTTAACTAAGTGGATCCACTAGTCTATGCTAGAAAGCAACTTAAGGAGTCATCTAAAAAGTATGATCATTTACTACTCATGATGGCTACATGGTTTATGGAAACTTGAGTTAATATGAACGCGCATCCCCATATCGGTGCTCAATACTACTCTCAAAATATACTTAGCTCATATGTTTTTAAAACAAACTTCTTTCTTTGGTTTGAGATAATTACTCAAAACTTAGCTTAAAAGCTCTCTTGGAATCGATGTTCCCTTTCTTTCTCAAATGTGAAAACATTTTAAACTCTTCGGGAATACATAGTCCCCATATATTTCTTTGAAGAAATGAACTTCAATCTTTACTCTTTACTCTTTACTTAACTTGAACTTTAAGTCTTAAAACAAAGTTAAAACGTTTGCGTAAGTATTTTGAAAACTTTATGAACTTCTCTTGACTTGCTTCTTAACTTCTAGACTTGACTCTTAACTTTCCTTGAATTGAGTTATGGATTCAAGGTTCATGATTTCATGTTTATGGATGATTCATGATGTTTAGACGTACCTTAGAGTGTTGGAATCAACTAGAAAGCATAGGTACATTGCTAAGGAACTAGTACGGAAAATAGGGGGAAAAAGTAGAAGACCTGGCTTTCCTGGCGCTCTGAGCAACACGGGGCACCAGACCCAAAACTTCAGAACTGAAGTTGGAGTGCGTTGGTAGGCGCAGCTCCCCAGGGGTGAAACTTCAGAAAACATTTTGGGGCGCACTGGCTGGCGCGGAGCCCTACCCCTTTCCCCAGGTTTTGACGATTTTTCTTGCTCGTTTTTCAACTCTAAACCCTTTAAACTCCAATGGTTCTTTCCCCAAACACTTAGAATCGATTAAACCCTCAAAATACATTAGATTCTACTCGAAATCACACCTAAAATCATGAATCAAACAGAAGGAACTTCAACAACAATAACCCACAAGATTTCAAACGAATTTCATCAAGAACTCATAGAATTTACTTTCAAATCAAAATAACTTTGCTGAATTGAATCATGATTGGCGCGTGAGTGAACTAACCCAATGCTATGTGATCTCACATATCTCGTAGGATTGAATCCTTGGTGAAATCCACAACCAAACTCAAACATTCTTGATCGATTCTTGATTTCTCTTCTCCTTTTTCGTCTTTTCTCTTTTCTCCAAGCCCTAGCGTGAACTTCAACTTTTCTAAACTGACTAAAATCTGATTTTACCCCAATTAAAATCCCAAAAGCAATTGGGTAAGGAAAAGACTAAAATACCCTTCCAAAATCCGGTTTTAGACTTTCCTTACTTGAACGGCCCAACTTCCAATGGGCATAACTCACTCATACGAACTCGAAATCGTGCAAACTCGGCGGTGTTGGAAAGATTATTCCAAGATATTTCCTACGATACCTGGAACCATACCTAAATCATACTGAGCTAGGAGTTATGATTGTTTAAAGTTGACTCAAAACTCATTCTTAACCTAACTTAAGCAAATTTCCAAATTTTCATTTTTTCCAAAAATCACTATTTCCAATTCTTAACTTATTCCTAGTTATTTCAATTTGTGAGATGTTACACACTCAAAACAATTACATGTTCATTCCCTGATCCAAAGTAATTCAAGAAATACCCATTCTCTAAAAAAAAAAAAAAACTCTACAAGAAAACTGCTTATTAAAGACCAACATTTAGAGACGGGGTTATAATATGGTCCCTAATACTATACTTATAGGGACGATATTTTTTTCTAGTCTTTAATTTTAACTATTATTTTTGAAGTTAGCGAACACTCTAAATCTGGTTCATAAAAGAATAAACATCTCGTCCCTAATGATATATTTTTAAAGGAAATAAGTGACAATGTAAAAAGAAACAAAAAATGTATTTATTAACACCTCCTCGTTCACATAATAAAACCCTATCATTTCTATTTTAAAGCTTAGAAAGGGCATGGGCTCTCTAAATTCCTCTCTCAAAGTCGGCAGTCTCATTTGGTTCTGTCTAAAGTGGCTGAAAATTCGCAAATCGGATGACAAGATATGTCTATTTGAAAAGGTTTGTCTATTTTCTTCGTCTTTTCATTTTTGGGTTTAAATCAATATTTTTGTTTCTCGCTGAACAGTTCTTGTTGAGAATGATAGTCTTTGAAATTGGTTCTATTTAATACTGATTGTTTTGGCGTGAGGTCTATAACTTCGAGTATTGGGCTTGCTATGAAGAATTGTGGCTAGGGTTTGATAGTAATTGATCCCTTTCATTGTTAGGTTCAGATGAGCAAATAATTTTAGGAAACAAAAGTATTTCCTTTTGAAATGTCCTTTAAGACGCAAGTATGAACACTTGTGTTTTAAGGATGACGAGAAAGTATGTCTGAGAAAATAAAATATTCTGGTGTTTGAGCTTCCCACTATGTCTGGACAAATGTGGATCCAATATTAAAATTTAATGGGTTCAACTTTTAAGATTTTCCGCATTGAACTCATTGTACTGTTAAAATTATGAGTTCAAATCTAATATTTGTTGAGATTTTAGTAGGTTTACACATATATATCTATACTCAGTTATGGATCAGCTAAATCCACTGCAAAAAAAACTACCGCCCCTGTGTCTGGATCTTTAGTTTAATTCTGTGGAATAGTTTTGTTTGCATGTCAAAAAAATTCACTGCTTAGAACACCTTTATTTGCTAGGCTTGCTAGTTTGAGAGTGAAATCACAACTTTTAAGGACTGCCCGTGTGAGATATGCTTTTCACTAAGCATGTGGTATATGTTCTTAATATCTAGTTAACCTTGCCATATATAAAAATGTGAACTAAAGAAACCTTTCTGATTAAGAAATATATGTAAGTGTTTGGCTATGTTTTATAACAATGATAAGCACAGGGTTGCTCAAGGTTTAAAATGTTTCACACTTTTGACATAGACTAACTTTTAAGTTTCCCCTGCATCAAACAAACATACACATATGTAACGTTGTGGATCAACAAAGTTTGAGATACACCATAAAGGTCTATTATCGTTAGAATTTTATCTTTTAGGCGTGTTTATACTTAAATTCATTTTGTTACTATTTTTTATACATCATATGGTTTGACACTTTAATCGTTTTTCTGAAAGTCCACAAAGTTATGTGATTTGGGGTTGTCAAAATTTTTGTCAATGGCTGATAGAGCCCATGATCCAGCCATCAAGACAATAACTGGGAAAATTGTCCAAGAGCCGATGACCTTCTCTGTCATCCCTTTTCTAGTCGATCTTCACCATTTGAAATTTCTAAGATGACCCTATGCATATGTGAATCTCTACAAAATTTTGCTTACAATGAAATATGTCATTAGTTTCAGATGTGCACTATCTGCTAGTGAACTAGAATCAAAATCTTGCGGGTCCTAAAATTCACTGGAATAATTGTCTAGGCAGAAGAGTTGTGGACAATCTATATCCTTTCTATATATATATGCATCCTCTTTATACATTGGTCGATTCTTGTTATTTCACTCATATGCATGATTTTTCTTTATATTTCACTCCTGCTGATCATCTAATAAATACCATCAATATTGCAAAGCTTCATCTTGATATAGTGTATGTAACAGATAAGCAAATGTCGAGGAAATTGCTTCACACGTACAACCTTTTACAATTTGAATGGAAGAAAATTATCCTGCAAAGATCTCTTATGTGTAAAAATAA
Organism: Solanum verrucosum; assembly: GCF_900185275.1. Lineage (NCBI taxonomy): Eukaryota > Viridiplantae > Streptophyta > Magnoliopsida > Solanales > Solanaceae > Solanum > Solanum verrucosum. The sequence goes on from NW_026020194.1 coordinate 630,736, forward strand.
AAAATTATAGGGAGATTTGACATAAAACTGAATTGTAATGAGCCACAAAACCAATCGACCGATAAATGTTGTAGTTTTTTTCTAGGTTAATATAACATGCTCAAGTTTGTAAAACATTTTTTATACGGTCAATTTTAAGCCTTGTTATCTCTTAAACTTTTGATTAGATTATAGAGGACAAGGACAAGATATCTTGACAATTTTCCTTATTAGACTTTTTTATATTTACAATGGCAGGTAGGTATTGGTGCTCGGTCAGAAAATATTCATACATACAAGGTAATTAAGCCATAATGACTTGAACTGAAAAGTTTGTTATTTCCTAAAAGGGACTTCTGGCATCCAATTACTGATTATGATGGTATAATAACCTACCATAATCTCGAATTGCAATTTTGGTTCATAGAAACAAGTACTTTCACTGAATATGGAAAACTATAAATGTTGTGTATTTCCTGATTGTTATTTAAGAAGTGATGTTACAAATGAAGCATACTCGTGTTTCTGGTTCCTAAAAGTTTTCTTTTAGATTACCCACCCCTGTGCCCCCATCTTCTCATCATTCTGATCTCTCTTCTCTGATGTTCACCAGACAATAGGGTCACTGGTCATCGGCTTATGTCGTTTCTTGAGGGTGACATCCAGACGACTGTTAAGGTATATGTTACTTTTGCAATGTTCTATTTGCAACCTCTTGAAGAAGGGGATGGTAGGAATTAATCCTATTAAGACTGGCATGCTAATTTTGTCTTGGAGCAGTCTTCTTGTACTTTGGAGAAACAAGAGTTACTGCATTAACTTGCTTAATCTGCCAGTGCACCTGCTTAAAAATTTGAGACCTTTGTTTTCTAAGAAGTTCTACTCTCTTCGTGGAACACTTATCGCACAATTTTTGGTAAGTCCTTGGATCAACATTGTTTAAATGGACCATTAGGATATCATTCTTGTTAGAATTGTTGTCAATCTAGGATTAGTACGAAGGAATGAGGAAATCTAGTGCACCAGGAGCTCTCTCGGATTAAATTTTGGAACTTAGCTTCAAAATGTTACAGAACACTTCAACAAGAATTTTCTCATTGAAAATCAATGTATTCTTCTACATATTTCCTTGTTCAGTCTCCGCCATTGCAGGTGTTCATTAAATTGCTGGTTTCAACAACACATTGTTGACCTTGCAATGAAGATAAGTGTATACACTGCGCCTTCATGATCTGGTTGGACTTTTGCAATTGCTACACTTACAGTAGGCATATATGGGTTTCACTCCACAACTAGAAGGTTGGAATCTGCGTGACGTTCATCTCTCCTCTATGGCTTTACAAAAACTAGACCTGGAGTTGCTCAAAATAGATGCTGGACCTGACACTTTTTAGATAAGGGAACTGCTAGTTCTGGAACTCAAAAAAGCATAGGAAGTTTGATAGGCCAATAGGACTTTTACATTTATATATTTGCTAGTAGGATATTTGTTTGTTTTTTATGAAGTTTTTGTGTAAACAATGACGTGTTTCATAAGATGTAGTGTGTATTTATATTCATATATGTATAAAACCAGATTATGATAATGTTATATATATGCATTTGATTATTGCTATTAAAATATGTATTACTATAATTTCAAATATAGAAAATCAAATTTTATATATAAGGACCACAACTTACTGGTCCTAAAAAGCCCACTAAACTGGTGGTTAAAAAACAATGAAGCACAAGTTGATCTTATATAATAGGACCAGTAGATATAGTCCCTGAAAATATTAAGGACCAGGTTTTTTCTAGTAAGGACCATGAATCCGGTCCCTAAAACAATTTTTTGGGACCAGTTTTATACCAGCCGTAGAAAATTTTAAGGACCAGGTGGATCATCCCGTCCTTAATTAACATTAGCGACGGAGCCTATAGCGACGGGTGGAGACCAGGTTTTCAGGTCGCCATTTCCCTTTAGGGACTAGATTTTTACTTTTAGGGACCAGTTTTCCCTTCGTTATTAACCCTTTTTCAACCCATACCCTCATTCATTAAAGCTGATATTTTTCGCTTAACTAAAATAAATCAGTATCATATACTATATTGATATCATTAAGGCTGATAATTTTTCTTAACTGATATGAAATCAGTATATATATATTGTATTGGTATCATTAAAGTTTATCGTTCAGAAATTACTCATTAATCAATTATACTATAAGAGTATATGCATATTGTTGTGGTATCATTAAAGCTTCTTATTCAGAAATTGCTCATTAGTCAATTATACTATAAGGGACCGTTTGGTACAAAAATTAATAAAACACAAATTAGTAATGCAGAGATTCTTTCGTAGAATCAAGCAAGGTATTTGGTCTCCTCTTTCTTACCAAATGCCAAGCAAATGAGACCATGGAGGAGCCATCTTTTGAAGAGTGATCGGTCCTATGCACACTTTTGTACTAATATTACATGATGTACATATATTATATATTACTTAGTTACTATGAACATATATTCAATTTTGTGCACTCTTAATACAATGTAACTGGGAATTATTATTTTTTTCGCTAAATTTCTAACTCTGCTGCTCAATGAGAAAGTAAACATGCCTTTCTGCTCTATACTCTATACATACCAATTCTATTTATATTTTCAAATAATTACATATTGTACCATTAATTAAGAATTTTCTATTATATATATTGAGGAAAATACACTCAGATACATGTATATTTACTATCAGATATATACTACAAGAAAAACCCTTATTTAAGACCAATATTTAGGGACGGGCTAATAATCTTCTCTCTAAAAGTATATCTATTGGGACGAGATTATATTCTAGTCCTTATTTGTATAGTCTATTGCGAAGGTATTAAATTTGGTCCCGAAAAATTTTATAACTAGTCCCAAATGGTAATTGATGGTCTTTGAGCGGGAGATATTCCCCCCAAACTTGATACTAAATTAATAAAACACAAAAGTTATTTTAACAAAAACATAGGCGCCAAAGTTTTTATGTTGAAAGTGAAAAATAAAGAAAATGAGCGTTCTGTCTTCTCAAAAATATATAGCGCAAGCTGGTCACAAAGTTGCCCTAGCTAGTTCTCTCTCCAGTCGAAATTCTCTACCCTAATCTCAATGTTGAAACTTTATTTTTGTCGCAGCTCTGCCCTAAAATCGAAGCAAGTACCATCGTTTTTATGTTGAAGGTAAAATTTCATCTCAAGCAGCAGACTTATAGGTTGGTTGCTCTGTTTTTTCCAGAAGTTTTTTTGATAACGTTTTTACTTGTTGTATTGAAGTTGCTCTTCTTGATTCTCATCTTTTCAAGGTTACTGATTTCTTTATTTTTGTCGCAGCTCTGCCCTAAAATCGAAGCAAGTACCATTGTTTCTCTGTTGAAGGTAAAATTTCATCGCAAGCAGCAGACTTACGGGTTGGTTGCTCTATTTTTTTTTCAGAAGTTTGTTTGATAACGTTTTTACTTGTTGTATTGAAGTTGCTCTTCTTGTTTCTCATCTTTTCAAGGTTACTGATTTCTTAATCTTGTCTTTTTTTTGTACAATCAGTGAAAACATTATTGGGTTGAGATTTCTAATAGATAATCTGATTTTCTGATTTCATAATTTAGTTTTATATAATCAGTGTTTTGATGTTTTGCGAGCCAAATAAGGACTTGTTCTGTTATTCCTATTGAAACTGTTATTTACATCTGAAAAGGTTTCGACTAAATTGTTATTCCTATTTTTTTTATGAGGAACAAAAGATGTTATAACGTGAAACGAAAGTGACAATACGGATGTTGATAATTCTGATAGAAAGTTAGGTAGAGTGAAAGCTCCGAGACAGGAAAAAAAACTTGCTTCAAAGTACTGACATATAAAATAAAAAAGACTATGAATATGAGTTACCAATTGTCTTTAACAATTTTGCATAGCTCGAGTACGATTTTCCCTTCCTTGTACTTCTGTGATGGCTCAACAACTTGTTCATACTTCTAGCGCAATACCTCGTTGCAATCCACATAGTATAAGTCAGCAATTTTGCATAGCTCGAGTACGAATTTTCCCTTCCTTGTACTTTTGCGATGGCTCAACAACTTGTTCATACTTCCAGCGCAATACCTCGTTGCAATCCACATAGTATATGTCAGCAATTTTGCATAGCTCGAGTACAAAATTTCCCCTTCCTTGTAGTTCTGCGATGGCTCAACAGTTTGTTCATACTTCCAGCCGAATACCTCGTTGCAATCCACACAGTATATGTCAGCAATTGTTCAAAGTTATCTTTCAATTCATGAATTTTGCTTTTTGCCTCTAACCGAGCAGTACGCTCCTCTCCAACTGTTTTCAAGACTATGCATGGTATTGTTCATCTTAGATTCAACTATTTCAGTTATTCGCTTGTGTTTCTCCTTGAAAGAGAACATCTGCAGTTGTTCCTTCAACTCATCAGCTACCCCTTGCTTTAAATCTCCAAGCAAAGAACTAACCTCCGATGAGTCATTACGAAGCTTCATCTTGTTTACTTCCTCAAATAATTCAGTCGTATATGGTTTTCCACCAGTTGTTGAAAAGAAGTTCCCTCAATTGTTCAGCTTACTTCGCTGGATCTTATGTTTTATTGTCGAAAAGCACTTGTCTATACCCACACATCTTTAAGAGCTTCCTTTAAATCCTCAGGGCGGGAACAATCTAAGTGATCATTCAAAGAGTCATTATCTTCGAGCTTATCCCCTCCAGTGTAGACCACAATCATTTAATCACTAATTTTGGTCCCAAAGAGCTTCTTAAAGTACTGGATAACAGCACGTTCTTCTTTTGAAAAGCTAGTTCGTACAGACAAACCAAAAAGAACAGCATGGACACCATCATCGGCCAAATCAATGCATTTACCAATTTCATTTACAACTAATCCAGATTCAGCATTAAAATCAAATCCAGGGGTATCGATCACATCAAGAATCTGCCATCTTCTAATCGAGTCCTCTGAATCTCACAAGTTCTTGTAACACCACCAGAGCTAGACCTCAATTGGAATGCATTTCTACCAAAAATGCTATTGTTTGTGGCACTTTTTCCTTCACCTTTACACCCAATCATAAGTACTGTCTGAGCTTCATTTGCAATAAACTCCCAATCATCACTGACTGAACTTCCTCCCATCTTATCTTATCGGATCAAATTACCTTAAGCAACATGTCACCTAGAGAGAGTGGGGGTCTTGTTATTCCTGTAATCCATGTTCAAATTTATATAAATGTACTGTTTCTTTTGTCAGTTTAAGATTAGCGATTTCTAATTTTGTTATCGAATCAAATTACCTTCAGATTAGCGATTTCTAATTTTGTTAGTTCTTTCTGTATGCATTACTTTGAGACTGCGAGTTACTCATTTCGAAATATAAAATGATGCTAGTAAATTGTCATGAACTATTGAACAAAACCACAACGATCGCCTAGTGATATTCTTAAATATAGTAATTGCCTGTAGTTTCCAGAAACCTCCCTGAAGTGATCATCTGTTAGATTATTGGTATCCAAGTTTCCAACAAATTAGTCATATTAGGCTTGTGCTCATTTCGAGTTCCAGTACATTGATATGAAGCTTGCATCTATCCACCAACATTCTTCTTGTTAGCTTCAGGACAAATGCACATGAGCCTAGTGGAGAAAATCTTTTCATTCATCTTAGTTATAGCATGTAACTGCTCGCTCTCATCCCATAATCTAATAAATGTGTAGCTCTTTCTGTTTCCTGATGTGCTATCTGTTACAACTTTAGCACTTTGAGAAATCAGAGTGTTTGTATATAAGGAAATATATAGCAGGGCACATGAATCCTGATACGTGTTAAGAACATACGAAAAGTTATGATCTTAAACCAACTACCAACAAGATTTTTTTAATCAGAAGTGACTATTTCGTGTAAGTACTTACTTTAATCTTTGGTAGGCTAAGGAATCATGTATACATGTTTCAAGAACTAGCATCCTAATTATAAGTTAGTATATAATCTTTTATTTTTCATTGTGCCATTTGATTGTATATTTTTTGATCAACTGATTGTGTTTCGTTCATCTTTGGAACCCAAAAAAGTTACAAGTGATTTGAGCGAGCTATATAATAAGCTTCCACATAAGGGAATTGATACTCCATATATCTTATCTAATGTTAAAACACGTTAAATGCAACATGAAGAATAATATCTAGATAAGTTACATATTCCTCCAACAATTTAAAATATTAGTATTGAGGATAAAAATTCAGCTTAGCAGGTCTTCTTCTTTGTGTTCTTACCGAGAAAACTTTCCATCTATTAATATTCAAAAGTCCCTTGATTTCTTTTGGGAGTATGTTGAAGTTAGTGTATATGTGAACTTGGTTTCAATTATGTTCTAAAGAAGACAATGTATCATCCACTTTGTTAGTTTCATGGTGAATCTGATTGTAACAAGTTTTGTAGATCTTATTATTTTTCTTATTCTTTATATTTTTTTAAAAATTTGTGTGTAATTTTCCAAGGTTATGGCTCCTAGTAAGCAATGGATACTCCGACTCTTGCATCTACTAATCAAGTTAAGAAATACACTCAAAAAGTTGAAAAAAATAAGTTTGTTTCAGCTACTTGTGTGTACTAGTGTTGCATCCTGTTCTTCAAAAAATAATTTACTCTAGGTGCTACAGGAAAGAGACTAGAGCAAAGACATGGATCATTGAGCTCCTCTTTAGGGGTTTCTGAATATGATGTGGGAGCATTGAACAAGACTACTCTATATGCTAATCAAAAAATGCAAACTCCTTCTAAAAGAACCAGTTTGAATTCTACCACGTCTTCTAGTCAAGAAATCCAAACAGTAGATAGATTGGTTCTTCAAAAAGAGGATATGCAAACCAATGAACATTGCCTCCATCTACTGATCAAGTTATGAAACACTCTCAATCAGCTGAAAAAGGTATGATATTTTGAACTCGCATGTTATTAACTTAAAAAACTAAATTTTTGTTGCTATAGTTTTACCAAATTATGCAATTATAGGTTCATCTAATCCTAGAAAGGAAAAAAGAGTACGAGGGAGAAACAAATGCAAAGAAGTTGCTTCACTTGAAAATGGACAAAAGCTGAAAGTAACCTTTTACAATAATCAAACGGTTGGAACAAACATCAATCTGTTTTTGAGGCATTTGGGAAAAATTGTTCGTGATCGTAATATTTTCCCATTGGGGGTATCATCTTAGAATGATAATAAGCAAGAAAAATTGAATCACATGTGGGCTGCCGTTGAGGTAATAAATGTACATCTTATTCAAATCTTTTATTTACTGAATACATGGTCTTGTATTTCCACAGAATTTGTGACTTATTTTCAAAGGACAGTAGATCTTATTAAAGAACACTGAATCAAAGAGAACTCTCTGTTATTTAAACAATTCTTCTATTTAAGTCAAGTTCAAAATATGTTATTTCAATTGGATTCTATGTTGTTTCATGGAACTACTGTCCCTTTTGACCAAATCTGTATCACATGATCCTGCACTATAGATTGTCACATGATAGATGATGAACATGAATCATGAAGGAGAAAAGAGGACTGTTTTTTCTTAAAACTTAAATGAGAATTCTTCACCCTTCTCTACATAACCCACCAGTTGATCTTAGCTAAAAAGGAGAGGAAAGTACTTCGTAACCTTACAGAGTCCACATCTTAATAGACTTAGGATTGTAGAAGAACTACAGTTCACTAGACTTCCCTATCTTTTTATCTTGTTTAATATAGAAGCTCTGCTTATTCTACTAGAAGCAGAGCTTTTTTTCATCTTGTTGTCCTTTGTTGTTACTTCTCTTTTTGTAATAACTCAATTCATGTTTCGATTATTATAGAATAAATTTGAAGGTGTTGACATGAATGATCATCGTGATCATGTCTTGGGATAGATGAATGAGCTATGGAACAAATGGAGAGGATACCTTCATGCTAAATATGTGACAGATAAGCCAATTCAACAATCACATGTCCCACCTGCGACATCGCCCATTTCAACTGAATGACCAATATTTTCTGTTGACCAAGTAAGTAAAATTATACTTTTCTGTTGGAGATTGTTGAACTGGATGTAGTGAGATCTATGTCCTTTTTACAGTTGAAAATATCTTTCGAATTGTTGTCTAGAGGCCCAGGGATTGATCAACTACATGCTCACTGTTCAACTCCATCGCTAACTGTAGAAGTTTTTTATTTTTAATCTTAATAACTAAGCTAGTAGACTTGCTTATATGATTGATCCTCGGCTGCACGTTTTCGATAAGTTCTTCATTTGGGTAGGTATTTTCCATTTTTTCCTCAGAGATGTTAGAAACAAAGCTATTTTCAGCTTGGTATCACTGTAATTTAGCTGATTATTGTTTCTTTCTGCCTCAGTATGTCCATTAGGTTGCCACTCGCTTCTGACTCAGGAGTTTGTTGTTTTTCTGTTTCCTCTTTCTTGTCGTGATCATGTTTATTTTGTCTATGTTTCTTTTTTTTTTTTTTTATGCTAGAGATAGCCGGTTTGAACATGACGTTGGTTTTCTTTGTGCAAGTGTTACTGAGAGTAATCTGTTAGCTTAATTCCCTGTGCAAGTGTTACTGAGAGTAATATGTTATTCCCCTGATCTGGTTATCATGAACCGTGTCATTCCCCTGTTGGCATAAACTTCCCCCTCAATTTTTTTTTATGTTTCCCACGTCAACTTCATCAGAAAACTAAAACATCTTAACATTGTTGGATTATAGTCTACATCTTCATATTTCCAGGCAAGTTTAGCATGTTCCAACAAACTGTAAAAGGTAAATGAATAAGACATCTATTTTGTCAACAAATTTAAGAACTTGAGGCTTCATTCAAACAGCACACAAAAAAATTGTATGAGCATGATCCACTCACATGCTCATGTTCTAAGATAATACTACAATGTAAGATCATGAATTAAGGAGAGAATATGGTAGGGACTTTCAACAGTAAGTAACAAGACATCTATCAGCTTAGAGAATACACTGCAATCAAACATTCTTCCTCCCGATCTTTCCCTTGCCATGATTCTTCTTCTTAGCTATTTTCAGCTTCTTTTTCATCTTCTTTCGAAGAGGTTTTAAAGATTTTGAACTTTGATTACCATCAGCTTAGGAGCAGCAAGGGCAGCTTCTTGGGCAGCCAATTTAGCAGCTTATTTCTTAAGAACAGTGAGTTCTGTAGCAACTATATCCCTCCTCATAGCTTTCAGCCTCTTTTTCCTCTTTGATCTCATTGACTTTGCCATTTTCTTCGCAAGTAGATATCTCTGTGAACTCTGTTTTTTCTAGCTCTGGTTGCTTTGTTCAGCTTCCCCCTCAATTATATTGACAGATTTGTTTTTTTATCCTCCTCCTCTTTAGCCTCATTGATCCCCCAATCTGGCCGAACCTGGCAGAACTCTCATTTGAGAAGTAGCACGAGCTGATGGTTCCCTGTACGGTTGCTCCATAGGGCGGAGCGTGTAGTTAACTCTCTAAGAAATGATTGTTGTAGATTAACATATGGAATATGTACGGAGAGAAAAGTGTAGGAGGGAGAATTTTCTAAACCATAGCTACTATTAGTAAAAAACTAATGAGAATTAATCAGTTCATTAGTTTCTATTGTCTACCATATTCCATTTAGTTGTAGTTCTTGAAAATAGATTTTTGATCTTGGTTAATGCATCTCAAAGTTTTTCTAATTGATTTTCTTATATTCTTGCAGCTTTTGTTGATGTTTCTGGACAACACTCCATGAATTGAAGATTGAAACTTTTAACTTTTTGCCAAGCTTTTGTTGATGTGCAAGCTCCTTATTAGTTTAGTACGAATTTGTGTTTTGCAAAACTTGATATTATAGTATAGCTCGGATGCTCGGATATTAGCTATGTTTTTTTGTTAAGCAAATATTGAAACTAAAATCAAGGGATGTTAGCCAATTTATTGTAATTAATCGTACACTCTTGATCTCTATCTTCTTGTCACTTTTATATATATTATATCATCTTTTTGTATAGAAATATTTAGTAGCAAAATAATATTTGTGGATGATTTTTTATTATAGTGATATCAATTGCTCTAGGACCATTGGTGGTCAGTTAGAGACCAATATTATTGCTTGTCCCTGAAGGTCAATCTAAGACGAGAAATGTTGCTCGTCTCTAATGATTTATCTAGAACTAGAATAACTTGATCGTCAATAAATCTATTTTAGGACCAGGTCATTGAACGTCGCTAAATCTATTCAAGGACCGGTCGTTGATCGTCGCCAACTCTATTCTAGGACAAAGTTGTTACTCGTCTCTAAATTGTTTCTAGGATTGGGTCATTGCTCGTCGCGAAAGGTATTCTAGGACTAGTTGTTGATCGTCCCTAAAGAGGTTTAACGACCTGAAATAAGCTTTTTCTAAGGTATTTAAAAAGTATTTGAGACCAGAATTGTGGTCTCTAAAACGGCAGAGGCGACCGGATTTCTTTCCCGTCCCAACACCATTTCACGACCGAATTTTGAAACTCGTCGTTGTTGACCAATAGCGATGGAAGCTACTAGGACGAGTGACAACCAGCTTTTTCAGGTCCCAAATGCTTATTAGGGACCAGATTTGGACTTTTAAGGATGAGATTTCCCTTCCTTAGAGACTGTTTTTCTTGTAGTATACATTAAAATAGAAAAAGATGCAAGCGAGATGGGTAGAGAAGCGAGTGAGTAGAGAAGCGAGTGAGATAGTCATGTATTCTAAATACATGAGAATCACACTAGATACATGGTGTGATCCACATGTATCTGGGATACCAGATATATTGGAGAGTGGCAAATGTGATTTGTTATGTATTCAAATATATATGAATTCACTTGAATACAATGTATTTAGAATAAATTACACCTAATTTTAACTTCATGTATCTTGAGATAAGATACATGTATGTGGATGTCTCTGGACGCACCAAAATCTTGTATCTAAATATTTATCTCCTTAACTAGTGAGATTTTTGTAAGTTTCCTAAAAATAACCTTATTTTAGATGTTTAAATATTAAATATATATATTTTTTAGATATTCATTTAACAAATGATCTCTTTTAGACTTCCCAAAGTGAGGATCTAAACGTGGCCTAACAATTTGCATATTTTTTATAGGGAAATTTAAGAACTTCCACGACAGTGTGAGAGAGCAATCATGTTCTAACAAGTCCCCATTCTATTCAGCTAGGTTTCTTAGAAGCTCACTGCTTTAATTTGGACATTTAATTTTGTCGATCGACAAAAATACTCTTGATCGATCGTTTCAATTTTGGCTCTTCTATATATACCAGATATGGGACTCCGTGCCAGCACGGGGCCCAATATATGTTACTGTTTCTGTTTTAATTTATGTGGTACATATGAAATTTGAAGTTAATCAATTTTTTAGTATGTTTTTATATATTTTAAGTTGCTAATTATTTTTATTTAGAGTATGTTTTACGTAAATATATTATAAATCACAATAATTAACAAGTTAATATAAAAAAAACTTATAACTAATAATTAGCAACTTAAAATATCTTTATATCTATATTTCTCCCAATTTATGCGGTATAGAAGAAATTTTGAAAGTTAACAAAAACTTTTTATATGTTTTCAAATATTTTAAGCTATTAATTATTATGATTTATAATACTTTTCACATAAACAATTTGTTTATCTAAAGTATAAAAGAAAAAAATAAAAAAAAGGAAACATAAATGTCAACAGGAGTCCAATCTATGTTAATTTCTATGTTTTAATTATTGTAATACCGATTGAATTTGGAGAGCCAACTAAATTTTTTTAAAGGATTTTTTTTATAAATTTTAAGTTGTTAATTATTATAATTTATAATATTTTTATTAATTTTAAACCAATATATGTTTTTCTCTGTCTCAATTACATGAGACATATGGAATTTGGAGAGTCAACTAAAATTTTAAAATATGTTAAGTTGTTAATTATTATACCTTATAGTACTATTACGTGATTTTCAAATAAAATATGTAATTTTTTTATTTCAATTTATATGTCATTGATATAATTACATATATTAAGTAATGAAGAATTAATGTCTAAATTATGTGACACCTATGAATTTTGGAGTGTAAATCAAATTAGTTATATGATTTAAAAAAAATAAAGCGGTTAATTATTACTTTTTATATATTTTTTAAATGATATATATATATATTGATATTAGTATTATAATAAATTAAATTTTATTATTTTTAAATTTATGATCTCAATTGTCAGCCTATGCCACATTATAAAATGTTCCAAAGTAGATATCAGATTTACAAAAATGTCGATGCTAGCTAAAGTAATAAAATAACATCTAAGGGCATGAACCTATATATGTATATATAAAACTGAATATAGACAATTTGATGTGGCATCTCTCTATGACCAGTATTTCTATTCATCTTTTTTCTCTTTTTTTTGACATTTTATCTTTGTTTTGTATTTTTTATTTGTATTTTTTAAAAAAAGTATTTATGTCATACCCGATTAATTATTCCCTTTATAACATCCATTACACTAATATAGATTCAAGTAAATGAAAATGGAAGATGAAAAGATAAAAACTATTCATTTTTTATAACTGTTTATAATTATTTAACCTATAAAATAAAATAAAATAGTTGAGCATTTGTAACAAATAAGAACAAATTTCTTCACTTTGGCTCTTCTGCTTCTGACGATGATGATCAATATATGGTATCAACTTCTGTCGCTAAGATGTCCATCAAATTTCTAGGTCATGTGACTTTTTTAACAAAAGAGAAAGAGAGAATATCTCATGATTCTTGTGAAGACATTGATGTAAAGAAAGAGATTATGTAACAAAAATTTCTTTTCAAAATAAAAGACTTTTTGAAAAAATGTTTATTCCTCCTACAAGGAGAGAAAATTCATTGTGGTTGGGAAATTTATAAGAAGGCTGATTAGTGTTTCAAAGGGTAAGAAAAATTATTTGGAGAAAAAATCATTCTATTTATGGAATTCGTATCAAATTAGGAGGAGAACAAGCAAAAATTTATTTTGTGATTTGAAAAGAGAGAAAATTAGATATTATTTCTTTCAACCTCATTATTCTTCTAATTTCTTTCTTCTTTTATTTTGTCTTGATTTTTTGTATCTTTAATTAAAGTTTTTTTTTTCTTATTTATCTTTAATTAAAGTTTATATATATTTTCTTAAAAAAGAATTTAAAAAGATGATCATATTTAGTTCCTTTCCTCATCAATGCTATTAATCTCATAATTAGTGTTATTTATATTATTTTCTTAATTAATTTTTTTTCTTTCATTTAATTATTTATTTGAAGAAATTAGTTATTATAACTTTATAAGAATTACATATGTATTTTTACATAATTGATTTGTTATTTTTAAATTTTTTGGATCATTCTTCATCTTAAAGTTTCTATCTATATGTAATAATAAAGCTAAAATAGAAAATGTGGGGTGACACCTTCTTAGCAATAGATACTTATTTATTCTTATCAATGTTTCTGACATTTTTTGTTATTTTTTCCTTAAAATAATTGTTGCCTCGATTTTTAGTTTTAGTTTTATTTTTTTAGCATTTTCTAAATTTAAAAGACTGAAAAATTTATATTGAAAATTTACAAAATATAAAAAATGATTTATTTAACTCCTATCATCATCAATATTATTATTAATTTGTTTTACTTCTTTTCTTAATCTTCATTTCATCATTAATGTAATTTATATCATTTTCTTAGATATATATATATATATATATATATATATATATATATATATATATTTGTGACATTTCTTAGAAGTTAGGATTACTATTTATTTAATTTTAAAAAAATTTGAATTCTTTTGTCATACTAAATACAACATGTTTTATTATAATTACATTTAATATATTAATCAATATGTTGTACGAATGAAAAGAAAATTATCATTTCACAAAAATAAAGGTTAAAATATAATTTATTATGATTAAGGAAATATAAAATTATTATTCCAATATCCATAACCATATATAATACATTAAAAATTAATTGAAAAGTTGTAAATGGAAAACGAATCACCATTTAAGGAATCATTATTTTTAAATTTTTGGATCATTTCTTCTTCTAAAAGTTTCTATCCATATGTAACAATAAAGTTAAAATAGAAAATGTAGTGACACCATTCTTAGTAATAGATATTTATTTATTTTTATCAATTTTTTCTGACAATTTTGGTTATATTTTTCTTTAAAATAATTATTGCCTCGATTTTATTTTATTTTAACATTTATTTTTAATTTTAAAAGATTGGAAATTTTATGTTAAAAATTTTAATAATAGAAAAAATGATTTATTTAACTTTTATCATCATCAATACTACTAATTTATTTGACGTGTTTTCTTAATCTTCATCTCATCATTAATGTTATTTATATAATTTTCTTAAATCACTTATTTTTTCTTTTTTAACTCTTTTATATATATAAAGTTGGATATGTAAATGATGATGTGACATTTCTTAGAAGCTAAGACTACTATTTATCTAATTTCTCCAAATTTTTGAGTTCTTTTGTCATACTAAATACAATATGTTTTATTATAATTACATTCAATATAGTAAACAATATGTTCTAGGAATTAAAAAAAAATTATCATTTCAGAAAAATAAATGTTAGATTATAATTTTATTATGATTAAGGAAAGATAAAGATATTATTTCAATATCCCATAACCACATTCAATACATTAGAAATTAATTGGATATAACTGTAAATGGAAATTGAATCACCATTTAAGGAAAATAAATGTTTGCAATACCATAATAATTAAGGAGAGAGTAAGATATTATTTTAATATCCTAATTCGGACCATTTAATCTACTACTCAATTAAAAAGAAAATGCATTTAATAACATTAAAAAGTTATTAGTTTAATATTTTTTCTCATTGTACTAATTCATTTCAATCAAACTTAATTTTAAAGATAAAATAACAGCTTCATTTTAATTGTTATCAATATATTTCAAAAAATTATCGTGAAAAGGCTTTTCTTGCACCTTATTTTAATTTTCATATACTATTATTATTTTTTCTGTCATTTTTCAATGATTTTTTATTTCGATTTAAAATTTAATGTTTATTCTTAAAACTCTGATAGTACAAATTAAGGTGGAGTAGAATATAATAAATGATGATTCTTCTACTAAATAAGAAGATATAATGAAATTGAAAGGGTGAAGCTTTTTCTTTTTAAATGGATAGGAAATTCTATCAAGGTATCATTACGTCATTATTCAATATATTTTTAATATAAATTTCATTTGCTGATGCATTTGTTTAGTACTCCCTTTGTCCCTAATTACTTGTTCACTTTTCCTTTTATAGTTGTCTCTAACTACTTGTCCATTTTGACAAATCAAGAAAGAACATTTTTTTTGCCTATTATACCCTCAATTAAATGACTAATTACTTTGAAAATTGCAGAACTTTTCATCTACTTCATAATTAATAGGGGTAAAATGATAAACTCACTATGTCATTAATTGATTTCTTAATAAATGTTCAATTTAAAAGTGGACAAGTAATTAGGGATAGAGGGAGTATTACAGTGTTATTTGACATTATGAGATATTTCTTAGACATTTAAGGAGAATGGTACACCGAAATATATATTATATATTAAAGGATCAACTTCATGCAATGGAAGAATTTGTTATTAGCAAATATATTTTAACTTATTTGATAAAAAATATATTCTTCCTCATTTAATAGATGTAAAATTTGTGAAGCTTTATTTTTTTCACAATCTTCATATTATTAAAACAAATAATAATATTACGATTAAACAACAGAGTAAATATAAAATTAATCAAAAATATTTAATTTAAATGATCGCGCGAAGTGCAGCCAAGTTCTCTAATTTAAAACAAAAAAGTAAAATTTAAATGGGTCTACTATAGAATTCCTAGAAATCCAACTTGAAAAATTATGTTAAAAATGGAAAATAAAAAGTGAAACAAATTTAATTGAGAGTTATCCTTCGTCTGTCCCATTTTATGTGACACTTTTTATTTCTCGAGAATCAAATAGTTTAAGTTTGACCATACATTTACGTATGATATCTTCAATTTTTTAAAAAAAATTGGAGAAATTAGATAAATAGTAATCTTAGCTTCTAAGAAATGTCACATCATCATTTACATATCCAACTTTTTATATATATAAAAGAGTTAAAAAAGAAAAAATAAGTGATTTAAGAAAATTATATAAATAACATTAATGATGAGATGAAGATTAAGAAAAAACGTCAAATAAATTAGTAGTATTGATGATGATAAAAGTTAAATAAATCATTTTTTCTATTATTTAAATTTTTAACATAAAATTTCCAATCTTTTAAAATTAAAAATAAATGTTAAAAATAAAAATAAAAATCGAGGCAATAATTATTTTAAAGAAAAATATAACCAAAATTGTCAGAAATACACGTGTACAGAAAGCTGTACACATTCCAATGTGCAGAAAAAGTAGAAGTAGATGAAGTTACTTTAGCTCATCTTTTTGGTGGGACTCAATGTACGATTTCTATAGCTTTTAGTCCAGCTCTTTAGTGCAGTGTTGGTCCTCCCAAACTCCCATTTCTAAATAGGAGTAATATATATATATATAGTTGTGTGTAGTCTATTAATAGGTGGACCACTTGTGTCAATTGTTAGTAATAGTAGTTGCTTACGTTTCTAATTTCTTTGGGCTATGGCCCTGCACAAATTTTGTTGCATCTCTCCGTTGTCCAATGCACCATTTTTACGCAAATCTAATTACAAGAGGTGTGTATAACATATTAAAAATGTGTTAATATTTCAAGTTCAAATTATACATACCAAAAATTTGTAACACTATCAAAGCTTTCTACTGTTGTAATATGCATATGTAATACAAAGCTTAACTTCACAGGTAGATAAATAAGTTATCGTATGTCTTTTGCATATTTGTTTTAGTCAATGTAATTGAAAGATCTCCAAGTCCTTTCAAATTTGAGAAAACATTTTTTCCTTTTTGTTGGGTTTTATTTGCCCTGAGTTTCTTACCATAAATAGGTTTTCTTTTTAGGAAAAAGTTTAAGATTTGACTAGTGTTTTTCTTGTTGGAAAAGGTTTAGGACTATATAAATATATATATATATATATACTTGTTTCTTCTAACTTAATCAACATTCATAATGTAGTCCTAGGGGCTTTGAGAGTTTTTGTTGGAGGGGGGGGGGGGGGGGGGATTTTTGGGACACATGTATCCCGAGTGAATTGGTTGAAGCTGTTTCTCCCTATATTTTGTACTCTCATATTTATATAATGAATTGATCATCTCTTTTGTGGATGTAGGTCGATTGACCAAACTACGTTAAATCTTTGTATCTTTTGGTATATTTCTCATTTGTCTTATTACTTATGGTCTTTCGAGGTTTGCTTTGCTAGCTTCCACATAACACATGCTTATTTTGGTCCTAACACTTTCCTCAAATAATGAATATAATTGTCAAGATCAAAACTAAGTTCTTCAAGGGTGGAGATATTAAGTTCATCTGAAAAATACGTAAAATGTTCTGCGATCTTATTTTATCATAATTTATAAAAGAATTCTCGTGACTCAAACTAGTCATACCAAAAAGTAGGTCAATATTCACTTCATTATAGCAATTGTTAAGCTCTGAAAGTTATAAATCAGAAACAACAAAAAACACTTTCAGACACAAATGGTGAGAATATATATGTTAAGCAATTGTTAAGCTCTTACGCTTCGACTTTTCAAGATCATATTTCTCATTCATTTTAGGGATCATATTACCCTTTTTTCGTCAAAAAAATAGAGGAATGTCTTCTATCAAAGATTTTTATATATTTTGATTCCCTCATTAACTATAAAAAATAATAATTGTGAAATCAATAAATTTTGTAGCACTAACAATATCTTATTTTTTTCGTGCAGAGCCATATTCAAATCATATGTAATTATAAAAAAATTCAATATCAAATGCAACATGTAGATAAATACTTGATTTAATGTATTTCACTAGACTTTTTGTCGTTGATTGCTCATGATAATTTGCCCCCTTATTTTCAAGAACTTCAAGTACAAAAATAATTGTTGAGAATAACAAAATAAAGTTATGTACCTTTGAAGTTCAAGTTTCTGATTTAATTCATTCCCCTAGTAATTCCTCTAATTTTCAGCTTGATTGTTTCACAATATCTCCCTGCGCTTAAAAAAACCCTCCGACGATATGTAAAGCATTGAAAAAATGTCAAAAAATTATTCACGTCATGATGGTTCTTCACAACAACTACAAATCAATTGGATTTGATGAGCAAAACAATGTATGCAATGTATCAGATAATGATATTTCTGAATTGAAATTGACTCAAAAAATGATCTAAAAGCAAAGAATGGATTGCTTCTTTCAATGAATTTGCAGATGTATATTTGATATGAACAAGATAAAAAAATCTCTTGATAAATTTATCTTACTTGTTTGTATATACTTACGAAAACCATTGTTAGAACTCATAAGCATTCAAGCGAGCTCGATGATCACCTTGAATATTTTCGATTGTGCTTGTCAAATAAATTTCGAATATATTGTTCTTGATCACTTAAATCTTGCATTATCTTAAAACACAAATGTAATGATCCGGTCAGTCATTTTTGGAAAGTTGTGTGAACTTACCGTTTTCCCTCCTGATATTGACCGCGAGTTGTTTTTGTTGAGTTTTGAAAATTGATTTCAAACTTTGAGTTTAAAGTTGAGAATTTGGTAAGATTTGAGTTTGAAAGGTTAATATTGTTAGAAAGAGGTTTTCAGTGTCTTTTGGAGTTTCAAGTTTTGGAATATGGAATTCCGTAGATTCCATCAGTCCCAAATTGTGGAATCTAATTAGTGAGAGTTGTCGATTTCAAATTCGGAGCCTTTTTGAGGATTTGAGATCCTAAGTTAGAAATTGTTGAAAAATTAGCCTTTGGGTTGACTTTGATTAACATTCGGGGTTCGGTTGCTCAGATTAGAATTTCAAGAGTTTCGTTAGATTTGGGGGATGATTTTAAGTCTAGGTGAGGTCTTGGTTGATTTTTGATAGGTCCCAAACCTGTTTTAGCCGTTTTAGACATTGTGTTAGTTTTCTGTGGTTTTCACAGATATCGGGTCAAGGAGTCCTCAGATTTGTGTTTCGACAATTCCATTGAGTTTGAAACATTGAGTATAATTGATTTGCTTATGTGGTTCATGTGTATGGGTATCTAAACGAATCTTGAGGGTTCTTTCGATATTTTGAGAGCTGATTTTTCTAATGTTGGTGTGCTTCGCTTTCATGAAGGGTGCCTTGCGATCGCAATGTTCGCGAAAGAGAGACCCTAGTCGCGAAAGTGAAGGGCCTCAGTTAGGCAGGGTTCGCTTAAGCGAACCATGGGCTGCGATCGCGATGTTTGCGAAAGCAAGGTCCCCACTTTCACGGGGTTCACATTTAGCGAATCCAAGGTCGTTTTTGTGACATCATAGAGTGGTTTTGACCTGCAAATTTCAGGTTTTGAGCATCATTTTTTCATTTTTGAGCTTGGTAAACCCTTGGAGGCGATTTTCGAAAGGATTTCTTGTGCTAAATCGTTTGGGTAAAATTTTGTGATCCTAAAACTTCATTTCCCTTTGATTATTTATGGATTATAACATCAAAATTTGAGAATTTATTGGCAAATGACAAGATTTTTCAAGAACTCAAGTTCTAAACTAAAATGAGCATTGTGAACTTATTTTGAGTCATTTTTTGAAATGATTTTGAGCAATGAGTTCCTAATTAAGGCCTTAAGTAACATTTTCAAGCGTTGATTTTCAGAATTGGGTTTTGTGATTGACCCATTTTAAAAAGTATATAAGTTGTGTATTGTTGTTTCTGGAAATTTATTATGAATACTTGATTGATTTGATTGTATGGCTTTGGACATTGATCGAAAGGGGGAGACTCAAGTCTTGGAGTGACTAGTTGATCGATTTAAGGTAAGTGATCTCCAAGACCCTGTAATATACTATAATTCGTGTATTCCCTTCATTGTGTGTATGTTGAGAGTAATGAGAATGAGGTGAATGGTTAATTATTCACTTAATAAATCTTAATGAATAAAAAGGGGTTGAAATGAAAAGGCTATGTGTTGATCATAATGCTTGCTATCAGCTGTTTTAAAAGCTTTCTTTATAATGCATCTCTATTGTTGCTTTTATGTTGAACTGAGTTGAGTATTTCCGAGTTTGAGTACCTTTGAGCTGAGATGAGGTGAGTATGTTTCTTCAGTTCCAGTTCAAGCTTATGTCATGTTTTAGATTTCCCCTTGTATGCTCGTACATTTCATGTACTGACGCTATTTGGTTTGCATATTTCATGATGCGCAGAAATAGGTAACCAGGGTCATCAACAGGCGCTTCGTTGATACCACTTGTAGTCCCAGAGTTGTTTGGTGGCCTCCTTGCTTCTGGAGGATCCCTCATTTATTTCTGTTATTTCAGTTTGTTAGGATGATCTGGGGTCTTGTCCCGACACCCCTCATAGTATTAGGGGCTTCATAGATAGACAATTGTAGTTCATGAGTCTTTTTCATTTCCATTGTTGATGTTTGAGACTCGAGTTGCCTTCTTTTGGCTAGTTGAATGTTCTTATACATTTCTGAGTCTATTATTTTGAGACATTGAGTTTAAAGGTTTTACTTTTAAAGTTCTCTTATTGTTGAGTAAGTCTTCCGCTGAATATTGAATCAGACCAAGGGTTCGCTTGGGGCCAACAATGGTTCTCGAGTGCCAATCACATTCAGGGAATAGGCTCGGGGCGTGACAAAAATGGTTCCGGCTAATGAAATGATATGAAGTCGATAGGAAATGGTTCTGGCTAGTGATTTAAGCCGATGAGAAATGGTTTCGGTTAGTGAAACAAAACCAATGAGAAATCTTCCATGCACATTTACTTTATTTTTTATTTTTTATTTCATAAAAGCATAAAAACATCTCTTGCTATATATATATATAAAAGAGAAACACTATTATGTTTATGAAAAAATCAAACCAAATCGAATACAACCAAATCTAGTAATATGAATTATATTTGATTTTGATTCGTTTTCATAATTAAAAAGCCAAATAAATTAAGTTGATTGTAATTTTAGCCAAAAATCGATCCAAATCAAGTCATGAACAGCTCAACGCATGATATAAGACTTTATCTCTGTGAGTTCCAATTTGTCTTTCTAAAACATCACCTATTAGAGAAACATTAATCATATTTTACGTCTGATGTTTAGTATAAAAAGAGATTATTAATAACAATATTTTTAGCTAGATGTGTTTTAATATATTTAAGGAAATCATTATTGAACGACAATCATATCCCTTAGAAGAGGAAGAATACTGTCATTATTTTCTTAGCAAGAGATTATTGAATTTCAAAACTAAAATGAAACTAACAAGTTGTACAATATAATAATGTTTCCACACATACACTTAAACTGAAAATACGAAAAATAGATACTTCATTTTACTCGATAAATAGGAATAGCCATTAGAGATAGTGTGACTATTTGACTTATTTTCACATGTGCATTTACTTATTATGCAATCGATAAATAGGAATAGCCATTAGAGATAGAGCTCTAGCTGTTACCAAACCAAATTTCTCAGTCATGTTAATATCATTTGACATCATACCATTTGGAAACTCCCAATCGAAGGAGTGAACTAATTGAGCTACCACCAAACGAACAATGGTAAGCCCTAACTGTAAACCAGGACAACTTCTTCTGCCAGAACCAAATGGTAAAAGTTGAAAACTTTGTCCTCGAACATCAATAGTACTTTCAACAAACCTCTCTGGTATGAACTTTTCAGGCTCATGCCAAACATCTGGATCTCTTCCGATTGCCCAAACATTAACCAAAACTTGAGATCCTTTAGGTATGTGAAATCCATCAAGTGTGCAATCTTCAATTGACTCATGTGGAAGTAATAAGGGTGCAACTGGATGGAGCCTAAATCCTTCTTTTATGACCATGTTTAAGTAATGTAGGTTTTCTAGGTCTTTTTCTTCTACAATCCCCTTTTGGCCAACTACATAATCCAACTCACTTTGAAGTTTCTTCATTACATTAGGATGTCTGAAAAGTTCTGATAAAATCCATTCAATTGATGTTGATGAAGTATCCATTGAAGCTACCAACAAGTCCTGTATATTGAAAATATATATTTAGTGATTGTGAAAAGACATAATACATAAATAACCCCTTTAACTTGACTTCATTTCACATTTATACCCTCCAACTTTGGGTATGCACAAATAGAAACTTAAACTTGTATAAAGTTGAACAATTAGACACATAAGTCCTACACGATAATTGATTTTGTTTATCAATACGCACAGAAAAGTTTACACGATAATTGATTTTGTTTTTAAATGGTACAATGAAAAACTTAGGTTACTTTTAGACCATATATTTTATAACTCTTCCCTTTATTTTTATACTTTTGCCAAGTCAAATACCTTCTTAAAAAGTAAGATGAGTAAAATATTATTTAATTAGTCAAATACCTTATTCATTTTAGGATGAATAAATTAACAAGCCAAGTCCCAAACCATGTGACATCTCATTTTTTTAGTCTATTTTTTAAAAAATAGTGTCATACTTCGGTATAGTTAAAAATAATTTATTTTTAAAACTCTTCTTCTATCCTTAATAAAGTAATTTACAGTTATACAATTAATTAAGAATTATTTTTTACAATAAATTTTAAAAGTTGATTTTTGAAAAATATGAGAAAGAAGTATACAAGATGGACATGATTGGGGTGAACAATAAAGCTTTTGTCTTCGCCTAAAAATTTGTACGATAATATTTGCGCCACGCATGAGTCGTGGGTTATCTTTAATATCTTTTCAATTTTGCTACTTGTATATCTTTAATGTCGGTCCAAAAAAGATGAATTTCACGTCCAAAATTGTGATGTGGGCCACTTGGTAAGTGTTGATGATAGTTGATTATTAAATAAGTTACTTGTATATTAATTTTTGTATAATTTATATGATACTTCACAGGTAGAGAGAAAATAAGTTAATTGGGTATAAAATTAATAATATGACGTTTAATTGGCAATTTTAAAATTCGCACAACTAATACATGAAATGTAGTTATCATATTTGAGACTAAATCTATCTGAAATAAATCATCAAAGATTTGGCATATATTAAGCCGATATTTAACAATCACCTATAAATGATGCATGTGAAATAAGCTAATATTCAATTAGCAAAATTTGTAAAATATCGTACTAAATCAAATAATGTCAAATAAAATAAAAAGAAAAAAGTATATATAACATGTTTGGAGGCATGAACGGGACCACATTGAGCAAAAGGGTGTCAAGCAACACACCTCAATCTAAGCATATTTTTTACAAAATATAATATATTCATGCTTAAAATTGTGGTTAAGTGGATTGTAATCAATGAGTCAAAGATATAATTTATAAGTATGATAATTAAATTTTTATCTTTTCCTTTATAAATATCAATACTATTTTCTAAAATTTTTATGTACGTCATTGACCAGAGAAAATAGTAAAGTTTTGTCTTGGTCCAAAATTGTACTAAGTGAGTTAATATAACGTCCACTCATGATTTATCTTTAATGTCTTTTTTTGCTACTTGTAGAAGTTAATTGTCTATCCGAAAAAGATGAATTTGACGTCCAAATTTGTGACCGTGAGCCACTTAGTAGGGGTAGTTTGATAGTTGGATAAGAAATTAATTATTTATTTTATGTATAAATTTTTATAATTTATATGATGTTTTATAGATAGATAAAAAATAAAATAATCACGTATAAAATTAATACCATGCTTGATTGATAATTTAAAAACTGGCATAAATAATACATATATAAATTATAAAAATATTTATAAGTTATTTTATGCATAATAAAGTATAAAATAAGTAATAGTACTTAAATAATTTATAATACATAAATAACTAATATCTATATAAAATAATACATAACCGAATTAGTACTTTCTCTTCTCTTTTTTTCCACACATGATAATAGTCATAGATATTTTCCGTCCATACATAGCATATAATAGATATAGATATGTATAAGTGGGCGTTTTCAATGAAATAAGATATTTATGAGCAATCATTTATTACTCATAAGGCTGCCTGACAGGCATGCGCTATAATAGTACTGGACGGCTAAAACATATTAGTGATCTAAAATTAAATTTGATTAAAAAAATTTTAAAAAAATATTTTACTTTTAATGAAATTTATATAGTTAATTTTTAATTTTTTCAGACATAATATTTTAAAATTTGTTAAATTTCTAATAATCTTTTTTATAAATAAAATTTTATATTTTCTATAAATAATACTTAATATATTTTTTGAGAAATATACCTATAATTTATTATTGAAAAAAAAAACTTGAGGCTACTATTTTTTAGGCTTGTGGAGCTACCTTTGATATTGTATCACAATAATTCCAGCAACATGACAGAAAACTTTCACGTGGGGAAATGTCATATATATTTGAAACATAAATCTATCGAAAATAAATCATCAAAGATTTGCATATATAAGTCGATGTGTTGGATATATAAGTTGATGATGCATGTGAAATAAGCTAATATTCAATTGGCTGTTATAAAATATAAGTAATATAAAATAATGAATACATATCAGTCAGAGATATAGAGATTAGAATGTAGAAATTATTTTATTAAGATATTTTTAAAAATTATAGTTATCTTCGATTCTTCTTTATGTGAGAATATTACCTATTTATAATTTACAAAGTGTCTTTTCAAAACAAAAATTAAAGACTTTAATTTATTTGATTGGTATATGAATTATCAAGAATTGGTACATATATAAGATAATATCATCGTTGGGAAAAGACTAATGCTATGAATACAATGCATTCATTATGTTTGAGAAAAGGTTCATTCATGCAATTATTTGTTAAATTAAATGATATAAATAAATTAAACTTTTAACGAGTGACATAAATAAATCTTTTTTTTCAAAGTTTAATGATATATTTGAGGCATTTTCCCTTCATTGTATGGACATTCACCCATGTTGAATTAATGAATTATATTAGCACTTCCCTTGAAAAAAAAATTATTCGAGTTTTTTTTTACTGAATTGATTTTATTACTTATGTTCTGAAAATTAAAATTTAATTACTAATACTTTTATATAGTTATTTGATATATAATTACTACTTAATAGAAGAGTCTACAAGTAGTCATGTCTTCGTCAACATGCCTGCTTGTATGATAAAAGGATATTTTTGAAACTTTCTACTTTTTCCTTCTTCAACTCTTTGTAATCTCTTGCTTTAAGGGTGTACTTTTTCTTTATTAGACCAAAAAAACCAATCAACATTTACCTAATGACTCATATATCCAATCAAAAAGTTATTCTTTTGTTGAACTGTGTGGGCCCAACTCATGGGCTCACAATACTATGTCGGCTCCTCATTCCGTTTTTCCTTTAATAGTAATAGTAATATTTCTATGGAAAAATCACCCCATATACATATTTAAGAGTAAATATTACGGGTTTTAAATTTATTTTTAAAAATTCTTTCTTATAACAGATTATTTACGGGTTATGACATATCAATTAAATTTTATTTTATTTAAAAATCAAATTTTATTTATTTAATAAATTATTAATCTATTTAAAGGTTTTTATTATCAATTAATAATAGGTAATTAATTTGATTTCACTTCCTTTTTTTAGAACTAAAATTTTCAGTTACCCAATTTTAGGGATTTTCTCCATACACATTTTCTTTCCTTGTTTACCGTTATCATCCCCATTCGTCAATCCCGCCCCCCTTCCCCACGCTAATTCACTCCTAGATGCCACAACCCACTATCCCACTTTCACCATTGTTTCTCATCAAGTCTAACTTCAAAATAGTCCACCCCCCTCCCCCACGATTATTCATCATCATGTTTAAGACACCCATTGAAACTCCTCGAAAGAGTCCCAAATTTGATGGAATTTCAATCGATGATGTTCATGCTCCATCGTTCAATATATTATCCCAAACACCCCGCCTAAAACTGTTGAAATTCTGGCGACCGGTGGTTCCTCTCGATCGAAGAATCAAAAAGATAAAAATAATGAAGCAAAGGAAAGTGTGATTCCGGCAAATCAAAAGGGGAATATAAGAGGAAGGGGAAAACACTTGTTGAAACCCCTCGTGATTCTGATTTCGATTCCGATTCCGATTTGGATTTTGTTAGTCAAACAAAAAAAGAAAAAAATAAAAAAATCAACAAATGTTGAAGTTGATCAAACATCAAAACCATCTACAAGAAGAAAAACAAAGAAGAAGGAATCGGAATTACCAAAATACAAAAACCCCAAAACAATTATAAGGGTAAGTACTTTATTTAATTTACTTTCACATTACTCAAAATAGTTATTTTTATTATATCACATTATTCTTATTATTGTTTTCAAAACAGTTGTTTGTGTGAAATTTGTTCCAAATCTGAAAAAAATGTTTATGGATTTGACTATAAAATTTGGGTGATGTATTTTGTATGAATTATTAAAAAAATGTTTATGGATTTGACTATAAAATTGTATGAATTATGTATTAACATTAATGCTATTGTATCTTAATTG
Organism: Solanum verrucosum; assembly: GCF_900185275.1. Lineage (NCBI taxonomy): Eukaryota > Viridiplantae > Streptophyta > Magnoliopsida > Solanales > Solanaceae > Solanum > Solanum verrucosum. Next base: position 657,459 of record NW_026020194.1, read on the forward strand.
TGTATAAGATTACAAATTTAATACCAACTTAAAACACTTGTCATATATTTCGTCAAACTTCCAAATAACTTTTTTTACAGATTACTGAACACACTTTCATACAAATTTCAATTCATTTATTCTATCAAATTCATTATCAACTTAAATCACTTTTCATACAATTCGTCAAAATTTTAAATAACTTTTTAAATAGATTACTGAACACACTTTCATACAAATTTCTTTCCATTTATTCTATCAAATTCATTCAAAAATATACATTTAATTTATACTTTAAGAAAAAAAAAAACAGTATTCAAAACAACCACAAAAACAAAAAATCACTAATACTATATATTTCACAACAATTAACAAAAAGTGATATCACCTTAAATATATTGACGATTTATAGTTTTATCATTTTTTTTTTCATTTCACTGTAATTTAAAAACAAACAATAAACAATAATAAATACTAACCTGAAGGATCCCATCTTCCACCATGTTTAATTAATATTGATATGTTGTTGTACATCACAACAAAATCAATTTTTTTCAAATATAAAAAAAAAAACTTCAATTACTCGATACTGGAAAAATTTTCTGGCAGAACAATGAAGAAACAATGAAGAGAGAGAAAAGTTGAAAAAAGAGAGAGATAAGATCTGATTTTTATTTGATTTTAACTAATTTGAGTGAATTAAGGATACTAAATAATCTTAATTAGTTTGGATCCCTTATTTCGTGCCAATTATTAATTATCTATACTAAATTCAAATTAAATTAACACCACAATTTCAATTTTTTTTTTACCTTTTACCATCAATTCCATTTTTTTTTTTAAAATCTTTAAACAACTTTTTTCAATTATTAAAAACATTTTTTTAATAATTTGTTAGAACCTGAAATTTTTAATGTTATAACTTGAAAGTCTAAATCTACTGCTATAACTCGAAAATTTTAATATAATATATATCATATATGACATATATTATATTGACGTAAAAAGTACAATAAATCACAATAATTAACCAATTTAGAAAAAATTAAAATACATATAAGAAAATCACTTGACTCCAAAAAAATCTATCAATGCCAAATAAATTGGGACATGGAAGTAACATATACTATTTGAAAATTAAAAAGATGCTATAAATTATAATAATTAGCAATTTAATATATTTAAAGGACATAAAAAATGGTTAATTTTTGAAATCCTTTATATGCCACATAAATTGAAACAAACAAAGTATTATAACTTACAATAATTATCAACTCATAATATTTTTAAAAATCATAGGAGTATAAATTTTTTAATAACTTCTCAAGTTCGATGATATCACATAAATTGAGACAAAAAATATTAACAATTAGTCCCCGTGCTGGCACGGAGTCCTGTGCAGGCATGTCTTCGTCAAAATGCCTGCTTGTATGACAAGGGTATTTTCAGAACTTTTTATTTTTTCCTTTTTTAAATCTTTGTAATATCTTGCTTTAAAGGTGTACTTTTTCTTTATTGGACCAAAAAACCAATCAACAATTTACCTAATGACTCATATGTCCAATCAAAAAGTTATTCTTTTGTTGATGAACTGTGTGGGCCCAACTCGTGGTATGTCGGCTCTTCATTCCATTTTTTCATTTAATAATGGGAAAATACATTAAAATCCCCCTGAACTTGGCACGAAAACTTACTTTAGTACTTAAACTACATGGGTGTTTATATACCCCCTTAACATATTTGATGTGAATTATTTTCAACCCTCCGAACACCAGCCCAGTTGAAGGTTGGACATTGTTACACACGCGCGTTTTCATTGGTCCATGTCACTAAGGGTTTAAAAAATATCTTACCCGTTTTATATAATCCCCCGTTCCCAAAATACAACCCGACCCATTTCTAAACAAATATTCCTAAATCTCTAAGCCCGATTCTCATTCTCTCAAATCTACAAGACCTAATCTCAAGATTTTTCTTTCATTAGCGTGAAGTAATTGATCGCATTGTGTGCTACAATTTTGTTCAAGAAGTAACGACAATCTTGAAAAACTGATAAACAATCTGGAAAAACTGAAAAGTGAAACAAAAATCAAAATAATAGATGAAGAAGAATAAGTTTGAATCTTACATTTTGAAGAACAATAATTCCTTCAAAGATTCAACTTTTAAGTTTGAAGAGCTAATATTTGAGAAAAATCAAGAAAAATATAATAAATTAGGTCACCATTTTTGGATGATTAGGTTGGTGAGGGAGAAGAGGTAATTAGGGTTCTTAAAAAGTGAAGATTGTTCTTCAAATGGGTAGTGGGTCGGATATTATCGTTGGAGGGGCAAATTTAATTTTTAAAAAATGTTAAAAGATGACTAACACGCCGTTCTAAGCTGTAACAACACGCGCACAAGCTGGTGTTCGGAGGGTTGAAAATAATTCACATAAAAGATGTTAAGGGGTATATAAACACCCGTGTAGCTTAAGTACTAAAGTAAGTTATCGTGCCAAGTTCAGGAGGGTTTTTATGTATTTTCCCTTTAATAATAGTAATAGTAATAATTTTTCATTACTATTTAGTATTTTCACTATGTTAAATTTATTTCTCTTATTCTTTTTTGTTAGTTATAGATTTAAAAATTATATAAATAATACTATAATCACAGTAATTAACAATATAAATATAGGCATGAGTAAATATAATACACAAAGAGAATAGCATTGTTGAGCAATAACATCAAATAAATAACTAAGCTAACTAACAAATTATACTCATGATAGATATTGCAGATTAGACGAAAACAAAAGGGGTGATTTTTTGGAAAAAGTAAGAGAAACCTTGGTCAAATCAATACATTACAAGAGCGGAGCTATACTATCACGAGTAAAACCCAAAGAGAAATAAATACCAGTTCGACTAAGCAGAGATAAAGATTAGATACACTTATAATGCAAGTTTAAACTAGCGTTAACAAGAATCTTTCACAATAAGAAGAACACCAAAACAGATTGCCAAGAATACAATCACATTCATACAGATGAAAGCTAACCAAATAGCAAATAATCCAAATAACACAAATGATACACTCACAGTTGAAACCAAATGAACAAGGTAAAACAGAGGTTTAACTAGTCTCATGGATACAAAATAAGCCGAAGAATCTGACGAAAGAAAAATAAAAATAAAAATGCAATGATCAATTAAGAGTCCACACAGCGAAGAAACTAAGTCGAAAAGCTCATATTCAAGCCTAACAAACTTCCAGCCAAGAGTATTGAAGTCAAAAAATAAAAAAGAGAACAAGACAGAGGCCGAGAAACCCAACAAAAGCAAGTTTATCACATAATGCTTGGAATCAAAATAGAACATAAGTGAAGAAGTAGATATTACCTTTTTTCGGGCAGCGAACGGGAACCACGAGCTTGAAAGCGCTTCCACCACTATGAGCCAATTTTGATGAGCTTCGAAAAGCAAATGAGTCGTCCAATCTGAGAAGAAAAACTAAATCCTCTCTCGTCTCTATACTCGACACCTATACTAAATACTCGTATGTCGTAGTAAATACTCGTAGTAATTTAGGGTGTTTTCTTCTTTAGTGCTACCTCCTTCCCAATATTATCTCCAACTCCCAATACTGGAAAAAAAAAGAGTTTTTTTTATAGAGGGAGAGCTAAGGCAGATTTTGGGAGGGGGGAAATTGAGAGGGAGAAAGGGATCAATTTTTAAATTCAAAATTTAAAAACTCCTCCTGTGGATAAGGTCGAACCAGCTGTCCATTTATTGATTGTACAATCTTCAATGAAAAAATGAAGGGAGTTGTTCGATTCGAGGAGCAAGTACAAACCATCATCGAGATTGCAACACCTGTCTTCTGTACGAGAGATAAGGGAGAGAAGAGAGTCACGCGACTTGAATTCACGTCTGCACTGCTGGAGGTCGAATTTCACTGGGTTTCAATTTTTTCTGGAGTTTGGAGTATACGCGTTCTTTGCTACAAAGAAGAAAATGCTACAGGGGTCTGCTGGTTCTATTATTGTGTCGTCTGATATGCGTGAAAAAAGAAGAAGAAACCATGTGGGGTCGTTTTTGGTATATTGTACGCTACTGTTGTATTGTATTGTTGGGTTCTTTTTGGTTAATAATTGGTGGGCTACTGGGTTAATATGTTGGAATTGGGTTGATTTGGGGCTGGAAATTGAGGTATTGCTTCATGGGGTATTGCTGTTTGTATTGTATGGTTGAGAATCAAGAGAAAATCTGGCTGGATCGGTGTAATGTGTTGCTGGAAATTGTATTGGGCTGCTGAAAAGTGGCCCAAACTTTGGTCTAGTAATGGGTTTGAATAAAAGATTAGATTTTGGCTAAAATGATAATAGGAACTAATTAACAATTTAGCCAAGTTGATTAAAAAGGTAGCCGAATGATTTAATTTTAGGAGATTCGGCTCGAATTCAAATAGGACAAATTAACGTAATTAATTGATGAGCTTTTTAAACTTAACGAGATAAAATAATTAACTTAATTATAAACTAATCGATTTTCAAGAAACTAATTAATTCAAAATTAAAACTATAATTCAAACTAAAACTAAATTAATAAAATATTTATTTTAACGAAGCAACAAACTTTTGATATGATTTTCAAACATTTATAAAATATACTATTTAGCTATATAATTATGTGAAATATATTTATTATTCAAATACTATAACAATCGATTGAAATTATTTAAACTAACCTTGAAACTATTTGAATTTGATACAACTAATTATTTTAAATCGTTTGAATAATAAGAAGCTCGAAAATTAACTATTATCGAGCAGGGTCAAAATTGGGTATCATAAACTGTCCCTCGTTTTAGTTAGATTGATGAAAGAAATCAGAGGAAAATGAAATTGACGAATCCAATTTTGACCGATCACATCTCCTTCTTTTGGGAAAAGGATGTTGGTACGGGCTTTGGGAATTGTGGTCGAACCCCGGAAAATAGTTTCCTACATATCTCAGGCTATATGAGAATTCACGTCACTTGTAGTTCGATAAGCTTGATTTGACGCACGATTTGAAAGAATTCAAAAGTCATCCTGATATCAGGTTAGGAAGAGCGAATAATGGAATACAGCCGAGTTTCAACATTGATTCCTCCTACATATCCCTTGACTTAGGGAATCAGACTGCTTGTAGTTCGACTCAATCGGTTGAAAATGAAATCTCTTATGCTAAGATATCATTTGGTTCAGGAGGAGTGACAAAGTAAGTCCAGTATGAAAAAGAGGCTTGCAACCTCTCAGTCATGAATGTGGCGCGCTTCACACCCATAATTAAGAATTTAAACGGACATAATTTTCAAAGCTTTTGGTGCATTGTCACTTAGATTGGAAAGTTGCTTCCGGTGAAAATCAAAATTTTCCGAATGCGAGACTGAAACCGATAGACCTAAGGAAAACCCTCATGCCTTCTGATAGGGGTGTGGTTTGATTGTGGTGGAAGTCACTCCTCAGCTCGCGTCCTAAGAATTTTGCACTCCTCTTTGGACTATGTCCCAGTTCGCTGCTAAGAAAAAGTTCTACGTTATGCTGCATCCTTGTTGAAGTCGTCCGCACCTGTGGTTTGATTTGAGAATTCATCTTTTTGGATGCTCTCGACAATGACTGAAATAAACTTATTAGTAGAAACTGTAATTGGAAAAATTGGTAGCATCTCTTACGATGCTTTTTCAGTTACTCTTGCTGTGAAAAATGTCACATAAGTATGTTCAGTATATGTCTGCACACTCAAAGTAAATAATTAGTAGACATAGTGCTGCTCTAGCTAGTAGTTTGAATAAAAAATAAAGAAAGATCCTGCATATAACAAATGAGCATAAACATCTATTTCAACTAGATGAGAAAATAAAAAAGTATTGAAAGTAGAAGATAATGGATACCGCTTTCGGACACAGTATGTCCATTACAACTCGTGATTTACTGAGGATTTGGAAATGTCATTGCTTGTACGAAAAACTTCGGTGATCTCTACAATGAGCTAGATGGCTCAATGGTTATCCAACTGTAACGAGGTGGATGACTAGATAATATGCCAACTGTAACGAGGTGGATGACTCGATAATTATCCAACTATAAGGACGTGGATGGCTCGATGATTATCCAAATGTAACGAGATGGATGGCTCAATGAATATTTGCTCCTCAGCTTGTGCTAAGAAAAGTTCCACGTTGTGCTGCATCTTTTTTTATGTCATCTGCACCTGTGGTTTGATTTGAGAATTCATCCTTTTGGATGCTCTCGACAAGGAATGAAATAAACTTGTTAGCAGAAACTGTAATTTAAATAGAGAAGTGATACCTTTTATTGTATTCAACAAATGTTCTTTTCTATAAATGTTCTGACGACAGCCTCCATTGGTTTTGACGCAGTAGATGACTTGATATGATGTGGATGACGATGCTTCATTGATAGGATGATGATGATAGATTGGTAGGATAACGCTGCTACATGATAGGATAATGACGTCGATGCTCCATTGATAGGATAATGATTGATGATGTATCAGCGGGATGATGTTAATGCTCCATTGATAGGATGATGATGCTTCGTTGATGATCCATTGGTAGGGTGATGTTGATCCACTGGTAGGATAATGTTGATCCATTGATAGGATGATGATTCTTCGTTAATGATTCGTTGGTAGGATGATGTTGATCCATTGACAAGATGATAATGCTTCGTTTATGATCCATTGGTAGGATGATGTTGATCCACTGGTAGGATAATATTGCTTCGTTGATAATTCATTGGTAGGATGATGTTGATGCATTGACAGGATGATGATGCTTCGTTGATGATCCATTGGTAGAATGATGTTGATCTATTGACAAGATGATGTTGCTTTGTTGATGATCCATTGGTAGGATGATGTTGATCCATAGACATGATGCTGATATCTCATCGATAAAATGACGATGATGTCCTTCTCGGTGGTGGTACTATCTCATTTGATAATACTACAGATATGTTCCTCTTGGTAGTGGTATTATCTCATCTGATAATATTGTAGAAATGTCCCTCTGGGGTTTCACATTGCCGCGTCTTATATCGACACAATTTGTGAATATTCTTCATATGTTCTTGATGATTTGTACTCATTGTGACTCATGCTTTGCTGGGAATTTGACCGAGGTGTTGTTTCTTGTATTCTAAAATATTTCTTTTTTCTTCTAAAAAAAACTTTAATGACTTTTCTGCATCTACAAAAAAGTTGTCAATTTTGGAGAGCTACTCGCCCTTTTAACTTCTCCAAATTCATTGAATGGAGGAATATGATGATCTTGAGGCAAACTTATAAACCTGGATCCACAGAAAAATTAGTAGTTTTTAAAACAAATTGATCTGTGTTGAGTTCTTCAATATCTTGCTCCTTGTCTTTCTATATTCGGTTGATCACTCCGATCTCTTGCTCCTCGATAGACATAAAATGAAATTATACAAAATATTTAACATATCAAAAGCCTAAAAAGGGATTTTAAAAAATCACTGACAAATGTCATGTCATGCGTAGCTTAAATGAAAGTCCGTGGTTTGAAACTTTGGTTTATCCGATAGCTTGTTCTGGAGAATTCAAAAATCCTTAAATCTTAGGAAATTTCTGAAACGGTCCTCCCAAAATCTGCTATTATTGAAAGGTTTTGCAGTTGACTCTAAAATTCAAAGATGTCGGAGATTGCTGCATTTGACTATGAACTTTAACCACGCCAGAGATCATTCAAAGTTAGCTTTAAACTTCTAATATGCTTGAAATATTTGAAATTTACTACAAACTTCTAATGATGCTTGAAGGAATTTTGAGGTCATCCTCAAAAATTTTGTCCCAGTTAGATGTCTTGGAGTATCTCTAATTGTTGATATATGACTTGTAGAATTTTTGAGACCCTCTCAAAAATTCTGTCCCAGTTGCGATTCTCGATATATCTCCAGTCTTGACTTGTTGTAGAATTCTTCTTTTTTGAGAATTTTTGAATTCCTCTCAAAAATTCTGTCCCAGTTTCTATTGTAAAAAACACAGAAATCTTACGGGAGATATGACCGAACCCTTGTGGCGCCTACGTATCCCATTGAGGCAGGAATCAGGTCAAGCATAGTTCCCCCTCTCAAAGATTAACAAAAATAGGAAATTTTGATAAGGAAATGATCGAGGCCGACACAAGCTGCTTGCGTATCTCATTCTTGAGAATTCAGGTCAAACGTAGTTCATTACAAAGAAATATTAAAAGGGGATAACAAAATGACCGAAGCCGACATAGGCCGCCAACGTATCTCATTCTTCACAATTCAGGTCAGACGTAGTTCATTACAAAGAAATATTAAAAGGGGATAAAAAAGTGACCGAAGCCGACATAGGCCGCCTACGTATCTCATTCTTGAAAATTCAGGTCAGACGTAGTTCATTACTAAGAAATATTAAAAAGGGATAAAAAAGTGACCGAAGACGACATAGGCCGCCTACGTATCTCATTCTGGAGAATTCAGGTCAGACGTAGTTCACTACAAAGAATAATTTTCTAACTACAGAACATAAGACAATTACAAATAAAAGATGCTACTAGTGAATCCCCCACGATTCAACAATGAATTACCATTGGTATTGGAAGTGACCGTTGGAAGGGTGACAATTCCTTGATCAATCAAGTCCTGAATTTTGTGTTTTAAGTTGATGCAATCCTCATTGGTATGTCCAGCACCTCCTGAATAGTAAGCACAATGAAGATCAGACCTGTAAACTCTGGAATTGACATTGACATTTTTTGGATCAATTGTTCTTATCAGACCAACCGATTTCAATTGCTCAAAGAGTTGGGTTTGACTTTCAACCAAAAGAGTAAAGAGTCGAGAAGGTTTCTTCAAATACTCATGACAAGAAAGATTGTAATTATTTCGCGACGGTAGATATACTTGACGATAACTTGGAGGATTTTGGCGAGTAGGTGCTGGTGTTTGAAAATTTTGGTATTGTGGAGCTTGGTAGCTATGACGGGCATTTGGATAATTTGGCAATGGAGCTTGGTAATTTGGATGATTTGGTGGTGGATTTTGGTAATTTGGTTTGATGAGGTAAGGATTTTATAGAGCTAAAGGGTAGGTTTTGGATGGTAAGGACTTTCGAACATTGAGACCAGCATGGCTCTTTGATTTTTTGCTTGATTCAAATGAGATAGAGGAAACATCTTACCTCTTCCTCCTCAATAGTCCCAAGGATTCATCTTGGTGAGTCATTCAGATGATTATTCCGGTCTTGAGACCGTTTTCAATTGCTTCACCAACTTTAACTATCTCACTGAACTTCTCTCCTAAAATGAGCAACATCCTATTGTAGTACTCCGGCTCTTGAAAGCGCACGAAGACTTCAATAATCTCTTTCTCGGTCATGAGAGGCCTAACCCTTGCAGCCTTTCTTCTCCAACGGTAGGCATACTTTCGATAGCTTTCAGTAGAATTCTATTTGATTCTCTCCCAAGAGTATCGATCAGGAATAAATTCTACATTGTAGCCAAACCTTTCAATGAAGTTTTTAGCCAAAGCGTTCAAACTTGGCCATTGCTTGGATTCTTTGGAAATAAACCATTACAATGCTTCTCCTTTTAGATTTTGACTAAAGAGTCGCATCAACAAAGCCTCATATTTCCCAACTCCAATGAGTTGATCATAATAAGCCCTCAAATGAGTCAAAGGATTCTCAACTCCACTAAATGCTTCAAATTTTGGTACTTTAAAACCTTTTGGAAGCTCCAAATGTGGATGAATGTACAAATCTTCATAATTCAACCCTGCAATGTATGTGGTGTATCGAAAGTCCTTCATTGCATTCATAACTTCCTCTCTAATGCTCTTGCACTCCTTCTTCTTCTTCTTCTCATAATGACCGGATTCAATATGTGGGGTAATGAGAGGGTACAATTCAGGCGATATTGAAAGATGAGTTGAGTGGTAGGTGGGTTTTGGACAATTTGAGTAGTGATTTGATGGATCGGAGGAGAATTTTGGAAAATATTGGTATTTGGATTTTGAGTAGTAGATAACTTTTGGTGTGATGAGCTAGCATGGTGTGGATTAAAGGTGGTTAAGTCGATGATGAGAGGTTTTGAATTCGTAGCAGTGGATGAATTTTTTGGATAAGGGCCAGATGTTGGGTCCGAAGTAGGAAAATGGAGTGGATGCCTTCCGTTGTCTGGAATAGAAGTGTTGGCAACAATAGCTAGATTCGTCAAATCTCGAGTCTTATCCATTTCAGCCCTCATTTCAGCAATCTGCTGGAACAATTGTGCAATCAACTTGTTCTGTTCAGCAATGATGTGGTATTCACAATAATTTCGGTCAAATCAGTGTTCTCAGCATTTTCAACCACTTTTTCTTTGCCTTTTGACAAACATCGATCAGAGAAGGAATCTTTGGGGTCTTTAGACCTTGTGAAGTATGGATGTTCAGCCATTTTCTCAACACAGACTAGTTTTGAGTACCTGACAAAGAAAATAACTCAAAGACAAATATGTTAGTCTGTGTCGATGATAAATAATACAAAATATCACACATATTACTGTAAATACATAAGGGTTGCTTCATTTGAAGATAAACTAGCCCACGTATATAGAGAAACGACTAAATAGACAGGAATTTGACTATTTGATTTTGAGCTTAGTGGACCAGAATGTTGACTTGAGTTGAGACAAAGTTGATTGTATATTGTCGTATTTCTGATTTTTTGATTGAGATGTAACTCTAATTTCTTTGTGAGAGTTGGAAAATATAGAATTTATCACAAAAGTGGGGATCGAGCCTTAAAAGGCTGCCTACGTATCTTACGAAGGAGAATTCAGTACCTACGTGTTCGACCCTTGAATCTTTTTCGATTTGATACGGTGGATCTTTTGCTAATATGAGAGAGTAAGATTTGAAAAATGAAGTTCGAATTTTGTTGGAAAACTAAAGACTCAAAGTGTATTTCGACGCACTTTTGATAGTGACTTGATATTTGTGCTTAGGGGTTTCTAGAAAGTTTTCAAGAAGGGTGGTGAGCTAGAACATCTTCAAATAAAGCAGCATATTCACATAAGCAGTTATAACACATAAACAGTTATTGCGCGTTCTAAACATATATGTGACCATTTTATGCAAGGGTAGGCCTAACGATTTGAGGGATGTATACGTCGGTTGAAGCACTTCATTGTTTCCTAAACCCAAATTTATACAAGTATTATGAATAAACTGAATGGGGATACATAATGGGGGAAAGGGATACAAAAAATTAGTCCACGCAGGGTACAATCCTAAACTAGGCTTCTATGGAAGATCCTTCATCCTTGATTTCTTGTTGTCTCCGGATGTCCCACTTTGGATGTAATAGTAGCTTGTACAACTCCTTCTTTGACTAGAACAAACTATTAAATCCCAACCCCCAAGGAACAATGATTTTTCCAACAATGTATACATCCTTCAAATTTAAACACATAAGTATGATCGTCCGTTTAGGTCGTGTGCCGTTTTGGACTCAAGGTGGTCTCTCTAATAGGCCCAACACGCCTTGGGTGTTGGGTCATCTTAGTTTAATGCGCTAAAAAGGATTTGGTTTCGCTCTACGCTAGTTGACTAAGAGTTGGTTTTGAAAGATTGGGAACTCGAGTTGGACAAATACGAGGTGAAATATAATAAACGACATTGGATGACCACAAACCAACTATTTGTTTATCACTTCAAAATAATTCAGAGGTGTTTTTCTGAAGGACAGCCGTGAAAAGCCACTTAACCGCCTTTTTTCCTAATTAATATTTTTGCCGTTTGGCGAAATCAGATGCCATGAAATGCAAAAATTTATAATATACAAGAATTGAAATAATTAAGCAATTTAAACAAATAGCCAAATAAGTTAATTTTAAGGTTAGAACTCACTCAACTCTCCCAGCAGAGTCGTCATTCTGTTTTATTTAAGAAAATATAATTGGCTGGTTTTAAGAGTCACCACTTAATTTTTAAGATAAAATTAAAAAACTTATTTTCAATAGATTAAAACAACAAATCAATTGAAAATATTTAAAGGGGTTGGGTTCTTATTAGCATTTCAGAAAGGATTTGAAAGCACCCGAAATGCCCGCTAATACGCGATTATCTGGTAATTAATTATTTGGCTAAATCTGTTTGACTAGTTACCAAATGAACAAATTTTATGACTTAAAATCATTTAAAGAGGAAAGGGAATATATTATCTAAAATGTCCAAGTAGAGAAAAGCTTCTAAATTTTTTAGAAATTAATTTGGAACGACAAGTATACTTAGTTATTTTAAGATAAAGTACTATAAGTTAACTAACTCAAAATGGGTGTCCTTTGGGGAATTATGAATTAAGAACCTTAAAATTAATTAGCAAATAAGCATGTACTAATAATAAAATTAACACAAAATATATAATAAGGAGAGAGAGAGATTTGGGCCCAAGTCTGGTTTCTGTTAGCCTGGGCCAGTATTTGGGCCCATTTTTGTTTTGGGCCTTTGGCCTATTTGAGTCCCCCTGCACCTATCCTAAACTAACATAAAAGAAAAATATTCTTTTGGACTTTAGGCCCAATTTTTTCACTTGTCCTAATAACTAACACAATAATAATAAATAATGACGAGGGACTTAGACCCAAATGACAAAACACAACTCAGAATAAATAGAGGTGGACTTTTGGCCCAATCTTTTTCAACTCCCGATCTGCTTTGCTTTACTTTCAACTTCGAGACTGTTCGCCGATGTGATAGCTGACTGACTCGATAAAGAAATTAGAGCCTTTACGGCTCTCTCGACATGCAAAAGAAGGAGTGAATTCTTGGCGAACTAGGACAGATTTTACATGCAACAAAAAATGATAATAAGGATTAGTACACAATAATAGCATCTCCAAAGTCGTAGATCGATGATGATTGACAATCTCAAAAAATGATAAAAAAGAAACATCAAAGGAAATTACAATTTAACACCCTTAAACTAAAAAGAAATAAAATAAGTGGATAATTATAACCACACTACTGACAGGTTAAAGAGAGGAGAAAAGCAATTTATTAAACCATTATGTCTACCCACATGCTCTGTGAAGCCTCACTTATACAATAATTAAGACTAACTAGACCATAAAAATTGAAAATCACTCTTTCATCTCTGTAAACTAATCCAAAGAGCAAATAACATACGACCAAACCACTAGGAATTAATCTTAAAAGAAAAATCAACACGCTACACACATCAAGAAATCAATGCCAATAACTAAAACCAAGTCTATCTATAGAAACCTAGAGATGCCAGCTTATCATACTAAAAAAAATAGAAATTTAGAGGTAGTGATTCGGCAAAATTATCTCAAGTATAGGTAACAACAAATGGCCATAAATAATTAAACAAGGTAGTCCTCTTCTCAAACTAGCATGCCAGACAGAAGCAAAAATAGGCATGAGTAAATATAATACACAAAGAGAATAGCATTGTTGAGCAATAACATCAAATAAATGACTAAGCTAACTAACAAATTATACTCATGATAGATATTGCATATTAGACGAAAACAAAATGGGTGATTTTCTGGAAAAAGTAAGAGAAACCTTGGTCAAATCAATACATTATAAGAGCGGAGCTATACTATCACGAGTAAAAACCAAAGAGAAATAAATATCAGTCCGACTAAGGAGGGATAAAGATTAGATACACTTATTATGCAAGTTTAAGCTAGTGTTAACAAGAATCTTTCACAATAAGAAGAACACCAAAACAGACTGCCAATAATACAGTCCCATTCATACAGATGAAAGCTAACCAAATAGCAAATAATCCAAATAACACAAACGATACACTTACAGTTGAGACCAAATGAACTTTAAACCATTTTGAACAAGGTATAACAGAGGTTTAACTAGTCTCATGGATACAAAATAAGCCGAAGAATTTGACAAAAGAAAAATAAAAATAAAAATGCGATGATCAATTAAGAGTCCACACAGCGAAGAAACTAAGTCGAAAAGCTCATATTCAAGCCGAACAAACTTCCATCCAAGAGTAGTGAAGTCAAAAAATAGAAAAGAGAACAAGACAGAGGCCGAGAAACCCAACAAAAGCAAGTTTATCACATAATGCTTGTAATTGAAACAGAACGTAAGTGAAGAAGTAGATATTACCTTTTTCGAGCAGCGAACTGGAACCACGAGCTTGAAAGTGCTTCCACCACTATGAATCGATTTTGATGTGCTTCGGAAAGCAAAAGAGTCTTCCAAACCGAGAAGAAAAACTAAATCCTCTCTCGTCTCTATACTCGACACCTATACTAAATACTCGTATGTAACTCGTAGTAATTTAGGGTGTTTTCCTCTTTAGTGCTAACTCCTTACCAATATTTTCTCCTACTCCCAATACTGGAAAAGAAAAGAGTTTTTTATAGAGAGGGAGCTAAGGCAGATTTTGGGTGGGGGGAAAATCGAGAGGGAGAAAGGGATCAATTTTTAAATTCAAAATCTCCTCCTGAGGATAAGGTCGAACCACCTGTCCATTGTACAGATTGTACAATCTTCAACGGAAAAATGAAGGGAGTCGTTCGATTCGAGGAGCAAGGACAAACCATCATCGATATTGCAACACCTGGCTTCTGTACGAGATAATAAGGGAGAAAGAGGGTCAGGTGACTTGAATTCGCGTCTGGACTGCTGGAGGTCGCGATTTCACTGAGTTTTGATTTTTTCTGGAGTTTGGAGTATACACGTTCTTTGTGCAAAGAAGAAAACGCTACAGGGGTCTGCTGGTTCTGTTGCTGTGTCATCTGGTATGCATGAAAAAAAAAAGAAACTATGTGGGGTCGTTTTTGGTATATTGTACGCTACTGTTGTATTGTATTGTTGGGTTCTTTTTGGGTAATAATTGGTGGGCTGCTGGTTAATATGTTAGAATTGGGTGGATTTGGGGCTGGAAATTAAGGTATTGCTTCATGGGGTATTGCTGTTTGTATTGTATGGTTGAGAATCAAGAGAAAATCTGGCTGGATCGGTGTAATGTGTTGCTGGAAATTGTATTGGGCTGCTGAAAAGTGGCCCAAACTTTGGTCTAGTGATGGATTTGAATAAAAGATTAGATTTTGGCTAAAATATAATAGGAACTAATTAACAATTTAACCAAGCAGATTAAAAAGGTAGCCAAATGAATTAATTTTAAAAGATTCGGCTCAATTCAAATAGGACAAATTAACGTAATTAATTGATGAGCTTTTTAAACTTAACGAGATAAAATAATTAACTTAATTATAAACTAATCGATTTTCAATAAACTAATTAATTCAAAATTAAAACTATAATTCAAACTAAAACTAAATTAATAAAATATTTATTTTAACGAAGCAACAAACTTTTGATATGATTTTCAAACATTTATAAAATATACTATTTACTTATATAATTATATGAAATATATTTATTATTCAAATACTATAAAAATCGATTGAAATTATTTAAACTAACCTTGAAACTATTTGAATTTGATACAGCTAATTATTTTAAATCGTTTGAATATTAAGAAGCTCGGAAATTAACTATTATCGAGGAGGGTCAAAATTGGGTATCAACAATTATAATTGTCACTAATCATGATAATTTATAGTGACAATATATGTTGTCAGTAAAAACAATACTTTTACTGACAAAATGAATAGATTTAACCACAAAATTATTACCCTTTTTAGAATAATAAATTTGTCCCTAATTTATACATTTAAGGACAAATTTATTTTTGTATATAAAAAGTAGTCATTAGTGATGAAATTACATTTGTTCAACTACGAAATACATATAACTTTAGAGACAATTGATGTCGTCACTGTTTGAACTAATTAATTAGCAACAATACAATTTTGTCGGTAATAATAACCTTTTTAGTGACAAAAGATACTATTAACCACAAACAACTTATACTTTTTATGACAAATAAATTTGTTACAAATAATTATTCATTTGGCGACGATTCTTCTTTTTATAGTTAATATAATACTTTTAGCGACGAAGCACTAAACCATATTTGAATAATTTTAGAGACGCACATTTAGGGACACTGGGTAACGAATTTTTTTCGTCACACATTTTTTTAGTGAAGAAATATGATTTATTAATGACAATTATTTGTCCTTGATAATCACATTTGTTGTAGTGCAGAAACAGGTAACCAGGGTCATCAACAGGCGCTTCGTTGATACCACTTGTAGTCCCAGAGTTGTTTGGTGGCCTCCTTCTTCTAGAGGATCCCTCATTTATTTCTGTTATTTCAGTTTGTTAGGATGATCTGGGGTCTTGTCAGACACCCCTCATAGTATTAGGGGCTTCATAGATAGACAGTAGTAGTTCATGAGTCTTTTTCATTTCCATTGTTGATGTTTGAGACTAGAGTTGCCTTCTTTTGGCTAGTTGAATGTTCTTATACATTTCTGAGTCTATTATTTTGAGACATTGAGTTTAAAGGTTTTACTTTTAAAGTTCTCTTATTGTTGAGTAAGTCTTCCGCTGAGTATTGAACAGACCAAGGGTTCGCTTGGGGCCAACAATGGTTCTCGAGTGCCGATCACGTTCAGGGAATAGGCTCGGGGCGTGACAAAAATGGTTTCGGCTAATGAAATGATATGAAGTCGATAGGAAATGGTTCCGGCTAGTGATTTAAGCCGATGAGAAATGGTTTCGGTTAGTGAAACAAAACCAATGAGAAATCTTCCATGCACATTTACTTTATTTTTTATTTCATAAAAGCATAAAAACATCTCTTGCTATATATATATAAAAGAGAAACACTATTATGTTTATGAAAAAATCAAACCAAATCGAATACAACCAAATCTATTAATATGAATTATATTTGATTTTGATTCGTTTCATAATTAAAAAGCCAAATAAATTAAGTTGATTGTAATTTTAGCCAAAAATCGATCCAAATCAAGTCATGAACAGCTCAACACATGATATAAGACTTTATCTCTGTGAGTTCCAATTTGTCTTTCTAAAACATCACCTATTAGAGAAACATTAATCATATTTTACGTCTGATGTTTAGTATAAAAAGAGATTATTAATACAATATTTTTAGCTAGATGTGTTTTAATATATTTAAGGAAATCATTATTGAACGACAATCATATCCCTTAGAAGTGGAAGCATACTGTCATTATTTTCTTAGCAAGAGATTATTGAATTTCAAAACTAAAATGAAACTAACAAGTTGTACAATATAATAATGTTTCCACACATACACTCAAACTGAAAATACGAAAAATAGATACTTCATTTTACTCGATAAATAGGAATAGCCATTAGAGATAGTGTGACTATTTGACTTATTTTCACATGTGCATTTACTTATTATGCAATCGATAAATAGGAATAGCCATTAGAGATAGAACTCTAGCTGTTACCAAACCAAATTTCTCAGTCATGTTAATATCATTTGACATCATACCATTTGGAAACTCCCAATCGAAGGAGTGAACTAATTGAGCTACCACCAAACGAACAATGGTAAGCCCTAACTGTAAACCAGGACAACTTCTTCTGCCAGAACCAAATGGTAAAAGTTGAAAATTTTGTCCTCGAACATCAATAGTACTTTCAACAAACCTCTCTGGTATGAACTTTTCAGGCTCATGCCAAACATCTGGATCTCTTCCGATTGCCCAAACATTAACCAAAACTCGAGATCCTTTAGGTATGTGAAATCCATCAAGTGTGCAATCTTCAATTGACTCATGTGGAAGTAATAAGGGTGCAACTGGATGGAGCCTAAATCCTTCTTTTATGACCATGTTTAAGTAATCTAGGTTTTCTAGGTCTTTTTCTTCTACAATCCCCTTTTGGCCAACTACATAATCCAACTCACTTTGAAGTTTCTTCATTACATTAGGATGTCTGAAAAGTTCTGATAAAATCCATTCAATTGATGTTGATGAAGTATCCATTGAAGCTACCAACAAGTCCTGTATATTGAAAAAATATATTTAGTGATTGTGAAAAGACATAATACATAAATAAGCCCTTTAACTTGCTTCATTTCACATTTATACCCTCCAACTTTGGGTATGTACAAATAGACACTTAAACTTGTATAAAGTTGAACAATTAGACACTAAGTCCTACGTGACAAAATACACTAGGATACCACGTAGAACAAAAAATTACATGTAGGATGCCATGTAGAACAAAAAAGTGATATAAAATAAACACTTTGGACTCTCAAGAAGTTTGATATGACATTACCAACAAAATAGCTTTGACATGCCTGCGATCAAACTCGAATTCAGCTTCTCCAGATTGCATAATTTCCATCAATGTATCAACCATATCCGTACTAGTTTTCGACTGGTCACTCGAATATTGTCGAGCATGTTCATCAATAACATTCTCCAAGAATTCATCACAACTCTTAGCTATTTGTTTCATACGATGAATCGATCCCTGGAAATCAATAAAACGAAGAAAGGGAAATAATTCAGCAAGATTTGGCGTTGCTGCCATACGCGACGTCTCTTGACCATATCTTTGAAATCCCCATCTACATTGTTATATTTCTTTCCAATTACCATAAGACAAGCCATGTTAGCGCTAAGAGATGCAAGTTTAGCGCTAAGATCAACCACATCGCGATTTGAAGCTGCTTTTTCGAGGAAATTCACAAGAATTTGAAGCTCTTGTTTCCTCATAGATTGAAATGAATTGATCTTGACATTGCTTAACAATTGTTGAGTGCATAATTTACGCATATGTCTCCATAAGGTCCGTACTTTCCCATGATCAAATTTCTTTGTTTATAAAAAATGTAATAACATGCTGCATGGTATGGTCTACTAGCAAAAATTTGGTCATGGTTTTTTAAGAATTGTTGTGCTGCATGAGGAGAGGAAGAAATAATAGTAGGAACAAGACCAAAATATATGGTCATTATTGGACCATATTTCTTGGCTATTTTATAAAGATCTTGGTGAAGATTTTCACCAAACATATGAAGATTTCCAAGAAGTGGAAGCCTTATTGGACCAGGAGGAAGTTTTTTTCTCTTCATGAATTCTTTCACAAGGAATATTATTGCAACTAATGCAAGAGCTACTAGCCAAATTGAAGTCATGATGGAGGAAATATTAATGAGAAAAAGAAAAATGATGGTAGTATTAATAAGTTTGATACAAAATAAATAAGGGAGGAGGCTCAAGGACCATGCTAGTCTTAAAAAGGTCAAATATATAGGCAATTCATTTAAATCCACATTTTTCATGAAGGTATGCTTTATTTCAAATAGTGTTCAAGTTTGATTCTTAATTCTTTTTTTTTTTATGTACCATGTAAATACAAAATACAATAATTATAGGCTTTTATTATTTTTATTTATATTCTTAAACGGTAGGTTGCACTTTAAAAATCGATGGGTATTTGTTAATTTTTGAACAAAATAAAAAACGAAGGGCACAGAATACAATTTTTATGCTTTTAGTATTTTCATTTGTATTCTAAAACTGTAGTTTTACATTTTAAAAATAGATGGGCGCCCGGTCAATTTTCGTACAAAATAAAAATGACGGACACACAAAATACAATTTTTTATGCTTTTATTATTTTTGTTTGTATTCTTCAATTGTTTTTTTACATTTTAAAAATAGATGGATATCCTTCCCTTTTTGTACAAAATAAAAAATGATGGACGTCCTTCGTTTTTTCTTAAAAAAAATATTTCCTTTTTATAGTTTTGTGCAAAAAATAACTGATGACAGTGTGGGATATATATATATATTTTTATTTTTTTTGAAGTCGTCCTTTGCAGCAATAGGCCAATAACATTACTCTTCAATTACTGCAAATTGATGAAATTATTGGTCCACTTTTGTTGCATGACTTTTGTAATTTTGTCAAAATTATATCACTTTGCAGATAAGTGGTAGAAGAAATATTCTACCTAAGTTTAATTTTCTTATGGTCATTGACTGTACATCATCATGAATGATTCTACTCTATAAAAAGGGACATCAACTTCAAAACACATTAAAATAGAGAAGCAATAGATAGTAGTGAGAGTAATCCAGAAACTATTTTATAGTTTGTGAGAAAATAGTGTAGAAGTAATATTATTATGAATTGTAAGAAATAAAAGAGTGTTGAGCAGTAGTCTTTTGACACTATCAAGTTTTTCTTCAATATTATTGTATTACTTATTCGGATATCATATTTACCCAATTTTAATATTTGGTATCATTATTACTCTCTTCCTATTGCTATTTAGTTTGGACATTATCCTGAGTGATTATCATTTTGTCCAACAGAAGTTGATTTTCTAAAATCCGACAGTTTTCTTTTAAAAGAAATTATTGACAAACCGACGGAATTTACGAGATTTTAATAGTTTTTAGTAGTATTATTAACTATGAAATATTTTTTTTTAACTTTATTGAAGATGAACCCTTTTACCCGTATTGGAGCAGAGAAAATTAATTAAAACTAATTGGATGTAATTTTATATTGTTTTTTTTTTTTATGTTTATCAACACGCACTGAAAAGTTGACACAGGATAATTGTTTTTGTTTTTAAATGGTACAATGAAACACTTATGTTATTTTTAGAGCATATGTTTTTTTTTTGGAACCCCAGGATAACCCACAGCCCGCAACCGCTATAACTTCTGCCATAATCTCTGCCCTTTGGGTGAGCTCTCTGTGTGCACTGGGTAAATCCCCCACTGTGTAATGTAAATTGCACTAGGCAAGCCCTATGCGACAGGCTCGACTCAGAAGGCATTGAGGAGGGATCGATCTCGGGTCATCCGTGTGGATAACCACCCTCCAAACCAACTGAGCCATCCGAAGAACAAAGCATATATTTTAAAGAGTAAATTTTAGGAATAACAAATATTAAAATTATATCAGTGCTCTATAGCTATAGTTTTGCTATTTGCGCTCTATAGTCAAATTATGTTTGCTATGTAGGATCTAATTTGTATAAATCGTGGCGATTTGTATAAAATTTGCGCCGATTTGTATGAAAATTGTGTTTGTTTATGTATATGTACTCAGGCTAGAGTGGCGAGCGAGATTGGGAGAGGGAGAAAAGAGGCGAGCGAGAGAGGGTAAAGAGTGGATAGAGGTGAATTGTGTATGTATACCGGTTAGATAATTGTATGTATGTAACTTCTATGTATATGTATAAATGATTGTGTTTGTATATCTACATAAAATTTGAATTCGTATACAATTGAATCGAGTTAAAATATTTGTATTTGTATATCAAATCTCTCTCGCTTTATACCAATAAAATTATACATTGTATTTTATATAATTTGTGTTTGTATAAAGCGAGGGAGAGAGAAAGGCAAATTAAAAGAGAACTGGGGAGGGAAAGATTTGTATTTTTATACTTATAAGTGTATTGGACGGAGAGATATGTATTTGTATTTGTATATACAGTCTCTTGCTTTATACAAACACAAACACAAATGATACATTTGTGTTTGTATATGGTGTGAGAGGCAAGCGAGAGAGGGCTGAAAAAGAGGAGAGCGTCGAGGGAGATTTCAGAGAGGGGAGAGAGGCGAATGACAAGAAGTTTGCTGCGAATTGAAATTACGTTATATATTTAAGGTAAATTTAAAAAAATTTGTGTCTATTTATTGATTTTGAACCTCTTGAGTCTTGATTGTAAGATTAAAGGTTGGTTTAGTGGTTGAGGAGTTCAAAACACATCTAGAGGTTCCAAGATCAAATCTTAGGGCACTACTCTTTTTTTTCGAATCCTCTTAATGGAAATCTTCGCCACTGACTATAGCTATAACATTTATTTTGAATTAATAGTTTGTTATAATGCACAATTTCCCTATTTTAAAACTCTTGCCATTATTCTTAAACTTTTGACAAGTGAAATACCTTCTTAAAAAGTAAGATGAATAAAATATTTAATTAGTCAAATACCTTATTCTTTTTAGGATGAGTAAATTTACAAGCCACGTCCCAAACCATTTCATGTGACATCTCATTTTTTAGTCCATTTTAAAAAGACAGTGTCATACTTTGATGTAACTAACGTAATTTATCTTAAAATTTCTTCTTTTATCCTTAATAAAGTAATTTATGGCTATACAATTAATTAAGAATTATTTTTTATGATAAATTTCAAAAGGTTTTTTTTTAAAATAAAATAAAATATGAGAAAGAAGTATATAGGAAGGACATGATTGGGGTGAACAATAAAACTTTTGTGTGGGCCTAACTAATTGTACGATGATATTTGCTCGTGAGTCATGAGTTATCTTTAGTATCTTTTCAACTTTGCTACTTGTATGTCTTTAATGTCGGCACAAAAGTGGGCCACTTGGTAAGCATTCATTGATAACTGAATATGAAATAAATTATTTGTATTTTATTTTTTATATAGTTTATATGACATTTGATGGTAGAGAGAAAATAAGTTAATTATGTATAAAATTAATAATATGATATTTAATTGATAATTTAAAGATTCACACAATTAATATATATACAAGTTATGGGGATATCTATATATTATTTTACGCATGATAAAATGTGAAAAAATAAATACTTATATAATTTATACATAAATAACTAATCCGTATATGACTACTATTTTTACATAAAATAACACATAAATTCACGTTCCAAAGGGATATGATTTCTCTTCTTTCTCCCACACACAATATATAGACATTTTCCTGTCCATATATAGTCATAGATAAGCATATATTATGATATATATGATAAAAACCTTTCCATTTCAATCATTTCTTCACAAACATAAGCATGTGATAAATGTCATTTTTCCATCAAATGTAGTTATCATATTGGAGACTAAATCTATCTAAAATAATAATAAATCATCAAAGATTTGACATATATTTAACCGACATTTAACAGTCACCTATAAATTATGCATGTGAAATAATTAAGCTAATTTCCAATTAGCAAAATTTGTAAAACATCGTACTAAATCGAACAATATCACATAAAATAAAACGAAAGAAATATATATAACATGACCGGAGGCATTAACGGGCCAACATTGAGTAAAAGAGTGTCAAGCAACACCCCTTTCTCGATTCTTTTTACTCATATATACTAATATTATGCATAAAGATATACATTTAACAAAATGTCGCTATTTGACAAAAGTTACCTATTGGTATGCTAATTCATCAATTGACTTTTGCTATTGGAGGTGCAAACCTCAATCTAAGCATATTTTTACAAAATATAATATATTCATTCTTAAAATTGTGGTTTAGTAGTATTGAATTCAAGACCTCCTCTAACATAAAGCTAATTTAAATCAATTAGTCAAAGATATAACTTACTGTATGATAATTAAATTTTATCTTTCCTCTATAAATATCAATATCACTTTTTAAAATTTTTATGTACGACAATGACCAGATAAAATAGTAAAGCTTTTGTCTTGACCGAAAATTGTAAGAGAATTAATAATTCGCCCACTCATGAGTTATCTATAATGTCTTTTCTTGCTACTTGTAGAAGATGATTGTGTAATGATCCGATAGGTTATTTTTGGAAATTCTGAACTATTCGTCTTACTTTAGTTAATTAGTTGATGGGTAATTGTAGATAATTGACTTAATTGATAGTTAGTGGGATAAAGTGATAATTTATTTAAGACCCTATAGTATTTGACCTATATATATAAATTAGACCTAAATTATTTGAGGGAACCGCAAAATTCATGCGGTGTTAGATCTGACATTGTACCAAGAGGACACATCCGTGAGAAGATAAAGTGTGGTGCTTCAGGTGAGAACTTTATTCCTCGAATAAGTGATTATGTAATTAAATTATTAGGTGTAAGGAGTACTCGTATTATGTTCCCTTAGCTTGTGTTTAGAAGTTTACTTGCTGAGTACCGTGTGGTTTGGTACTCACACCTTACTTCTATAATTTTTATAGGTTACGAGCCTGGATTTTTATGATACTTTTCATTGTCTTCTTTTCCGAGGCTTCTTGGAGATTTGTGAGGTAGCTGCTTGTCATTTCAGCAGACCTTCTTTCTCCTTAATTATGATCTTGTTCTATTCTAGAAACAATGTCATTTGGGACTTGTATTTTCTTTCAATTTTTTTATAACACATTAGAGGCTTGTACACGTGACAATCAGGTTTTGGGTATTTTTAAGTTGATTATAAATTTCCGTATTTTATCGTAAAGGCTAAATTTTAGGCTGACTTGTCTTGATGGGATAAGACGAGTGTCATCACATCCATTTTTGGGTCGTAACAAAATGGTATCAGAGCCCCAGGTTCATAGGTCTCACGTGTATACAAGTCGAGTCTAAGTAGAGTCTCGAGGATCGGTACAGAGACGTCTGTCCTTATCTTCGAGAGGCTATAGTGACTTTTAAGAAAAATCTTCACGTCTTGAATCTCTATCGTGCGTCCTTGGTCCAATTTGATTCTTATTGCTTCACTCCATTCACTCTCACTTATAGTGATGACTCGTGCGTAGTTCCTCATGTGAGCATTTGGTGTGTCGTGTATGGCTAAGATGTTAGACCTAGTACTAAAGTTGAAGTGATACACTTTTGGAAATGATGTGTGGTCGGATTATGAATGTTCAGCAATTTGAAATGATTGAGTAAGGTGATGACTCGATGATGCATTTCGAGGGTATTCAAATGATGAGGTTGAATAATGGTTTTAGGGACTTCATGAATGTGTTTTTTTTTGTTAGTTACCCTAATAAAGGGAATACTACTTGTGCGGTATAGGCAATATCGGGAATGGTTTGACGATTGAGAGTGAAATTATTAAAGGGAATGCTAGATAATGAACATTATAACTTTGGAAGCTACAGTTAATAAAGTTGCTCATATGTATGAGTTGTTTCGTTTATGATGAGAATGATGTTGCGTTAATCGAGATAAGAATTTCTACTACGATTTTATAGATTGAGTGTATATCAAATAGGTCATGATACAATTACTACAACTGTATTGATGTTTACTGGTTCGAGTTATAAAGTGTGTTACTTCTGCCATCGACCCAATATATGAAAGAGTGCATATCGCTTTGGATGAGAGATCAAACAAATTTAGTAATGTATTGGAGTTACTAGATAGGCAGAAATGTGTGGGCTATTTGGGAACAATCTTCTCGGTAGGTATAATGTGTTCTAGTGGTGGATCTAACGAACTTTCACGATGTGGTACTAGTGGTATCTGGAAACAGATACGTCAATTGTTAAGTGTGAATACTAACTACTCAAGAAGTCATCAATTGTATCATATGCTTGTATAATGAGATTTGATGTCGCATTCATATTTGAGAAACCAAGTAGCTTATTACTACGGACGAATAGGTTAAGCATTGTTTATAAGGGGAATTTTAGTGGTGGATCATTGTTAAGGTATTGATGTGTTTAGGTTGTGAAGTGTATCTCGAGGATTTTAAATGAGTGGTGATTTCATCGTTAGCTTTATGGAAGTGGATCGATATTAGGATGACAAGCTTCTAGGTAAAGGAAGTCTCAACGAGTATACTTGTGTGAAGGTAATTGAGAATTTTAGTAAGAAAGTGCATATAAAATTAAGTTAGTCTTTTGAATTTGATTGATATAATTGAGTTTGAGGTGTCATCGATGACAAGATTGACTTCGTGGTGATGGAAAAGGCTAACTGAGCATGATAGTAATAAGAGTTCGTGATGAATTATGATTGGAATGCAACTATATGATAAGTTTTGTTGGTTAAAAGAATTTCGTATGGTAATGATGACTTTTGAATGTCTAAGGTATGGTTTACTACTATTTTGTGAGTAGCGTGGTTGTATGGTAATTTTTATGAGGAGTTGGGATGTCGCTCGAATAGAATTTAAAGCAACTAGAGTCATAATGAAAATAAATAAATAATGGGATGTAGTGTAGCCTTCGAAAAGAGGTGAGAGAAAGAATATTTTCTCTTATTGCAAGGGCTAAAGAGGTATCTTCAAAGGGATTGAGAATTGAGGTATAGAGACATGTGGTTCCTTCTATTTTACTATGGTTATGGTGATAGTTTTACGTGTCATTCATATCATTTAAAAGTTGTTGGATAAGATTTGAGAAAGAAGTCTACAGACGTTTGACTTGAGTGTGATGATAAGTCTTTATTGTTTTGAGTTTGGTAACTAGTACAATTGAATTTTTAACGAAGGATACAGTAAGATCAATGGAGAGGCGATCAATTATAGGCTAAGATACGTGAATTCATAAAGATCCTCAATGCATAAGCTAATATTGATAGATAATGGGATTAATGTGTTACACGGTTGGGATCAAAATTCAAGTTTTTCATTGTGAGTTTAGATTTGTGGCAGCGTGTTTTGTTAAGGTATGAATTGGTAAGGTAAGAAGTGATCGATCACATTGAGTATAAAACATTTGGAAGGACGTATGCATAATTTGAGTAGTGAATTTGGTTACTTTTGATTGTTATACCTATGGAGGGTTTCACGTAATGTTTCAGTTTAGATTGGGTTCATGGGTTAATCTGTGGCTTGATAATCACTCCTGATTTGTAGATCTTCCAAAGTTTGATTCAAAAGTTCAGTTCTTAGTAGTTGACCTCTTTAAAATAGTGTTAAGGAGGAGTTCATTCGGAGAGGTGCACACTGACTCTAAAAAAAAATCATACCCCAGGCTTTTGATAAAGCCGGTTATTCTTTCTTTTCCTTCTTTATGTTCGAGGACGAACATAGTTTTTAGTGGTGGATAATGTAATGACCCGATAGGTCATTTTTGGAAATTCTGAACTATTCGTTTAACTTTAGTTAATTAGTTGATGGGTAATTGTAGATAATTGACTTAATTGATAGCTAGTGGGCTAAAGTGATAATTTATTTAAGACCCTATAGTACTTGACCCATATATATAAATTAATTAGACCTAAATTATTTGAGGGAACCACAAAATTCATGCGGTGTTAGATCTGACATCGTAACAAGAGGACGCATCCGTGAGAAGATAAAGTGTGGTGCTTCAGATGAGAACTTTATTCCTCAAATAAGTGATTACGTAATTAAATTATTAGGTGTAAGGAGTACCCATATTATGTTCCCTTAGCTTGTGTTCATAAGTTTACTTGCTGAGTACCGTGTGGTTTGGTACTCATCCCTTGCCTCTATAATTTTTGTAGGTTACGAGCCTGGATTTTTGTGATACTTTCCATTCTCTTCTTTTCCGAGGCTTCTTGGAGATTTGTGAGGTAACTACTTGTCATTCAGCGGACCTTCTTTCTCCTTAATTATGATTTTGTTGTATTCTAGAAACAATGTCATTTGAGACTTGTATTTTCTTTCAATTTTTTTATAACACATTAGAGGCTTGTACACGTGACAACCAGGTTTTGGGGTATTTTTAAGTTGATTATAAATTTCCGTATTTTATCGTAAAGACTGAGTTTTAGGCTTACTTGTCTTAGTGGGATAAAACGATTGCTATCACGTCCATTTTTGGGTCGTGACAGATTGTCTATCCGGAAAAGATGAATTTGACGTCCAAATTTGTGATCGTGAGCCACTTAGTACGCGTAGTTTGATATTTGGATAAAAAAATAATTATTTATGTATGAGTTTTTGTATAATTTATATGATATTTGATAGGTAGATAAAAAATAAAATTATCACGTATAAAATTAATACCATGCTTGATTGATAATTTTAAAACTCGCATGAATAATATGTATAAATTATAAGAATATTTATAAATTATTTTATGTATGATAGAGTATAAAATAAACAATACTTAAATAATTTATAATACATAAACAATTAATATCTATATAAAATAATACATAACCGGATTAGTACTTTCTCTTCTTTTTTTTTCCCACACAAGATAATAATCATAGATATTTTCCGTCCATACATATATACTAATAGATATAGATATGTATAAATGGCGTTTTCAATGAAATAAGGATATTTATGTTATGAGCAATCATTTATTACTTATAAGGCTGCCTGACAGGCATGCACTATAATTGTACTACATTATAGGCGGCTAAAACATAGTTTTTGTGTCCACTTTTCTTTTTATAGTTGTCCCTAATTATTTGTCCATTTTGACAAATTAAGAAATGATAATTTTTTTTATCTATTATACCCTCAATTAAATGACTAATTACTTTTAAAAATGTAAAACTTTTCATCTACTTCATAATTAATAGAGGTAAAAATGGTAAATTCACTATATCATTAATTGATTTCTTAATAGGTGTGTCAATTCAAAAGTGGACAAGTAATTAGAGACAGAGGGAGTATTAGTGACCTAAAATTAAATTCGACTAAAAAGTTCAAAAAATATTTTATTTTTAGTGAAATTTATTATAGTTAATTTATAATTTTTTTGAGACATAATATTTTAAAATTTGTTAAATTTCTAATGATCTTTTTTTATTTATAAAAAAAATTATATTTTCTATAAATAATACTTAATATATTATTTGAGAAATATACCTATAATTTATTATTTGAAAAAAAAACTTTAAGGCTACTATTTTTTAGGCATGTGGAGCTACCTTTGATATTGTATCACAATAATTCCAGCAACATGACAGAAGACTTTTTTTTAAAAAAAAAAAAAAAATCACGCGGGGGAAATGTCATATATATATATACGCACATTTATTACCAATTTTATCTTTTGAGTTGGCCTTGTCGGCACTTTCATTATGTTATTCTTATTGTGGATGTAACCTCTTCGGTCAAGACATAGTATTTCAGTTGTTATATTAATGTTTGTTCTTGTCGGACCTCATTATCTCCTTTTAGTTATGCTTCAGTACCTAGCTCAATCGAATAAGGTATCGAGTGAAAGTTGTGCATCTCCTAGTTTGAAACATAAATCTATTGAAAATAAACCATCAAAGATTTGCATATATAAGTCGATGAATCGCATATATATAAGTAGATGATGCATGTGAAATAAGCTAATATTCAATTGGCTGTTATAAAATATAAGTAATATAAAAGAATGAATACATATCAGAGATACAGAGATTGAAATGTAGAGATTATTTTATTAAGATATCTTTAAAAATTGTAGTTATCTTCGATTCTTCTTTATGTGAGAATATTTCCTATTTATAATTTACAAAGTATCTTTTCAAAACATAAATTAAAGACTTTATTTGATTGGTATATGAATTATCAAGAATTGGTACATATATAAGATAATATCATCGTTGGGAAAAGACTAATGCTATGAATACAATGCATTCATTCTGTTTGAGAAAATGTTCATTCATGCAATTATTTGTTGACTTAAATGATATAAATAAGTTAAACTTTTAACGAGTGACATAAATAAATAAAAAATTCAAAGTTTAATGACATATTTGAGACATTTTTCCCTTCCTTGTATGGACATTCACCCATGTTGAGTTAATGAATTATATTAGCACTTCCCTTGAAAAATTATTTATTCGAGTTTTTTTTACTGAATTGATTTTATTACTTATGTTATGAAAATTTAAATTTAATTACTAGTACTTTTATATAGTTATTTGATAATAAGGATAGATTTCTCTTAATTTATTAAAATAAACAAGTAAAAAAGAGAAATTTATATTTAGTATAAGGGTCAACAAATGAAACCGAGGAAATAGGTATTTAATGATAAAAATAGTATTGAAAATAATAATAGATTTCTCTTGATTTATTGAAATAGACAAATAATAACTATTATTGTCACGCCTCGAGCCTACACCCTGAACGTAACTGACACTCGAAAACCATTGTTGGTTCCGAAGCAAACCCTTGGTTAATTTGGCTCACTACTCAGTGGAAGACATTACTCAATTAAAATGGAAACTCATGATGCAAAAATAACTTTAAAAAATTTAACTTAAATTCAACTCCAATAATCGTCTGAAAATATTTTAACAAGTATTAGTTAAATGCCTCATGAACTCAAAAACATTACAACAACAAAGGAAATAATGATAGATTCCTCGACCCTTAAACTATCTATGAAGCCTCTACTATTACAGAAGGATTGTCTGGACAAGACCCATGACATCCTAACAAACTGAAAGAAAAGTGAAACCCTCCGAAAGCAAAGAGGCTCACCATAATTGTCACGATCCAGGGGTACACCCTAGATGTAACATGGTGTATAGAACCCCAAAGGACTCCATACAAGCCACTTAGCTCTCATAACATAAGAATCAGAACAATAAGAGTAAAACAATAGTCCAAGTCCAAAACATTTTATAGAAAAGCGAAAGTCTAGACCCATGTCTCATCATAGCCATCTAATATAATAGAATGAAATTGGGCATATCCCATACATCATGTTCAAAAGAGTAATACATGAAAGGAACTGAAAATAGTAACTCCCTCCTCGAAGCGTGAGGACTCACCAAAACTCGAGAAAATATCCAAGTCAAACTCTAGCCACGAAACTCGGAAACCTGTCTGTCGGACCCTACATTTGGGAAAAATGTAGGCAAGAGAGTATGCGTTAGTAAAATAATGCACTAAGTATGATAGCCATGCATAAAAATATTTAAAAACATGCTAAAACAGACATTTCATTCCATGACATGCAATTGACCAAGCTAAAACATCATATGAAAGAGTTATAAAACATAAGTCATAAATCATGGTCAATGCAAGCTAAATCATCGTTAAATCTTTGAACACATATGAGATACTCCTTGAGTAACCTTAGTTTACTTTTAGTATAGAGACAATGTGAGCTATAACATGATCACCCGGTGTCTCCCACACCGAAAATGGTTGTTCTACTTGCCTAAGGTAAAACGAACTTCTAGCTTAAGTGGATCCATTAGGTAATCAACCTATGGGGTCACATAGTTATGGGATAAGAAGATTGTTACTAGAAACCCGACCTTTACTAGCGGGAGAGCTTCCATCTCATGAGACTTCTTCTAGAAACCTGGCCTCTACTAACGGGAGAGCTTCCATCTCAATGTCAATATTTACTCGGTGCTAAGCATAAATCCTATGGAACAATATTTTCTTACTTATTTTCATTATCCATGGAAAGGCATGTCATCTTGCCAATCCAAGCTAGTTCATTAGGATAGCTCTTATTCATTGATTCAATTAGGTGAGAAAAACTTTCAACTTAAGAATCATTTCTATATGAGAAAACCTTTCACATCATGCTAGTATGTGTTTATGAGAATGTCCTTTCACAACACAACACCATCATTGGTACTTTACTCTCAGAGGACCTTTAAAGCATTTACATAATCTTCATGAAAGCATGCATAATTCCTAAATCACATTTCAATTACCAAAAACCCTCTTTCAATCATCAACATTTAGAAAACAAGGGTTAGATTTGGATTTCATCATAAATACATACAATTCTCTCATTACATGCTTAATTTCATAAAACTCTTCTTTTTAAGATAAAAATCCCACAACATAAAATCCTAGCTAATTAGGGAATTATACCTTGTTGGAATAGAGGAATTTGGGGACTCTATGCATGAGAGGGATTCATGGATGAAAACTACCATACCTTGACTCCAGATGCTAGCCTTTAATGGAGAAATTGACACCTTAGCTTGAAACCTAGGTTGAATCTTCTTCTTCATGTTTCTAGAGAGAGAATATTTGATAGGAATTGGGTTTTATTTTGGCAATTGGAGGAATGAACTAAATGAGTTTAATTTGGGGGTAAACAGACTTATATAGGGGTTCTAGATGTAGGCAAAATGACATAGTATATGAATTAATTAATTAGGAAAAGACCCAACTAACCCTGAAAAATAACTGACAACAGTGACCTATGGACCCCTGACCGACAGACCGTCGATCGACCTACGGTACATCCTGGTCGATCGTCGGTAACTTCAGAGAGTTTTGGGCCAACGACGGACCCCTGAACCACGGACCGTGGTTTGATCTACAGTCCATAGGTCCAATCATCGTTCATGGCCTGGAAATTTTTCCATTGGCCAATCTACGGACCCCACCTACGGTCTGTGGTTTGACTTGGGGCCATTGTTGGCCACCATGGTTGGAACCTGGTATTGTTGAAATTTGGTAGACTTCCTCTTTTGGATCTGGGGTGTTACAATAACTAGAACTGCAAGTGGTCTCAACGGAGCATCTGTTGATGACCTTAAATACCTATATATGCATCATAAAAAGATGTAGGCCAAATGACGTCGGTACATGGAATGTACGAGCATGTAAGGAGAATTTTAAAGCATAAACATAAGCTTGAACTCATAGAAAAGAAATAGACTTACCTCTTGTCAACTCACCCCACTCAAGGATAGGATACTCAACTCAAGGTACTAAAGGATACTCAACTCAACTCAAGATACTCAAGGATAAAGCAACAATAAAAGATGCATTATACAGAAAGCTTTTAGAAGCAGTAGATAGCAACTCAATTGTATGTAAAAAATACAATAATAACTTAGTTGTATGTAAAAATACAAAAAATACTCTTATTTGTATGTAAAGATATAAAATAACTCTATTTGGGAGATTCTCTAACCGACAACCATCACTATGAGCTATTTGATGATACAACGTCTCACCCACGCTGCCAGAATTGTCCTATACCTTCCCGGGGTATAGAACTCCTCAACTAAGTGGATCCACTAAGCTATGCTAAAAGCAATAAGGAATCATCTAAAAAGTATGACCCTTTACCCACGCTAACATACATGGCTTATTGGGGCTGTGAGTTGTCTGAACTCTCCCCCATATCGGTGCTCAATACTACTCCCAATAATATA
This sequence comes from Solanum verrucosum, assembly GCF_900185275.1. NCBI lineage: Eukaryota > Viridiplantae > Streptophyta > Magnoliopsida > Solanales > Solanaceae > Solanum > Solanum verrucosum. Next base: position 690,218 of record NW_026020194.1, read on the forward strand.
ACTCATGCTCATATGTTTAAAATCATTTCCTCATCCTCAAACTTTGAGATTATTACTCAAAAGGTTTCTCTTAAAATAGATTATACTAAAAAATCCTCATGAACTCATTTGGAAATCGAAGTTTCCTCTAATCTTAAATGTAAAAACATTTACTCTGGGAACTTAGTTCCCATATATTCATTTTGAAAAATGAAACCCAACTCTCCTCATCCTCATACTCAAGTACTCAAGTACTCAAGTCTTAAAACAAATTATAATTAATTTTAAAAGACTTCTCAAAATAGGGTTCGTGACAAATTATGGACGTGAACGACTCAATTCAAGGTTTTCAATAACCATATATAGAACTCAATACTTGGAACTCAACAAATCCAGAACTCAAGGACTCAATATACTACTTATCTCAAGAATGGTCAACTCATTGGGTTCATGTGGAATTATGGGCATGACCGACTTAACTCAAGGAACTGCATGTATAACATATGGTAATCCCATAATTATGAAATATAGTTTCAAAAAGGTTAGGAAATCAATACTCAGGAACTTAGAACTTGAAGATACTCCTCCTCTCAAGAACACTCCATTCATGGAGTTCATGAGGAATTATGGACATGAACGACTCGACTCAAGGGTCTAAATGATAATATAGAACTCACGTGTACAACTCTTCTCATTCTCATACTTACTTCCTCAAAACTTAGCTCAAATCGATAGTTGATATCAAAAGAGTTCACAATTTGACTCAAAGACTCTCTTGAACATTACTCTCAACTCAATCTTGAATTTGAAATGTGAATTCAAGAATTATGATTAGGTTGTAGGGTCTCTCAATAATTAGATGAGGTTTAGATAGTTGATAAAAAGAAACGAGCAAAGACACAAACTTGGGAGCAAGAGTGCGACGCAGAGAAGCATTAAAATATTTGGTCACAAAATAAATTTTGGGACAGTAGAGTCCGCGTCTTCTCCGCGACGCGGACCTGGGTGCCAAATTTTGCCCAACTTTTCTTCCTCTTCCAAACCTGATTCCACTCTGATGGAATGTACGCGTCCACTAACGATCACAGGACCATGTCCTTTAGTACAATTAAAATGCTTAAAGTAAATACTGGAAGTAAAGAGATCATACGAGATTTTATGTGGAAACCTCCTTGCTCAAAGGAGTAAAACCACGACCTGTCACACAGGATCTTCAAATGTTTTCACCAATCTCCAAGCAAAAGTGAATACAGATTTCAACTACAACAATGAGACTAAACTCTTAATCTCGCACTAAGTAATACATCTATTACTTATTGAGCCAAAGTAATGTATTCATTGCCCACTATATTAACTATCTCTAAGACTTTAACAGTAAAACACTAGGTTAACTCTAACAATGCTCTTACATGACTCAAACAAAGATTTGAAACGTTTCTTATAAGAGTGAAACAAATCCTACAAATTTAGCATAATACAAGCATTCAATAACAATAGCCTACACAGAAAGCACTTCTTATGTTGATAAGGTCCCTTGTTGTATATTTGTAATTGAAGTTTGGTTTCTCTCTCTTTGAATGAAATGAATCTTTAAGTTGTTTGTTACTTAGATTATATCAATCAAGAAAAATTAACTGACCAATGGACAAAAAACCTAGTCCATTTCTATTGGTGAAGTACGCTGACAACTTCACCAACTTACTGACTAGACAACTTTCCAGTTGTATACCATTTTGTACCTGGATGAGAACACTCTGATGGGGACTGGGTCTCTACATTTGTGAGGGTCATCAAAACAACTGAATTACATCACACTCCTACCCACTTCGGTTCTAAGATCAAATTTCACAAATTTTTAATACTCGAAACAATATTAGCGAAACCCACAAAAGGAACTATCAATTATATCATCTTATTCGAATATCCTCACCTCAAGAACTCAACAAGACTTCATTAACAAGGAATGAAGCTAAAACCTCAAGAACTCTTCAAAACTCAGATCATTCAACCTCAAGAATGAAATTATGGATAAAAATCACATGATTGGCGTGTGAGTGAACGAACCCAACACTATGAGAACTTACATACCTTAATTTGGCGAAACAAAAACCTCGATTTGGAAGTAAACTTGGTGAACACTTAAACTCCTCCTAGTTTCCTCCTCTTGAACTCCTCTCAAAACCATAAGCGTGATTTTGATTTATGAAAACTGATCTAAGTCAATTTAGATCCTTAAAATATTACCAGAAACATTTAAAGCTGATGGGGTAAGAAAAAGACCAAAATACCCCTCACTAATTCAGGCAAATTTCCTTAACTGGACAAACTGAACTTAAACGGGCATATCTCCCTCAAAACTTGAAAGAACTTAGAAAAGACTTGAATGAATTATCTTTAGTTCTTTTTGGAACTCAAGGTGCTACATCTAGTGACTTTAACACTTAGAAAAAAATAAAATTCCTTGGTAAAATCTTACTCACAACGAAGAATGGTTTAAGTATTAGCTCAAAAATTTTCCAAGGGGGAGGGGGGGGGGGTTACAATTATTATTTGTAATACAAAAATCAAATTAAATAAAAAAATAATAATTCAATTACCATATCAAATATCAACCCTTAATACTTTTCCTTGAGTAAACAAAAAAAGAGTCTAAGGCCTCATTTATTTTCATTAAGATTAAGGTATTTGAATCTGAATGATATCTGAATATTAGGATGTGCATTAAGATTTAGAGGTGTGATTTGTATATATATCTAAATATTGTTGTATTAAAATTTAGATGTTTGGATCTAAATACACATCTTCATATTATGATGTTGCATCAAGATGTGAATACTAAATAGTTAAGATGGTTTGTTTCTCACTATATAAATGTAAAAAACATGTTTTTGTTTAAAAACTAATAAATATAAAAGTTAAAGAAAATACTAAATTGATCTAACATTATATCAATAAAGTAATTTAATATTTTTATATTGCAATTGGTGGTATTGATGACTAACGATTGTGATTGTGTGTCGATTTGAGATGGTCTTGATTGATTATGATAGTCGTGGGTGGTATCTTATGGTGTAGTACAATACTGATTAATCGTATTTGTTTTTTGGTGATGAATGATAATTTGTAATGAATGATGTTGATAGCTACTGGAGATGATGAATAACAATGTCAATGAAGCGATTTGTAATATAAGTTGACTAATGTAATAATTATTGATAGTTTAGTGGATGTAGCAATGATAGGCAAGGGCGAATTTAAGTATAACAATGGGTCACCAAAACTCGTGGTCATCCGACAAAACTCGATATATTACTTATATAATTCTTAAAATAAATCAAATAGCAACTGAAGGAACCCATGATTACAAACGATTGGATGGTTCACTAGTTTGAGTGTTTGTTTTCCACTTTGAGGTTGAGGGATCGATTAAAAAACAAAAGAATCTAAAAGTAGGTTCCATTGCAAGCATTTTATTTCACAAAAAACATGAAGTAGCGCTCGAACTTACCAGCTAAAAAAACCCACATTCTTTCCTTCCGTCCTTCTTGTAGTGTATGGAATGCTCTGCCGGCCTGTAGGGGCTACTCCTTGACGGTCAACCTGAGTTATCATAACCTGAACCAACATATGTATGGCATTGCAAAACTCAACATTAGTGACGTTGGGATGAGAGGGCTGAACAAAAAGAGTGTCAGGACCCCTTGGTCCAACTGACCCTTGTGACTCTTGAGGATTTTCATTCTAGCTTGCGTCGCACGATCAATAGCTCTTCGTGGAGGCATGATCTGAAATACGTAAAAGAATGAAATAGAAAAGGTGAATAGAGTTAAACTCTATTACACGATTGAGAGCATAAAAGAAATTAAATATTTCCTAAACATCTTGTAGCCTCCCCTTTATAAATGTGGAATGCTTCCATAAAAAACTCTATTAGATGCACCTTTTCAGACATTTTGGGACACTTGAACCTAGTGCTTTGATACCATGTTTATCACGATCTGGATCTACACCTCAGCCGACACGACACTCGAAACCATGAATTGCCCCAAGATAACCCTTAGCATAACATATCAAAGCATATCATATGAAACTAATGCGGAATCTGAAACATATGCTTAATAAGTCTTAATAAGGATATCAACAATTCCATGATAACTGAACAACTAATGTCTAAATATAAGCCTCAACTACCTGGAATGCAGAAAAGTGTTTACCAGGATATGGCCCCTAGCTACCTTAAAATAAATATTATCTCTAATGAAATGTCTAACTAATAGATACTCCATAAAGTTCCCGAATAAGGAGGACTCCAACAGCTAACCGGAGTGTTGTAACCTATCTAGCCACGAGGTTGAGAGTGAATGCCCGAATCTACATCATAAAATGATGCAGTCAGAGAAAAATATGCGATCAGTACGTGGAATGTACTAAATATGTAAGATGAAACTAGACACAACCGTAAAGTAACATAGTATAAATGAAAGGTATCTCAAAACTAGTGTATGAATGTCATATCTTATAAAATCTTAATGATGATACAAGTGCATAATATTAATAGTAGCTTTATTGGGGAGTTTCTTACAACCGACAAACACCATGTGAGCTGATGATGTACAACGATACTAGTTGGGTGGGCTTCCCTATACTTTGCCAGAGTATAAAACCTGTCTCTCTAATGTGGATCCACTAACTAAGCCTCAAAGGGTTACATGAGTTGACCGTCAAAGCGGCATATTCAATTTCTACGGTGGCACGTAGTTATTAGACTTGAATTTTCTAAACTTGCGTCCTCTTGGTACTAAATAATCCTCACAAAATAATATACTTATATGATATGCTCATAATTTGATAAACTGTCTTTCTGAGTAAAGGATGAGTCTGAGCTCAAACTTTCTAAAATATATCTTTCAAAATCATGCTTATAGCTTAAATCATGAGAAAGTCTCCTAGAACTTGTATAGCTCATAGATATTCAAAAATAGTTTTCAAAATAACATAAAAACTTTAAAATCATGTGTTGAAATATAAGCTTCATGAAATCATAACAATATCATGCCAATAACTCATAAGAATGACAATGAAAAATCTTACCAAGTATAAGAAAAATACAATAATCAAGAATTTATAATCATAAATAACTAATCCAAGAATTCATGCATTTTGGTCATAAATGTGATGAATTCGCTAGTGAGTTTGATAACCCTAATTATAAAATTAAGTTCATGAAGTTTGAGAAAAATATTGGAGATGAGGATGGAAATAATTCCGGAAGCTTGATGGAGAATCTTGAATGGTGAACCCTAGCCTTGGTGTTCTTGATGTTCTTGAGCGTAAATTTAGGAGTGGATGAGAGAGTTTTGATTATGAAAAAAATAATTTTCTACATGTTTAGGGCCATTTAGATGACTCCCTGAAGGTTTTTAGGACAAAAATACCCTTAAAAAATAACAAGAGCTGGAGGATGGAATTTAATTCGAGGGGACAATGAAGTCTGTTTTCTCTCCGTATCGCGGAGCCATCGCGGAGTATTTTCCAGGTTAGAGTGTCTCTCGTAAAACAGTCATAACTTTATACTCAAAACTCAAATTAATGTAAACTTGACGGTGTTGGAAAGAAGACTCATAGATCTTTAATTTGATAGGCTATGTGCCAACCAACTCATCATATTATAAGAGATATGCTAGTTTGAATTCGACCCTTATATAAACTCACGTGAAAACTTAGCCGATAGAAATGCTTTGAACATGGCTTTGTTTTTGAGGTACCTTACGACTTTAAACTACACCCGATATACTTAGTACACTCAGTGGCAGATCTAGGATTTTAGGGTTGTGGGTGATCTGAAAGTCGGAGTCAAAAATACATTAAAAAATGTTAACAACGAGATTCTAACTCAGGCTCAACAACACGAAAAGAGCCTTAAGCACCCACTCAAGAGCCAATGGACCAGTCAAATAATTTGTTCATTAGGTGGTCTATGTTAATTTTATACAAATACCTCTAAATTTCTACATAGTTTTATATATATATATTCCGAGACAAGGTTAATAGGTGCTCTAGCACCCGGCGGACTCCATGTGGGTCCGCCCCTGAGTACACTAATTAAGGGACTTGACATACATTTACAACTTAGAAATCACCGGGTTCAGACTTATATGAATCGAATGATGGTTTAAATCTTTGCTTAGGAGTTGAGGCGTTACAAATTCTACTTTTCGTTTCTTGAGTTCCACTAGAAATTATCCTTTAATTGGGAAAATTAGCTAACTAGTCAAAATTACTAACATATTTATTAAAAACATCTACACTTTAAAATAATTATTAAAAATGTCAATATTTTAACAAATAAAGTGTATCCTAATATAATTCATTTATCTTCCTTTTATTTCTCAAATTGGGTCCCTTTTTTTACTCTTTTACGGGTGAGAAAAAATAAAAGATTCCATTACCCTCTTTTCACTCTCTAAATTTTTTACCCAAATTCTATCCTTTCTCTTTCTCTCTCTCAAGATTTCTTTCATTATTCTATATCCTCAAGTAACTTAAACCTTGTTTTTTTAAAAATCAAAATCCTCCATTTTTCTAAGAAATCTTAGAAATCATTCAAAAGATTTTCAACCTTTGTCGAAGTATTGAGATACAAAAGTATTTTGTATGTTTTGTATGTTAGATCTGGATCTGGAAGAATTACCAGGTGAAAAAGTGTCATTTTTGACAATATTAGGATAAATTGTTCAAAAGTATTGAATTGGATCTGGAAGAAGTGTCAGGTGAAGAAGTGTCATTTTCGAATGTCAATATTTGGGAAGTTGATGAAATTGTTGAAGATCAAAGTGATGAAAAACAACTTTATGGCATGTTGCATTTTGTATCTAAAGTATCAAATTGTATTCTTTACTGCTTTTATTGTCTGTTGCATTTAGTATTCATTACAAAATTCATGTGGTAACTTGCTAAAATTTGAGTTTTTTACGTCTAACTTGTATTTATTTTGTAGGTGGTATTCATTTCAAATTATGTATATGTTTAATTTTGTATTATATTATAGGACAATGGATAAATAGTTTTACAGAATTTTGTATGCTATTCTAAATTAGGCTTCATACAATTTAGTATTTTTTTAATTTTGTATTCATTCAAATTATATGCCAACAAGTTTTGTATTTTTTGTGCTCACTTTGTATTTCAATACCATTTTATATTTCAATCTCACTTTGTATGCCAACAAATTTTGTATTTCTTTTTTATCTTGTATTAATTCTAAATGTATGCCAACAAGTTTTAGATTTTTTGTGCTCAGTTGTATTTCAATATCATTTTGTATTTCAATCTCACTTTGTATGCCAACCAGTTTTGTATTTCTTTTTTATTTTGTATTAATTCTAAATGTATGCTAATAAGTTTTAGATTTGTTGTGCTCAGTTGTATTTCAATATCATTTTGTATTTCAATCTCACTTTGTATGACAACCAGTTTTGTATTTCTTTTTTATTTTTGTATTAATTCTAAATGCATGCTAACAAGTTTTAGATTTTTTGTGCTCACTTTGTATTTCAAACTCCCTTTTATGCCAACAAATTTTGTATTTTTTTTTTTTTTTTTGTATTCATTCTAAAATCTTCTTCACTGCTAGCAAAAATCTTAAATCAATCGACTTCAATTCGACATGAATTGAGTATTTTTAATGGAGTGTTAAAAAATAATATTGAGAATTTGAGGAATAAGGGAGAGAGAAGCCATGTTGATTGTGGAACCAAACACGTATAATAGAAAAGGGATTTTGCAAAATTTAATCCCAAAAGTAAAAGATGAAAAGAGTAAGAGTAGTGGGAAAAAAACTAGGCATACTTAAAGTTATACCAAAATTATGATTAGTAATTATGGTAACTTTGTTAGTTTAAATTTAAAAATTACCTTATTTGAAATCCTTTTAATATCTTTCATCCTAAATAGAACTAGTATTTGTTTAAGGTTTGGCCGAGTTTGGAACGACCAATGGCATATACATAATTAAGTTATTGTAGAACAGTAAATTCCCTATAAAGGATAAATTCCTTTTTAAAAATACTCTCCCCTAAGTTTCTCTTACCTCTGTTTTTAGACAATTGTGTTCTTTTAATAAAAATAAATAATAAAAACTTAAATCAGATACATAACAAACTAAAATTTTAACATTTTTAATAAATATTAAAAGTGTGACTAAAGGATCCTTTTAAATGCTAAAATATTGACATTTTGAAAATTTTCCCTTATTAATTTACCGTCATGGATGGCCAGTCAACAGAGTAGTCAGCACAAAGTTAAAACATTTTGGAATGAGCAGCGTAGTGATTCATTCTTTGTAGCCCAGTCAGTGGACTAGCCCAATAAATTTGGACATTTAATCAAAGGATTAATTATTGAGCTTAATTATTTGGGTAGGTATATTTAATAAATTATTGCTTATAAATATACTTTTTAGTTGTCACCGTCTATAGTAATAAATACCAAAAGTATATATATATATATATATATATATATTACCCGTGCTTCGCACGTAATTGAACTATTTTATTAACCTTACATATGATCATTCGGTAATATTTGTAATTTCGATACATACACTACATTATCAATAACATTTTATCTTAAGGCACAACATTCCTCCGAAATCTTAAAGTGCTATATTTTTTTTAATTTTCACTTTTGTTATACAAAAATTATGAGTCATAAAGAGATTGAAGTATAAGAAAGAAGTCTAAGAAAATCTCCATGGAAATAGTTGGTCAAAAGTAAAAAAATTTATAAATTCCAAGAAGTTATAAAAAACAACATCAGACGTTAAAGTAGAGACAAAAAAGGCCCGGACAACAACATTCCCAAGTAAAGTGGAACATCACTTCCATACAAGAACATAATTAACTAAATTCAAATGGAGGACCTTCGGCTCCTTTCTTATGAGCCTTCATCAGTCTCTTTTTTATTATAGTATGTTGTATCATGTATATGTTAAAAATGACCCTAATCGTTAGTATCATAAAGGTTTTTCTTCATTGTCTCAAAGTAGTCATTACTATTGCTTAAGTTGCATATCACCTGCCCCAACTTATTTGGAATTGAGCCATAGTTATTGTTATGATTATAGTATGCAAATTCATAGAATTAATGCAATGATCAACCAATCAGTAGGTGTCATCTCAATCGAACTGTTCACAACTTGATATTCTAAACCAAAATATTGATACATAACATATTAAAATCTCACAATACAATTTTGTGAGAACTTGAACTCACAAATATCCACAAATAATAATAAAGACGACCTTACTTTCCTAACAATCAAGAAGAAAAAAAACATGTTGCTTAACATATTTTTCAAAAAGATAGTCTGTCGGGCTGTATCCAAGTTTACAGTTCACAAAATTAATTGAAAGTAGCCAAAATAAAGAGTTATCATTACAGCAAAAATGATCTTTACTGACAATTAATAGCTTAATGCCGCTAAATATATATTTTCAGAGGCAATTAGTACTCTCTGTAAATGTCCTTAAATTCTATAGCGACATTGAATCTAATGACAATTGATTAATGTCGGTAAGGGCTCTAGCACTCTTCGTTAATGTGCATATTTATTGCCGATAAATAATGTTTTTGTCATAGTGTATTTTGGGCATCTGTTAGTTTCAAGAAAATTTGATCTCTTATCTATCTATATATAAAAGGAGAAGAAAAAATGACACATGTCAGCACCACAAAATTCAACACTTTTAAAATTCAAAAAATAAAATAAAAAAATCTTTTAAATAAATATCTTAATTTAAACAAAAAGAAATTAATAATAGTGTGGATAAGAATGAATTTACATTGCTAAACAGTTTCCACGAAAACTGTTTCGTTATTTTAATTTTTAAATTTTCTATTTTGAGATAAGATCTAAAAATATAAGGCAAATTGTTTGATAATAAAAGTAATAATAATAATAATAATAATAATAATAATAATAATAATAATAATAATCTTCTATCTATATCTAATAGGAGAGACAAAAAGTGTCATGCACCACAAAATTCAACACTTTCAAAATTCAAAAAATAAATAAAAATTATTTTAAATATATATCTTAAATTAAACAAAATTAAACTAATAATGATGTGGATAAGAATGAATTTAAATTGCTATGAAGTTTCCACGAAAACTGTTTCTCTATAACTTAAAAAAGTAGAAAAGATTTTTTGAAATATTAAAAGTTGTGTACAACCATTTTAAATAAATAATTAAGAAAACTACCCACACATTAAAGAAAACCTGTTAAATGAAGATTTACTTTAGTTTTTAAAAAATAAATATGATTTTAAATGTGTTTTATTTTCAAATTAAGTAACTAACCACGTAATACTATTTTAGAAAAAAATGGTAAAGTAGCTATTACTTTTTGAATTTGAATTTAAAGTGGTTATCTAAAACTATTCTACCCATTATCTCTATTCTCTATATATATACAAAAAAAAAGTCAATTACAAAATTAATTGATCTACTTTTCTTCAAATGAGTAATGTTATTGGTTTAATTATTTACATTCTTCTTATCTTTATCTTTTTATGGAGTGAATAGAAACAATTATTTAAAATCTAGCCGAAGAAAAATTAAATATATTTACAAATAAAAAAGTGAAAATCCAAGAACAAGAAGAAGAAGAATATTTATCAAAGTGAGAATCCTCTGCAACAACTGTGATATTGTTGAATCTATAATGTTTTATTGTGATTTTTTAGTTCATTTCATTCAATTTGATTTGTCTCTATCATATTTTGTACTTAAATTCTTTAGGTCGAATGAGTTTCATTTAATTTTTTTAATTTACATTCGTAATTTTGATGATTTTTAATGTGATCAATAATTTTTTACGATTATGTAATTTTAGGAAGTTATTCTAATACCTTTTTATGTTATCATTTTCTGTTAATTTTTTTATTCAATCATTTATTAGAACATGTCTTTTAATATTTAATTATTAGTCATATCTTCACATTTATTAGAGTGTTAACTATATGCATTTATAAATCGTATTTTTTATGGAATCATTTGTTATCATAGTTTAAGCATGTTACCCCACTTTCTTATAGCTCTTTAATAATAAATTTGTGGGTGATAAAATATTAGAGAATGGACAAAAATATATTTAATTTTATTTGTAATTGTATGCTATTTTTAAAATTTAATTTTAGTGAAATTAATCTAATACTTTTTAATTTTATTATTTGCTGTTATTTTTTTATTCAATCATTTATGTGTAATGTTATTGTTGTCTTATTTTCATTCTTCTTCATATTTTTTTTTTATGGGGAGATTACTTAGATTATTTGATGGCTAGCCGAAAAATATTTGAATATATTTGCAAATATAAATGTGAAAGTTCAAGAAGAAGAATAGCAGTATTTATCAAAGTGAATTCTGTGCAAATGATGATATTATTAGATATATAATGTCTTATTGTGATTCTTTAATTTATTTTGTTCAACTTTATTTGTTTTTGTCATATTATGTACTTTTATTATTTAGATCCAATGAGTTTCCTATGTTTGTTTTTATATACCTTTAGAATATTTGCAATTTTAACCATCATTAATATTATTTAATTAAATCATTATTTTTAAATCACTTTAAAAAATGTATAGGTTGGGGTTGAAGTGATGGGATCATATTATAAGTTAAATTTTATTTAAAATGTAATTTTTAAAAATGGTTTACTATACATTTAATAAATGATTTGTCTTTGACATTTAGAATCTTTAAACCTATAGAATATATCGCTAAAGATTAAGGAGTCGTTTGGTTTGAATTCAAGTTATGACGGGATTAGTTATGATGGGATAAATTATGACAGGATAATTTATGTTGAGATTATTTTTTATTGCGTGTTTGGTTTGTTGTATTCAAAATAATAGGCTTTGCATAAATTTTAAGAACAATTTATTTGTTTACAAAAGTACTCTTCATGAATATGAGACTTCTTATATTACAAGATTTCAAAGGATTCAAAACTATTTTGTCAAAAGTGAAATAATTAATATGTCATTTAATTAATTAGAAATTACCATTTAATTAATTAGAATTTGCACAATTGTATATGAGATTGAGAAAAATATAAACGTTCTTCAAAATATCATATCGAAGAGAAATCAAAATTAAGATTATTTTTTTTAACAAGGAATTCATATATTTTTCTAAAATATAGAATTTTTAACTTTTTAATGTCGTTAATTAAGAATTATAAAATTGTATTAAAAAAAAAATCATAAAGTAGATATTTTAAAAATTATAAAATTATTTATAACTTTTTAAATAATTGAGAACGACTAATCGAAAGTTCAAAATTTTAAATTTAATACTTATAGTTTTTGAAGATAGTTACACTTTCCAAACTTTATCATAATTGTAGGATACTTATTATACTAGAAGGTACTCTCTAATAGTGCATAAAATCATTTTATTTGTTCAAAGATATTTTTATTTGTACGCAACCTTGATTTTTATCTCAATTATGTAGAAACAGTAATAATTATCCTAAATAATTTCAATCATTATTATTAATAGAACATTAGAAGAATTATTACTCAAAATCTTTACCTTAATAAAAATATAAATTGTTTTATATATGGTTGAAAAAAACATTGGGAACAAAATAATAAGTAAAAATTACACGTTGTATTAAATTATCTTTAAATTAATAAAAAAAGAAATTGTGTAAGTATTATTGTTTATATAATTAAACAAAAATAGCAATGGAAAAAAAAGTGTTAAAATAATAAGTACTAAATATTATGATAAACTTTATAATAGTCAAAAAGGAATTTACGCAGTAAGTACTATAATCATTATTTTCCTTGACATAATTGATAAGTTCCTTGACATCTAATCATTGATAAGAATTTAAATTATTATTTTCTTCTGCAAAAGTTTAAAAGATTAGATTTATGATTTAAAAAAATAATATAACAAATAACTGATTCACTATTTGTAATTAATTATTTTCTATGATTAATAAAAAATGTATATATAAGGTACATGTTTGTATTATTATTACATAATTTTCTATTCACTCTTTTAAATCATTTTTCTATTATAGTATGACATAAATTTAAGAATGTAAAGAATATTTTGATTTTTTTTGCTTAGAAAAAAAAATATTCCAAAATATACTAACATGTTATTTCATCTTATGATATTTAACATTTCATGTGAAAAAATTTAAATTTTTAAATTTTAATATGAAAAAATATTAATTTATTAATACGACATAAAAAAAATAAAGGACAAATATGTTTAAAAATTGAAGTATTTGATATTTTATGAAATTAAAATATTCATAAATTATAAAATTTATTTATAATTTTTTAAATAATTGAAAATGACTAATTGAAATTTTAAATTTTAAATTTAATAGTTATAATTTTTTAAGATTGTTACACTTTTCCAACTTTATCATAATTGTAGGATACTTATAAGACTAGAAGGTACTCTCTAATAGTGCATATAATTATTTTGTTTGTTCAAAGATGTTTTAATTTGTATGCAACCTCAATTTTTATCTCAATTATGTAGAAACTTTAATAGTGATCCTAAATAATTTCAATCATTATTATTAATAGAACATAAGAAGAATTATTACTCAAGATCTTTACGTCAATAAAAATATAAATTGTTGTAACTATTATTTATAGATGATTAAAAAAATAAAATTGGGAAGAAAATAGTAAGTAAAAATTACACGTTATATTAAATTATCTTTACATTAATAAAAAAATAAATTGTTGTTAGTATTATTTATAATATAATTAAACAAAAATAACAATGGGAAGAAAATAATAAGTAAAGATTACACGTTGTATTAAAATAATAAGTATTAAAAATTATGATAAACTTTATAATAGTCATAACGGGAATTTACACAATAATTACTATATTAAAATACTAGAAAAATTGTTAAGTTCCTCGACATCTAATCATTGATTAAAATTTAAATTATTATTTTCTTCTGCGAAAGTGTAAGAGATTACATTAATGTTTTAAAAAATAATATAACAAACTGATTAATTAATTATTTTCAATGATTAATAAGAAAATGTATATAGCAGGTACATGTATTATTATTACATTATTTATATCCACTCTATATTAAATTATTTTTCTATTATAGTTTGACGCAAATTTCAGAATGTAAAGAATGTTTTGGATTCGAAAACAATATATTCAAAATATACTAACATGTCATTTAATCTTATGATATTTTATATTTTATGTGGAAAAAAATTAAATAATAAATTTTTAATATGAAAAATATTAATTTATTAATACAACATAAAAGTAATAAAGGACAATATATAAAAATATTTGAAGTATTTGATATTTTATTAAATTAAAATAATTCTAAATTAATATATAGCCGCGCAATGCGCGGGTACATATACTAGTTATGCCCAAAAAGAAGAGAGGAAGAAACATGACAAATTAGTCAACTTGCGATAAAAGAAGTGGACTAATTGTCTCTATACTAATAATATTCTAGAAAGAGTACAATGACATACAAAATGTTTCCTAAAATAAAACAATCAAAATAATATACTAACTGTGGCAACCAAGAGAGCAGCAATCTGTTTGGTTCTTTTAACAAACTTCACCATTGTTTTCGTATTATTGATCACATACTTATTGTGTGCTACCAAATATAGAACAATCCACAATGAATTTTTCCAAAAATTATAAGAAGAAACTTGTAGAAAGGGACAAAAGAGAAGATCAATTTTCAATCATCCTTACTGGAATTCTTAACAGAGTTAAAAAAAAAAGTCACAAAAATAGCAAAAAGAAATTGCAATAGTTACATGAATTAATATGACTTATAGTAAAATATTAAGATTCATGAAATATGAGGAAGAAAACTTTAATGAATGAAACACACTTCATAAGAAGCTTAATTAATGTATATGAATTTGACTCCCATATAGCGGAAAATAACCTATAAATAATAGTGGCAGAAATAGAAGTTTTATTTACTAAAGAACCAAATGTGATGAATTCAACCATTCTAGCAGCGTTATGAGTTGTGGATTGAGAGGTGCAAGAGTAGTAATGTCGCATTGCAATTAGAATCAATTTTCTTTATTTATACGAAGAAACATGTAGAAAGGGACAAAACAGAAGATCAATTTTCAATCATCCTTGTTGAAATTTTTAACAGAGTTAAAAAAATTCACCAAAAATAGCAAAAAGAAATTGCAATAGTTACATGAATCACTATGACTTACAGTAAAGATTAAGCTTCATGAAATAGGAGGAAGAAAACTTTGAGGAATGAAACACACTTCATAAAAAGCTTAATAATGTCTTTGAATTCGACTCCCTTATAGCGGAAAAAAACTTACAAATAATAGTGGCAGAATTAGAAGTTTTGTTTACTAAAGAACCAAATATAATGAGTTCAACCATTCAAGCAGCGTTATGAGTTATAGATTTAGCGGTGCAAGAGTAGTAATGTCGCATTGCAATTGAAATCAATTTTCTTTGTTTATTCTTTCTTCTCTTGGTTCCTTGGAATTAAATGTTGGATTTTAAAAGGTGTGAATGAAAAATAAAGAGTTGTGACTTTTGTGAAAAGTTGCGACTTTTGTGAAAAGTTGTGACTTTTATGAAGAGTTGTGACTTTTCTAAAGAGTTGTGACTTTTCCGTAAGTTGTGACTTTTAAGAAGGGTTAAATAAGAATCATGATCTGTGAGGGCGCCGCATAGGCAGGTCGATTATTGTAAACAAGTGCAACGTTTATGAAGTACGGCAAGAGTGGTAAAACAATGAATGGGAGAAGCGGTTGTTGAAGGCCGCTTAGGGGAAGGGCAGTTTTTGAAAATAAATAAATAAAAAGAGAATCCTTGCTTCTGGTGGCGCCACATCACTGGGTTGAGGGTTCTCTTATATATATATATATATATTACTCGGTACTTGCCTCCCCCCCCCCCCCCCCTCCCTCTCTATTATATATACACACACTCTATTCGTTTTACATAACTTGATCCATGTTCAATTATGTTAGCACTCCCCTTAAAATATTATTTATTAGAGATTTTACTTTAATAAATTAACCTTATTATTTATGATTTAACAATTTAAATTTGATCATGAGTATTTTAAGTAGTAATTTAATGATAATTAGGGTATTGAATTTTTTTTTAAATTTCTCTTAATTTGTTAAAATTAACAAGTCAAAAAGAGAAAATTACATTTAATATAAAGGTCAAATAAAATGAATTTGAGGAAAAAGTTATATTAGTGATAAGGCTGGTATTAAAAGACTATTTATATCTACTTATTTTATCCCTTTATAAATAACTAATATTTTTTCTATTTTGATACTAGGCTCTAAACTCTAAAAGCATATATCAATCAAGGAAGAATATTCCTCAAATGGAGTTTCCCAAGTTTTTAATTGTTTTCCTTCTCTTAATTGTTCCATTTTCAACTGCATCAAATCCACTTGGTAAATCACATAACATACTTATATTTATATTTTTTCACGTTCATTTATCTTATCTTTTTTTTTAATTAATTATTAATTATTTTTTTAAAATGCTAGGTTCAACAAATGACCCTGGTAAGGCATTTTGCTTTAAGGCATGCACGCCTGATTTTACAGATGAAGATTGCAAATTTGAGTGCAAAGGACGAAAGTTTCCATATGGATCATGCGATTTACATCGTTGTTGTTGTCACGAACAACCCCTATTAAGCTAATACATGTATTAAATCGGTTTATTTTATAAAAATATTATAAGATTAGTCTTTAATCGAAAAATGATTTTTATTTGCTCTTCTCATTATCATTATTCATTACTACTAATATTAAGATGCTTTCTTTTTCTTTTATATAGAAAAATAACCTAAGTAGGGTAGAGGCGGATTCAAATTTGAAAATTCTAAATATGACACTGGCCAACATGATCAAGTTTAGATTTCGATTTGAATTATTCATCTTTTCAATTTATATAAACAAATCGATTGAAAGAAAAAATGTAATAATTATGACAATATGGCGCAAATCATAAAATTTGCAAAGATGACTTTTGGAGGAAGAAGCTTATGCTATGCTAAATTTTAACGTAATGAGCTTGAGCAAATACATAAAAGATAAAAAAGTAGTCAAGGTTTTTTTTAGAAATTAATAAAGCTAGTCAACAGTATTTAATTGATTAGTTAAAAGCAGGTCAAAAGGTATTAATTAAAAAAAAAAAGGAAAACATTGCAAAAAAAAACGTTAAAAATTGAGTGCCACAATCGATTTCGGCCTCGTATTTCTGCTTAAAACCGATCCAAAATTGACAAACTCGACTATGTTGGAAAATGATGGGTCTATTTAATAAAATTGATGGACTGCCCTGGTTAAAATTAAGAGACGTCCGTCAATTTTCTTAAATAAGAAATCGAGGGACATCATTAAGGTTTAATTAAAGGTATGCTTGGCACGGAGAAAAATAACAATTGTAATCTCAACAAAGAGAAATTACTGCACTTTATAGAGGCTCTTGAAGCTATGCAAGCAGCAATTGTATAGTTTGCTATAAATGAGTCATAATCATAGTAGAGCAAGCAAAGGTTCAGGATTTGAGTCTTGCCGTCACTTATTGTAAGATATAAAGTACGGCATATGCTTTTTGATATGATTTTTTTACAAAATCATGCATTAGTATATGAAAGATATATATTCTCATATGATGGATGTAATATGCTTCCGTCTTAGTCCGGCAATACATGAAAAAATGTGTATACTGAATTGTCATTATGACTATAAAAAAAAAGGATCAATTTCGATGACATAAAAATGATAAGGAAATGCCACGTCTAAATGTAATTGGTGCATTTATATGCTATTACTATTGATAAGAAAATGTTTTCTATTGATGTGTTGTAACGACCTGTTAGGTCATTTCGAACACTAGACCCTTTACTTTATTGAAAGACTTTTTTCGTAGATTTTAAATGGATATTTTGGACCATTTGTTAACTATTGTTATTTAATTGATGGGTAATATTAAATATTTTATTTAGTTGGTGGTTAATGGGCCAAGTTCATAATATACTACATAAATGAGCCATAAAACTCAAAATAATTACATGTTCATATTCCAATCCAAAGTAATTCAAGAAATACTTATTCTCCCAAAAAAATAAATAATACAACTCATACCCCCATTTCATTAAGATTGATAATTTCGCTTAACTGATACAAAATCAGTATATATATACTGTATTGGTATCATTAAGGTTTCTTGTTCAGAAATTACTCATTAGTCAATGATACTATAAGAGTATATATATATATATATATATATATATATATACTGACTGATATAATATCAATTAAGCGAAATTATCAGGATTAATGATACCAATATAATATATGATACTGGTTTAGTATCAGTTAAGTGAAATTAGTTGAGAGTGTGTGTATATATATATACTGACTGATTTAATATCAATTAAGCGAAATTATCAGGATTAATGATACCAATATAATTAATGATACTGATTTAGTATCAGTTAAGTAAAATTAGTTGAGAGTATATAGTGTAATTATTTAATGGAGTATGAATATAAAGGGATATATGTTTGTAATTATTTTCATTTTATCGGTTATTTGCTTAGTTTCACCATTCACGAGTAAATCTTGTTTACGTATATTTGTTGCTTAGCTGATGAATAACAATTATAAAATTAATATTTTAGTTGAAAAAGGGTTGAAATTGGAAAATTGATTCCTGCGCATCATTGGTTTATTGAGTTTGGTGAGTTAAATCGTTATGTAATTGTATGACGTGATAATTGTAAGGATAATAATAATACGATTAGAGGGTTGCATGGTTACTGGTGGAATAGGGAATATTATTTGGTCTTTAGAAGCTATTGCTTCTTTCAATTATAATATTGATGAACATGGATTATATTCTTAATAATTGGAGACAAATTTTGTGGTTAAGGATATTGTAATGATGGGTTAATTATTATCAATTGAGAAGTCTTGAATAGAGATATATCAAGCCTTCAGCTTATTAGTAATGCCACGACCATTCTGCAATATAAGGCGTTGGTCATTATTTCTTTAGTTATTATATAATGGTTTGAGTTTTGATATATATTGAGATATGTAATTACATGTGTTAGGTGTATTGTATTATATAAATTCCATTAAAGTTATGATAATTTCAGGTATTGGGACTTACCCTTAGACTTGAACTAGGAAATTAATTATAGATTTGGGTGAGTTATTGGGTCTAGGTGTAACATCTCGCAACTAGAAAGAACTAGAAGGGAGTCTGAAATCTGGAAATAGTTATTCTTGAATTGACTGAGTGGGGAAGTTTCTGAGTTCGTTACGTCGCATCATAGGGTCGTTTCGAGTTAGGTTGTTAGGTACATTTCCTGGGTATTTGTATCTAAAAGTAATTTGAGAAAAAGAACCGATTTTGGGTGAATTGGGATTGGAAAACAAAGAAAGAATTCCGTCTGACGAAATTAGAGGGCGGCCGCGCGACTCACGCGCCTAGTGCCCAAATTTGAACATTTCAGGTTCGCGTCGCGGAGCTGACACGAGGTGTTTTGCCTCAAAAGAAATTTTTGGAACCAAAATTAAATTATACCTCCGCGTCACGGACCCACCTTCAAATATTGATTTTTGGTCTTTTCTCATGTTTAACTATCTAGAATCATTCCTAAACATCATGAGATCTTTCCAGTCACAAATCTAAATCCTTGAATCCATAATTCAATTCAAGGATCAGTTAAGAGTCAAGTCAAGAGCAGTTAATGTCAAAGTCAGGAGAAGTCAAGAGTCAAGTTAAGATAAGTTCTTACAGTTTTCATAAGTCTTTCACAAATGTTTTAACTTTGTTTTAAGACTTAAGTTTTGAGTTTAGTAAAGATGTAAAGTTAAAGTTCTTTTTTTCAAAGAAGTATATGGGGACTATGTATTCCCAAAGAGATTTAAAAGCGTTTTTACATTTAAATAAGAATGGAAACTGAGATTCCAAAGAATCTTCGGGCTAGTTTTCAGAAAAGAGTAATAGCTTTCTAAATGAAGCAAGAAGGGAAACTGAGATTTCCATGATAGCCTTTGAGCTAAGTTTTTGAGCACTAATCTAAATTACAGAAGAAGTATGTTTTAAAAACATAAGAGCTAGTATATTTAGGGAGTAGTATTGAGCACCGAATTGGAGGCGAGCATGAGTTCAGATAACTCACGTCTCCATAAAACCATGTAGCCACCATGGATAAAAAAGGGTCATACTTTTTAGATGAACCCTTTTCGCAATAGACTAGTGGATCCACTTAGTAGTTAAGGTCATATACCTTTGGCCGGGTATAGGATGCGCTGGTAGCGTGAGGTAGATCAATGTATCATCACTATAGCTCTTATGTGATGGTTGTTAGTTAAAGAAACTCCCACAGAAGTTATTATATTTTTATATACATTAGTTTATTGTATTTTTACATACATTTCAGAGTTATGTTGTATCCTTGTATATACACAGAGTTGCCATCATATTTTTAAACAACTTTTCTTTATATTGCACTTGTTTTAAACTTCTTTATATTGAAATGAGTTCAGTTAAGTATTCATGAGTTGAGAAGAGTCAAGGTAAGTATTTCTTTCAAATTCCCTTTCAAGCCTGTGTTGTTTTAGCATTCCAACTCGCATACTTGTACATTCAATGTGCTGATGCCACTTGGCCTGCATCGTTTATGATGCAGACGCAGGTAACTGGGATCGGCATTCCAGCGCACCGTTGATCCAGTGAGCAGTTCAAAGTCAGTCGGTGAGTCTCCTTGTTTTCCGGAGGATCTATTTTCATTGTTTTCTAGTTAGTTCATTAGGATGTTGTGGGATTTGTCCCACTATCCATCTCAGTTGTTTTAAAGGCTTCATAGACAGTCAGATGTTAGTCATTTGAGTCCTTTCATTATTATTTCTTATTGTGAAGACGTGGGTTTCCACTTTTGGCCAAGTTGAATGTTTAACTTTTAAGAAATATTCTCAGTTATTTTAGTATTCAATTCAGTTAAGTGTTATTGATCATTATAAGTATGAATATTGTCTTCCGTTGAGTTAAGTAAGCCAGGCCAAGAGTTCGCTTGGAGCCAACAATGGTCTTCGATTTCCAGTCCCGCCCAGGGTGTAGGCTCGGGGCGTGAAAAACTTGGTATCAGAGCACAAAGTTCAAGAGTCCTAGGAAGTCTATAAAGTCGTGTCTGTAGTGTCCTAGTTATCGGTGTGAAGCGTGCCACATCTATAATTAGGAGGCTGCAACATTTAGGAATTTCTTCACTTCTTTCACACTCATTTCGTGCGTTAGAGTTTATTGCTAAAATGTTTCCCTCTAATTCGTGCTTGCGCGTGTTTCAGATAATCATGTCTCCATGAAGAGCAGTCAGAGGTCGTCCAGCTAGGAGGAACATTGAGGAACAAGAGTTACCCAATGCACCTGAAGTGCAATCGCAAGGAGAAGTTACTAATGTTGAGTTCAGAGAGGCTATAAGGATGCTCAGTCAAGTTGTGACCAACCAAGCTGGGCAGCAGAGAGGAGCTCGATAAGAAGAGGCCAACACTTCAAGGATTCGTTAGTTCTTGAGGATGAATCCCCCAAGTTTCACTGGTTCAAGCATTGCAGAGGATCTAGAGAACTTCATTGAGGAACTGAAAAAGGTGTTTGATGTGATGTATGTTACTGATACTGTGAGAGTTGAGCTAGCTGCATATCAGATGAAAAATGTTGCTAGGAATTGATTTGATCAGTGGAAAAGGGGTAGAGTTAATGATGCACCACCTGCAAGTTGGGCATGTTTTGAAGAGGCTTTCTTGGGGCGTTTCTTTCCCCGAGAACTGTAAGAGGCTAAGGTACGTGAGTTCCTCACAGTTAAGCAGGATTATCTAAGTGTGTATGAGTATGGGTTGAACTTCACTAACTGTCTCGCTATGCTTCGAAATTGGTTGCGGACATGAGGAGTAGGACGAGTTTGTTTGTTATTGGGCTGTCTCGCCTATCAAGCAAAGAGGGCCGGGCAACAATGCTTAGTGGAGACATGGACATTTCGAGGTCGATGGTCTATGTGTAGCAAGTAGAGGAAGAGAAGCTGAGGGATAGAGAGGAATTCAAGAACAAGAGGGCAAAGACAGGGAATGAGTCCGGGCAGCAGAAGAGTAATGCCAACCGATCATCCTTCGAATAAAAATAGAAGGGACCTGCTCCATCATCTGCTAGTGCACCTGCACCTAGGAACAAAGGTGAGTACAATGGTCAGAATTCCAGAGCTAAGCCTACTTATTCTCAAGGTAGTGTGGTGCAAGGGGGTAGAAAGCCTCATGCCTGCGCTAAGTGTGGTAGGAACCACTCAGGTATTTGTCATGAGGGCTCCACTAGTTGTTTCAAGTGTGGTCAGACTGGGCATTTCATGCGAGATTGTTCAAGGAACAAGTAGGGAAATGGTAATGGGGGTAATAGAGCCCAGTCTTCTTTAGTTTTTCCACCAGATAAAACTGCGCCTAGAGGGGCTACTTCCGGTAGTGGTGGAGGAACAAACCGCTTATATGCTATCAACAGTCGCCAAGAGCAAGACAATTCGCCAGATGTTGTCACTGGTATGATTCGAGTCTTTGACTTTACTGTTTATGCCTTGCTAGATCCAGGGGAAAGTTTATCTTTTGTAACTCCATATGTTGCTATGAACTTTTATGTTATTCCTGAGCAACTTAGTGAACCATTCAGTGTCTCTACACCTGTTGGTGAGTCTGTTCTAGCAGAGAGAGTCTATCGTGATTGTCCCATTTCCGTTAATCACAAGAGTACTATAGTTGATTTAATTGAGTTAGACATGGTAGATTTGATGTTATTCTTGGTATGGACTGGCTTCATGCATGTTATGCCTCAGTTGATTGTAGAACTCGAGTAGTCAAGTTTCAATTTCCAAATAAGCCAGTCTTAGAGTGGAGAAGTAGTCCAGCAATGCCTAAGGGTCGTTTCATTTCGTACCTTAAGGCAAGGAAGTTAGTTTCTAAGGGGTGTGTCTATCACTTAGTCCTAGATAATGACTCAAGTATTGATGTACCTCTTATTCAGTCAGTTCCAGTAGTAAAATAGTTTCCAAAAGTCTTTTCAGATGATCTTCCCGGAGTCCCTCCTGAGAGAGAGATAGACTTCGGTATAGATTTTCTTCCAGATACTCGTCCGATATCTATTCCACCATACAGAATGGCACCAGCAGAGTTAAAAGAGTTGAAAGAGCAATTAAAGGATTTTTTAGATAAGGGCTTTATTCGACCAAGTGTCTCACCTTGAGGCGCTCCAGTCTTATTTGTGAGAAAGAAAAATGGTTCCCTTAGAATGTGTATAGATTACCGTCAGTTGAACAAGGTTACCATCAAGAATAAGTATCATCTTCCGAGAATCGATGATCTTTTTGATCAGCTTCAGGGTGCTTCATGTTTCTCGAAAATTGACCTTAGATCAAGCTATCATCAGTTAAGAGTAAGGGAATGTGATATCCCAAAGACAGCTTTCAGAACCCGATATGGTCATTATGAGTTTTTGGTCATGTCCTTTGGTTTGACTAATGCACCAACAATGTTCATGGATCTTATGAATAGAGTCTTCAAACCTTGTTTAGATATGTTTGTTATCGTCTTCATTGATGACATATTAATCTATTCAAGGAATAAAGAAGATCATGCTAGTTATCTCAGAATAGTTCTTCAGACTTCGAGAGATAAGGAGTTATATGCTAAATTCTCTAAGTGTGAATTTTGGCTTGAGTCTGTGGCATTCTTAGGCCATATTGTGTCTGGGGAGGGAATGAAAGTTGATACTCATAAAATTGAGGCAGTGCAGAATTGGCCTAGATGCACATCTCCAACTGATATTAGGAGTTTCTTAGGTTTGGCTGGCTATTATAGAAGGTTTGTAGAGTGTTTTTCATCTCCTTTGACAAAGTTGACTCAGAAAACAGTGAGGTTTCAATGGTCTGAAGCTTGTGAGAAAAGCTTTCAGGAATTGAAGAAATGGTTGACTACTGCCCCAGTTTTAACTTTACCAGAAGGTACTCAAGGTTTTGTGGTGTATTGTGATGCACCTAGAGTTGGCTTGGGTTGTGTTTTAATGCAGAATGGAAAAGTTATAGCTTATGCCTCCAGACAGTTGAAGGTTCATGAGAAGAACTACTCAACCCATGACTTAGAATTGGCTGCTGTAGTATTCGCTTTGAAGATATGGTGTCATTATTTGTATGGTGTTCATGTTGAAATATTCACTGATCATAAGAGCCTTCAGTATGTGCTCACCCAGAAATAACTTAATCTTAGATAGAGGAGGTGGTTAGAATTACTCAAAGATTATGACATGAGTATTCTTTACCACCCAGGTAAGGCTAATGTTGTTGCTGATGCGTTAAGCATGTTGTCTATGAGTAGCATCACCCATGTTGAAGAAGGAAAAAGAGAGTTAGCAAAAGATGTGCACAGACTGGCACGCCTGGGAGTCAAACTTATGGATTCCACAGAAGGAGGTATAGTGGTGATGAATGGGGCTGAGTTATCATTAGTATCAGAAGCAAAAGAAAAGCAAGACCAAGATCCCATTTTGCTTGAATTGAAGGCAAATGTTCATAAGCAAAAATTATTAGCTTTTGAATAAGGGGGAGATGGTGTATTGAGTTATCAAGGTAAATTGTGTGTACCTATGGTGGATGGACTCCAAGAGAGGATTATAGAGGAAGCTCATAACTCCAAATATTCCATTCATCAGGGTTCCATAAAGATGTATCGTGACTTGAGAGAGGTTTATTGGTGGAATAGCATGAAGAAGGGCATTGCAGAGCTTGTAGCTAGGTGTCTAAATTGCCAGCAAGTGAAAGTTGAGCACCAAAGGCCCGGTGGTTTAGCGCAGAATATAGAACTTCCAGAATGGAAGTGGGAGATGATTAATATGGATTTTATCACAGGTTTACCAAGGTCTCGCAGACAACATGATTCTATTTGGGTGATTGTCGACAGAATGACAAAATCAACCCACTTTTTGCCGGTAAAGACTACCCATTCAGCAGAAAATGATGCTAGGTTATATATTCAAGAAGTGGTAAGACTTCATGGAGTCCAGTCTCCATTATTTCAGATAGAGGTGCACAATTTACTGCACAGTTTTGGAAATCTTTTCAGAAAGGCTTGGGTTCAAAGGTGAACTTAAGTACTGTCTTTCATCCTCAGACTGATGGGCAAACACAGCGCACTATTCAGACATTAGAAGACATGTTGAGGGCTTGTGTGATTGATTTCAAAGAGAATTGGGATGATCACCTACCTCTCATTGAGATTGCTTACAACAATAGTTATCATTCTAGCACCCAAATAGCTCCTTATGAAGCTCTTTATGGGAGAAGATGCAGATATCCTATTGAATGGTTTGAAGTGGGTGAAACAGGGTTGATATGACCAAATTTAGTTCACCAAGCTATGTAGAAGGTGAAGGTGATTCAAGAAAGGTTGAAAACGGCACAGAGTCGTCAAAAATCCTACACTGATATTAAGAGAAGGGCGTTAGAGTTCGAAGTAGATGATTGGGTATATTTGAAAGTTTCACCCATGAAGGGTGTTATGAGGTTTGGTAAGAAGGGGAAACTTAGTCCTCGGTATATTGGACCTTATCGCATAGCCAAGAGGATTGGCAATGTAGCTTATGAGTTGGAGCTACCACACGAGTTAGCCGCGGTTCATTCGGTATTTCACGTCTCTATGTTGAAGAAGTGCATGGGCGATCCTTCATTGATCATACCAACAGAAAATATTGGGATCAAAGATAGCTTATCTTATGAGGAGATTCCTGTGCAGATTCTAGATCGCCAAGTTCGCAAGTTGAGAACAAAGGAGGTAGCATCAGTCAAAGTCCTTTGGAGAAACCAATTTGTTGAGGAAGCTACTTGAGAAGCTGAGGAGGATATGAAGAAGAGATATCCACATCTCTTTGAATTCGAAGGAAGTGCAGATCAAGGTACTAATTTTCCTCTTAGTGCTCTTTAAATTATGAGCGAGCATGTTATTTGTTGCATTTGCTTGTTGGGTGTTTGATTTTGATATTACACCCTAAGCCTAGTAAGATTATTCTCATTCAAGAACGAATGTTCCCAAGGGGGAGATATTGTAACATCTCGCAACTAGAAAGAACTAGAAGGGAGTCTGAAATCTGGAAATAGTTATTTTTGGAAAGTATAAGGAAATCTGGAAAATTTTTAAGTTATAGTGAGTTTTTGATCAACATCAAACTGCCATAATTCCTAGCTCAGGATTAGTTAGGTGTTACACCAGATATGGTTGGAAAGCCCCTAGAATGATCTTTGCAACGCCGCCAAGTTTGCGCGATTCCAAGTTTGTATGAGTGAGTTATGCCCTTTGGAAGTTGGGTTGTTGGATTAAGGAAATGTCCAATCCAAAATTTTAAGGGGTATTTTAGTCCTTTCATTGCCCTATTATTTTAATCCATTTCTAGGAGTTTAATATGGGTCAAATCAGATTTTAGTCAGTTTTAGAATTTGGGATTTCACACTAGGGCTAAGGAGAAAGGAGAAGAGAAAAGAAGAAGGAAAAAAGGCAAATTCATCAAAATCGATCAAGAAAGTTGGTGTTTTCGCCAAGGGTTTACTTCTACCAGGTATGTGAGGCCCTCATAACGTTGGGATCGTTCTCCCACATGCCAAACATGTTTATTTCAGTTTGGATTCATTCTAAAAGCATTGATGATCTGGATATCTATTCTTGAATTCATATATTGTTCTTGAATTGACTGAGTGGGGAAGTTTCTGAGTTCGTTACGTCGCATCATATGGTCGTTTCGAGTTAGGTTCTTAGGTACATTTGTTGGGTTTCTGTATCTAAAAGTTATTTAAGAAAAAGAACCGATTTTGGGTGAATTGGGAATGGAAAACGAAGAAGGAATTTCGCCAGACGAAATTAAAGGGCGGCTGCACGTCGCGCGCCTAGTGCCCAGATTTGAACATTTCAGCTTCGCATCGCGGAGCTGACACAAGGTGTTCTGGCTCAAAAGACGTTTTCAGAACCAAAATTAAATTATGCCTCCGCGTCGCGGACCCACCTTTAAATATTGATTTTTGGTCTATTCTCATGTTTAACTATCTAGAATCATTCCTAAACATCTTGAGATCTTTCCAATCACAAATCTAAATCCTTGAATCCATAATTCAATTCAAGGATCAGTTAAGAGTCAAGTCAAGAGCAATTAATGTCAAAGTCAGGAGAAGTCAATAGTCAAGTTAAGATAAGTTCTTACAGTTTTCATAAGTCTTTCACAAATGTTTTAACTTTGTTTTAAGACTTAAGTTTTGAGTTTAGTAAAGATGTAAAGTTGAAGTTCTTTTCTTCAAAGAAGTATATGGGGACTATGTATTCCCAAAGAGATTTAAAAGCGTTTATATAAGAACGGAAACTGAGATTCCAAAGAACCTTCGGGCTAGTTTTCAGAAAAGAGTAATAGCTTTCTAAATGAAGCAAGAAGGGAAACTGAGATTTCCATGATAGCCTTTGAACTATGTTTTTGAGCACTAATCTCAAATTACAGAAGAAGTATGTCTTAAAAAACATAAGAGCTAGTATATTTAGGGAGTAGTATTGAGCACCGAATTGGGGGCGAGCATGAGTTCAGATAACTCACGTCTCCATAAAACCATGTAGCCACCATGGGTAGAAAAGGGTCATACTTTTTAGATGAACCCTTTTCGCAATAGACTAGTGGATCCACTTAGTAGTTAAGGTCATATACCTTTGGCCAGGTATAGGATATGCTGGCAGCGTGAGGTAGATCGCATCATCACTATAGCTCTTATGTGATGGTTGTTAGTTAAAGAAACTCCCACAGAAGTTATTGTATTTTTATATACATCAGTTTATTGTATTTTTACATACATTTCAGAGTTATGTTATATCCTTGTATATACACAGAGTTGACATCATGTTTTTAAACAGCTTTTCTTTATATTACACTTGTTTTAAACTGCTTTATATTGAAATGAGTTTAGTTAAGTATTCATGAGTTGAGAAGAGCCAAGGTAAGTATTTCTTTCAGATTCCCTTTCAAGCCAATGTTGTTTTAGCACTCCAACTCGCATACTCGTACATTCAATGTACTGATGCCAGTTGTCCTGCATCGCCTTATGATGCAGATGCAAGTAACTAGGATCGACATTCCAGTGCACCGTTGATCCAGTGAGCAGTTCAGAGTCAGTCGGTGAGCTTCATTGCATTCCAGAGGATCTATTTTCATTGCTTTATAGTTAGTTCATTAGGATGTTATGGGGTTTGTCCCAATATCCATCTCAGTTGTTTTAGAAGTTTCATATACAGTTAGATGTTAGTCCTTTGACTCTTTTCATTATCATTTCTTATTGTTAAGACGTGGATTGCCACTTTTGGCCAAGTTGAATGTTTAACCTTTAAGCAATATTCTCAGTTATTTTAGTATTCAATTAAGTTAAGTATTATTGATCATTATAAGTATGAATATTGTCTTCCGCTGAGTTAAGTAAGTCAGGTCAAGGGTTCGCTTGGGTCCAACAATGGTCTTCCAGTGCCAGTCCCGCCCAAGGTGTAGGCTCGGGGCGTGACACTAGGCTAGACATATAGTAGTATGTGTGGTTATAGACTCGTTTATTTATGAATTATGTATACTTGATAGATTGGAAATAATTAGAGGCATTAAAAAAGGAAAAACATTGGGGAATTAGCTTGCTTGACTTCGATTCTTCAGTGAAGGTAGGTTATGGTTTATTCTATGTGATTGAGCGACTCTTAATAGTGATTGATAGTTATTGAGTGATATTGCGAAATTTTCCATGTACTTTGTTGTTGTGGTTTCGATAATTCATGTGTTGTTGTGATTGGTCTGTAATCCCAAGTCCGCAAAATCCATAATCTTGAACTTGTTCTATTAAAGTGATGCCTTGAATAAAGAAGGTTTGATAAAACATTATTAATGAAGTGGATAATGATGATAAAGAATAAGAAATTAACTATGTTATTGGATCGGATGCCACAAGCTGACACGATATATTTGAATCGGGTGCCACGAGCCGACACGATATATTTGGATCAGGTGCCACGAACCGACACAATATATTTGGATTGGGTGCCACGAATCGGCATGATATATATTTGGATAGGGTGCTACGAACCGACACAATGTTATTGGAACGGGTGTCACATTCCGACACGGTAACATTAAAGAAAAACATATAAAAACAACTTAATGTACCCAATCTCAAAGAACCCATTTCCCAAAAGAGTGTGGTGTACAGGCATGAGTCCCTTTGTGTGTTCTTGATATTGTAGACTGATTACATACTTGCTTCAGTTTTATTGTCACTTATTCATGTAGTTTGTTGCTTGTCACCTGCTAAGTGTTATAGTTGATTTATATTATTATTTTATGCATATTGATTTCTATTTTGAGTCGGCTGATGATATCTACTCAGTACATGTTGTCCTGTATTGACCCCTACTTGTATTTTTCTTCGTGTTTCTTTTCTGGAGTGTAGCGAGTGTACCAATGACTTCGACTCGCCCTCAACTCTAGCTAGTTTCCAGCACATCAAGTTCCAGGGTGAGTTATTCAATCTAGCTCGTGTTGAATTCTCTCGATCATCGCATAATATCCTTAGTTTTCGGACACAAACTATCTTACTTATTTATTCTGGTATCTTTGATACTTTTAGACTTGGTATTTTAGAATTATATGTCCTTGATTGATGACTTTCAGATTTTGGGAATGATATTTAATAGACTCTAGTAGATTTTCACTTCTCACTTTTATATGATTTGAACTTCCGCATTATGATTGTATTTCGTAAGTTGAATAATTAATATAAATTGGGATTTGAATTCATTGGTTTGCCCACCTAGGAGGCTAAGTGTAGGTGCTACTCAAGAATCGTTTTGGGTCGTGACATGTGCAAAAGAAAATTTAGCCTCACTTTTATCTGTGGGGACATAAGAATGAATCAAATACTGATATAAATTTATTGATGTTAACTAATATTATTAAGGTTTATTGGTTATGAAAGTGCAAAATTGTTATATGATTTATATGAAATTTGATCTCAAGAAAGTTATTTGTCTGTGTCTAAGAATACTGTCATAGCATGTTACTCTACCAGACATACAATTTTTGATATCATTTTTACTATAAACAAGTCGAATGAACCATATGTCTATGACAATAAAATCACGAACAAAGAAGTCAAGAAAGTATTTGGTTGAGCTTTATGGACTTAATATCTAAAAGACATGCTATGATAACAAATAAAGTATTGCCAATATCAATTGTTTTGGAAAGATGGTAGGTAAGATTGGAAGACAACATCTACAAGAATGAAGTGATGTTTTAATTAGGGGTGTATAATACACATGTATTTTTTTCCCTTAGTTGAGATTTTATCCAACTATGTTTTTTTTTTTACAAGAATTATAATGAGACAGCTAGCAATGAGGCAGCTCTCTCTTGCTCTCTACATTTCTTATTTTATATTGTTACTGATTATCTTCTTATTTTATTACAATTTTTACATAACCAAAAATCCATATTAAAGTTGATAATATTTGATTAAGGATAATTTAGTGAAAATACTTCTTACTTTTTAGGGGTGAGTGATTCTTTAAAGGGGTTGTCGAAGCCCACATTGAATTCTTGGTGTCCAAACAGTATAAATTAGCTAACTAGTCAAAATTTCTAACATAATTATCAAAAACATTTACACTTTAAAATAATTATTTAAAAAGTCAATATGTCAATATTTTACAAATAAAGTGTATTCTAACTCCTAAGTGTTCCTAATTTATCTCAAATTAAGTCCATGTTTCAGCTTCTCTCTCATATTTTTTCAATTCTATTTCTAGCTCTCCCATATATAGCAAATTTTATGTTTATAATTATCCTCCTAAAATACATTCTATTTTCACTCCCTTCAACCCTATTTTCTCTCTCTATTCATTTTTTTTCCGCTTCTCTCTCTTTCCGGATCCCTTCTTTTTTCTTTTTATCTTTTCAAAATGAAAAAAAATTATTGGGTTTGTATTTATTATACAAAACATTAGATTATCATTTGATCAAATAACTTTTTATTGGGTTTGTATTTATTAAGTTATTATCAACATTTTTAGTTTTGATTAGTATATTTTTGGTCTTTTATTTATTTTTGTGTATCAATTTAAAAATCATTTATTTAGTAAATTTTCTTTGTGTCTGTATTTTTATTAACCTCACTACTATTTAATTTGTGTTCATATTAGTATTGTCAGTTGTATTTTTCATATGTCAATTGTATTTTCAGAATATTG
Source organism: Solanum verrucosum (assembly GCF_900185275.1). NCBI lineage: Eukaryota > Viridiplantae > Streptophyta > Magnoliopsida > Solanales > Solanaceae > Solanum > Solanum verrucosum. The sequence continues at coordinate 721,603 of NW_026020194.1, forward strand.
CATTTATTTGAATGAAATTATAAGCAAATTAAATGATATATATTCTTACTTAAATTTGTATTCATACTAATATGTATGTTGTATTTTTCAGCAACATTATATTTATTGAAGCATATTGTATCAATATGCATTCAAATAATTCATTTTGTGTGTTATGTTCAAGTTTAGTTATCAACTATATTTGTATTCAAAATAAATGTACTTTGTATGTTGTATATCAATTATTTGTACTCATGTGGTTTATTTTCAACTTTTGAACAAAAAAAAAATTGTATTCTAAACTGAATTTTGTATTTCAAATATTGAATTCTAAAGTTGTTTCTTAATTGTTCATCAAATTCATTATTCACTTTTATTTTTAACTTTTGATTTAAACAAAAATTGTATTCTAAACTGATTTGTATTCCAATTTTTTTTCCAAACAGAAAATTAGAATTTGATCGAATTCACTTCAATAGAGATTGAGTATCATCAACGAAAATTTAAAAATCGATAGTGGGGAATTTGATAAAGAAGGGGATGGGTGCTCTGTCATTTATTTTTGAATTTGTAACTGATAAGAATTTTTAGTGATCTGTTCCTTTTTTAAAATATTCTCTCCCCTAAATTTCTTCCTAATTTTGTTATTAAATAATTGTATTATTTCAATTAAATCAAATAAAAAAACATAAATCAGATACATAACAAACTAAAACAATGACATTTTTAATAAATATTGAAAGTGTGGCTAAATGATCCTGTTAAATACTAAAATATTGACATTTTAAAAAATTTTCCTATAAAATAATAATAATAATAATATATATATATATATATATATATATATATATATATTTTTTTTTTTTTTTTTTTTAATCGATGTTCAAAGCCCACATTGAATTCTCGACTAAATCCAAATCGTGCATTGCAAGACCCATTTGGGGAGTGACACTCCCTATAAGATTTTATCCATACCTAAGACTCGAACCCAAATTGATTAATGATAAATCAATCCCACCACTATATCACACCCCATAATAATATACTGGTCAATGGGAGATGATTCTGGTCAAATAGCTTTCGGAATTGCAGCCACATAATTGATTGAAATGAATGAATGAAGCAAGTGGGCGTGGACTTTAAAGACTACTTTGACATTGACTTGTTTGTGGGTACATGCTAAGATATTTAGGAGTGGTTGGGTATGTGGATTAAATTATCCTGAAATTATAGTCATGAGGTTATAATCCACAATTAATTAAGTCTAGTATAAAATTTATTCTAAACTTAGATATTTAATCTTATCCCGCTTACCAAACGATGTTATATATCACATTCCTCATAAGAGATTAAACTAAGATTGGATTTTTCTCTTCTTACTAAATGACTTTGATATGGGCAATTCTAGTGGTTGCTCTATCTGTATATGCCTTGTATGAGCTGTTAAACATTCAGAAGAGAAAAAGGTATCCTCCAGGTCCAACAGGGCTTCCCATTTTAGGACATCTTCATTTGTTAGGCAAAAATCCACACAAAGATTTACAAAAACTAGCGAAGAAACATGGTCCTATTATGTATGTGCAACTGGGGCTAGTACCTACAATCGTTGCCTCGTCCGTTGATGCAGCCGAGAAGGTCCTCAAGACATATGATCACATCTTTGCTAATAGGCCTCATCATGAGGCATCTCAACATTTGGCTTATGGCCAAAAGAATTTGGTATTTGCAAAGTATGATGTGTATTGGCGCAACATACGAAAATTGTGCACAGTGCACCTTTTGAGCAATCAAAAGATCAATTCATTTCAATCCATGAGAAAACAAGAAGTTGAACTTCTTATTGAGTCGCTTAAAAAGGAATCTCGTGATCGTGTAGTCGTTGATCTTAGTGCAAAGGTTACGTCCTTGAATGCTAACTTGACTTGCTTAATGGTGTTTGGAAAGAAGTACATGGATGAGGACTTGGACAAAAGGGGATTCAAAGCTATTGTTCAAGATGTTGTGCATTTATCAGCAACACCAAATCTTGGTGATTTTTTCCCCTTCCTTGGTGCTATTGATCTCCAGGGTATCACTCGCAAGCTCAAGGATCTTTCAAAGGTGTTTGATGAGTTCCTTGAGAAGATTATTGATGAACACGTTAACCCTCATGAACATAAGCAAAACAAGGACTTTGTCGACACCATGATGGACATAATGCAATCTGGAGAAGCAAAATTTCAGTTTGATCGTCGTCACATAAAAGCTATCCTCTTTGTATGTACTTTCATCTCATTCTTTTATATTACTAGTATTTATAAGCTCAATATATACCACAAGCCTTGAGAATGAAATGGTTTATATAAATTGATTCCCCTGTTTCCTTTTGTATACAGGACATGCTTATAGCTGCAATGGACACTACAGCATCATCAACGGAATGGATACTCACCGAACTTCTTAGGCACCCCCAAGTGATGAAGAAACTCCAAAAGGAGTTGCAACAAGTGGTAGGCCTCAATAGAATGGTGGAAGAATCCGACCTGGAGAATTCAAACTACTTAGACATGGTTGTCAAAGAGGGCCTGAGGCTGCATCCTGTAGCACCACTATTTTATCATGAGTCCATGGAAGATTGTGTAGTCGATGGTTTCCACGTACAAAAGGGATCCCGAATCATAATAAATTGCTACGCGATTCATAGAGATCCAAACGTTTGGCCTGAGCCTGAGAAGTTTTTACCTGAGAGATTTGTTGGGAGCAGTGTAGATTTTCGTGGACGTGACTTCCAACTTCTACCATTTGGCTCTGGGAGAAGAAGCTGCCCTGGAATGCAGTTGGCAGTTAGCATCGTCCGCCTTGTGGTGGCACAATTGGTGCATTGCTTTGAGTGGGAGCTTCCAAATGGTATTCAGCCTTGTGATTTAGACATTGATGAGAAGTTTGGGATAGTAACATGTAGAGAAAAGCCTTTGCTGGCTATTCCTACTTATAGACTAAAGAAATGATGCAAATACAATGCATATAGTAAAAGATCAACTTTACATTTTGTTACAAGCAACATTGAAAGTTTCTAGTATATGATTTTGTAATTGTTGTGTGCTTCCCCTGCTAATCTACAATATACCTAATTGAATATGTATATTCCAAATGTCATTGATCTCTTCTTTCTTGTTTCCCTTTGAATGTGTTTTAACAAGTCAAGAGATAAAAGATGTAAACTGAGAACTGTCACGGTTAAGACCTAATTTTCCTAAGTCGTGATGACACCTAACTAGTCCTACATCAAGCGAATCATAACCCAATAAGAGAACAATGGCATAAACAAAATGTCAGTAATATAGTGACATTGTTTTAACAACCTCAAGCTAAGATCCAGTATCACTAGTTATGTGCAACTAAAGATAAGAATACCTCTTTCTTCATTAGTCCTTCTCCAATTTGTACATCCCATTGAATTTGCCCAATTCATCTTGTCTATCATCGAATCTCATTAAGTCCAATAAATTCCCCCTTTTTGATAATGACAAACTTATGTTTTGTGCTTAACCTGTTCCATTTAGTACACGCCAACAGATAACACAGGAATGAACCACTTAGATGAACCAGGTTAGTTTTATTGATTATAAATAATTAGTATGAGTCTTCCCCGTTTTGGCATCATCGAAAACCTGTTACTGTGTACACAAGGATCAGTTGAGTGAAACTTTCGTCATTTGTAGTGTTAACATAGTTTGCTCCTACCTCCAACTTTTACCACAACATTTCTCCCAGTCTCTAGGTGCGGGGCCTTGACAAACGCCACCACCTACTCGCCAAAATCCTTCAAACTACCCTCAAGTTCCTCCACCTTTACGAAATAATTACAGTCTTTCTTCACAAACATAAGCATGTGAGAAATGTCATTTTTCCATGAAATGTAGTTATCATATTTAAGACTTGAATCTATCTAAAATAAATCATCAAAAATTTGGTATATATTAGCCGACATTTAACAGTCACCTATTACTATAGATTATGCAAGTGAAATAAGCTAATATCCAATTAGCAAAATTTGTAAAACATCCTACTAAGTCAAACAATGTCCCATAAAATAAAAAGAAAAAAGTATATACAACATGACCGGAGGTAGGGGTGTACATGGCCGGGTTGGTTCGGTTTTTCAAATATCAAACCAAACTATTTGTGTCGGATTTTTAAATTTATAAACCAAACCAAACCAATAAAACTCGGGTTTTTTCGGTAAAGTATTCATACAAAATATAATTTACTTGTACTTCAAATATTTCTTTAGTCCTACCAAAATACAACTATCTAAGATGTTTCTTAAAAATATAACACAATATGATATGGTTAATGACACTAAAATATCCAACAAAAATAATAATAATAATAATAATAATGAAATCGCGTAAAACAAATATTGCAAATTAACAAGTCATAATGAAAATGATCATAATTTAAAAGTACTAAATCATGCTAAAATTAAGTTTAATAAGTATTAGTTACATGACTAAATATTAAAGGAAATTAAAATTAGATTAAGTACTTTAATTGTCTAAATCAATGTAAAACTAAAGAACAAATATTCAATATTATTGTCATTCTTAGTGTTGAATTGATTTTCTTTCTGCATTAGTATTAATTTGATTTTGATTTAAGCTTTATTATAATTACTAGCATCGATCTATGAACTATAATCTTTATTGGCCCATTCATAATTCTAAGTTTCAAACTTGAAATAATATATTAAAAGATAAAAACTATGAAAAAGTATAAGAAATATTTAAAAATTATATCAAAGTAAATATTTTTATGTATAAAATAAAATTTTAAAATTATATATATAATGTCGGGTTGGTTTGGTCTCGGGTTGATTTTTTTTAGTTAAAACCAAACCAACCCAAATATAGTCGGGTTTTTTTTTCCCAAACCAAACCACTAGTCGGGTTTTTTTTCTGGATTGACTCAATTTGCGGTTCGATTCGGTTTTCGATTCGATTTTGTACACCCCTAACCGGATGCATGAACGGGCCCATATTGAGCAAAAGGGTGTCAACACACCCCTTTGTCGATTCTTTTTACTCATATATACTATTATAGTACTATGCATAAAGCTATACATTTAACAAAATGACGCTACTTGACAAAAGTTACCTATTGATGCGTAGGTTCATCAGTTGACTTTACTATTGGAGTACAAATCTCAAAATCTCAATTGAAGCATGTTTTTTGCAAAATATGACATACTCATGTTTAAAATTGTGATTAAAGAGTATTGAATTCAAAATCTCTTTTAACTTAAAGCTAGTTTAAGCCAATGAGATACGATAATTAAATTTATGTCTTTTCCTCTATAAATATCAATACCATTTTCTAAAAATTTTGTGTACGACACTGACCAGAGAAAATAGTAAAGTTTTAGTCTTGGCCCAAAATTGCAAGTGAGTTAATATAGCGCTCACTCAGGAATTATCTTTAAATATCTTTTTGCTACTTGTAGATGAATTTGACGTCCAAATTTGTGAATGTGAGCCACTTAGTAAGCATAGTTTGATGGTTGGATAAGAAATTAATTATTTATGTATGAATTTTTGAATAATTTATATGATGTTTGGTAGGTAGATATAAAAAAATTTAGATAATCATGTATAAAATGAGAAAATGGCCAAATGATCCCCCAACCTATTACTGGATTTCTAACTACACACCTATTCTCCGCGGGAGTCCTATTACCCCCTTGAACTATTTTAAAATTGAATAAATAACCCCTTAAGTGTTGAGCTGGCATAGAGAGTGTATTTCAATCTCTTTGAGAGAGTGAGTTGCCTATTTTTTATTTTTTTTTATTTCCGTTTTTTTTCTAATTTTATTTTTTTCTTTCTCTTTCTTTCTTCTTATTTATCTATACAACTATACATTTTTCACCATTATCATTGTTAAAGTTTTTTCAATGGATGTTTGGTATAAAAACTATCAACAACTAATGCATTTTATGAATAAATAATTTTTCAATAGATTTATTTAGAACATATCTAACAATTAAATTTATTTTTAAAAAAAATATACCCATTATTTATTTTTTAAAGTCATGGATCAAGAGTAACAAAATCAAAGTAAAGTTATTGTATATTTAAAAAACGTATTTTCAAATTAATTAAAAGGAACTAAAACAAAACATTTTTTTCTACATTTTAAAAGAAGGATTCTACACGTTCTCCTAACACCAATGAAGAATCAAAATCAAAAACTCAACTTATAAATTAATCATGAAAATTTTAGAGGGAGTAAGAATAAAAAATGGGGAAGAGAGAGAGGTTTCTCAAATTGGTCTTCTCATCCGCGATGATTTTGAGTTGTCGACCGAATGTTCAGGGGATGAATCTGATCTCGAATGTTCATGACCCATTTAATGTGTATCTGAAATTATCTAAGGAAGAAAATCGAACGAATGTAAAAATATCTGGAAAAATTGTTGAATTGGTTGGATGAAAGATTTGATTAAGACCACTATCTTCTAGGCTCTAGAGATTCGGAGTAGATGAAAATGAGACTTGAATTTTCGTTTTTATAATTGTTAGAGATATAGAATTTATTGAGGTAAAAAATGATGTTTATCATAGTTAGATTGAAGAAATGATTGAGAAAGAAAGGAAGTGGAAGGAGGAGAACTTTTTTAAAAAAGAAGAAATTATTAAATGGTGAAATACATGTGTCAGGTGCGTGTATTCCACCACAAGACACATGTCTGGTAATAACATTTCACGAAGGAAATAATTCTACTTTAAAATAACTCAGGGGTGTAATAAAACCCCCGTGAAGTACAAGTGTGTAATTGAAAATTCGGTAATAGATGGGGGGTCATTTGGCCATTTTCTCTGTATAAAATTAATACGATGTTTACTTGATAATTTCAAAATTCGCACGATTAATACAAGTATAAATTATGAGGACATTTATATATTATTTTATGCGTAATAGAAACTAGAATATCAAATAAGTAATACTCAAATAATTTATACATAAACAAATAACTCATCCATAATATCTATATAAATAATACATAAATTCACGTTCTTGGGATATAATTTCTCTTCTTTTTTTTTCCCTCTCACAAGATAAAAGACATTTTCCGTCCATATATAGTCAGTGTTATAAAATAACTTACTAAAATTAATATACTAAAAGAAGGACAATTGAGAGTAATGTATTTCAATACGTATATATTCCTTTGTAAATGTAATGGCTATTTATAGCCAAAAGATGACTTACAAATGTATAACTTGGCCATTTTAATTGGTCGGTGGCCCTCCAATGGGTTAGTCCCACATGGCATGAGCCTTGGCTTTACACTATTACAAGTGATGTAAGTCCTCAAATTGTTGGGGGCCACATGACATCCATATTTGCTTTACCACTCCCTCTTGGATGTCTATGTAAAAGAAAAGTTGAAAAAACAAAAATATACATAGACATACATAATACGCATTACTTGCTGCCTCATTAAAAACCTTTCTAGGAAAATTCAGTGGGACAAAACCTAGACTAAGGAAAAAAGAGTACAGTATGTATTTTACTCCCCCTGATAAAAACCACGATTTAGATGGTTGAATTTTCGCATTCCAATATTGTGTACCATCTTTTCAAGAGTTGAAGCTGGTAAAGATTTAGTGAATAAATCTACTGGATTATCACTTGAACGGATTTGTTGTACATCAATATCACCATTCTTCTGGAGATCATGTGTGAGGAATAATTTTGGTGAAATGTGCTTTGTTCTATCTCTTTTTATGAAGCCTCTTCTTAATTGAGCTATGCATGCAGCATTGTCTTCAAAGAGCACTGTGGGTACCTTGACATCATACTTCAAACCACATCTTTCTTTGATGAAATGTATCACTGATCTCAACCATACACATTCTCTACTTGCTTCATGAATGGCTATTATCTCAGCATGATTTGAAGAAGTAGCAACAATGGACTGCTTCGTAGATCGCCATGATATAGCAGTACCTCCATATGTGAACAGATAGCTTGTTTGAGATCGAGCTTTATGTGGGTCAGATAAATAACATCTGCATGACTAACAAGATATGCACTATCTTTGTTAGTATAAAATAAACCTATATTACTCGTCCTCTTTAGATATCGCAATATATGTTTAACTCCATTCCAATGTCTTCGTGTAGGGGAAGAACTATATCTTGCTAATAAATTAACAGAAAATGCTATGTCAGGTCTTGTAGCATTAGCAAGATACATAAGTGCGCCAATTGCACTAAGATAAGGTACTTCAGGACCAAGAGGTTCCTCATTTTCTTCTTGAGGTCGGAATGGATCTTTACTCACTTCAAGTGATCGGACAACCATTGGAGTACTTAATGGATGTGCTTTGTCCATGTAAAATCGTTTCAAGATTTTCTCAGTATATGCAGATTGATGGATGAAGACCCCGTCTGCTATGTCAATTTGTAGACCAAGACAAAGTTTTGTCTTTCCAAGGTCTTTCATCTCAAATTCTTTCTTTAGATATTCAATTGCCTTTTGAACCTCTTCTGGGGTTCCAATGAGGTTTATGTCATCAACATAAACAACAAGAATAACAAACCATGATATTATTTTCCTAATAAAAATACAAGGACAAATTGCATCGTTTATATAATCTTCTTTTATCAAGTATTCACTGAGGCGATTATACCACATGCGCCCTGATTGTTTTAAGCCGTATAATGACTTTTGTAATCTGATTGAACACATTTTCCGAGGTTTTGAACTATATGTTTCAGGCATTTTAAGTCCTTCTGGAATTTTCATATAAATTTCATTATCAAGTGAACTGTAAAGATAAGCTTTAACCACATCCATTAGATGTATTTCAAGATTTTCATGTACAACTAAAATGATGAGATATCAAAAAGTTATTGCATCCATAACCGGTGAATATGTCTCTTCATAGTCGACACCAGGTCTTTTGAGAGAATCCTTGTGCAACAAGGCATGCCTTGTATCTTACAATTTCATTTCTCTCATTTCTTTTTCGCACAAAAACCCATATATAGCCAATAGATTTTACACCATTTGGGGTTTGGACTACAGGTCCAAAAACCTCACGTTTAGCAAGTGAGTTCAATTCTGATTGAATTGCCTCTTGCCATTTTGGCCAATCACATCTTAGTTGACATTATTCGACAAATAAAGGTTCAAGATCCTTACTGTCTTGCATGATGTTAAGTTCAACATTATATGCAAAAACATTATCCATTATGATTTTCGATCGATCTAAATTTATCCCATCACTTGTAGAACTTATTGAAAGTTCTTTATTCACTTGAGTCTCGGGTTCACTGATTTCTTCAAGAATATCAAGATTAATCAGATCTTGAACTTCTTCATGAGACTCTTTTATAGTGTCATCTTTACTTTTTGAGCTTCTTTTTCTAAGATTTTTGTCTTTTGAACCCAATGGTCTACCACGCTTCAGGCGTATTTGTGATTCAGAAGTCATGACACTTGTAGATGGTCCTTTTGAGACGTCAATTCAGATAGGCACATTCACTGCAGGAATATGTGACTTTGTTATCCTTTTCAAATCAGTAAATGCGTCTGGCATTTGATTTGCTATGTTTTGCAAATGGATAATCTTCTGGACCTCTTGTTCACATACTGGGGAATGTGGATCAAAATGAGATAATGATGAAACTTTCCACGCAATTTTACTTTTAAGTTCCTTTTTCTCTCCCCCTAATTGCGGAAAACTTATTTCATCAAATCGACAATCTGCAAATCTTGCAGTGAATAAATCTCAATGGCTCAAAGTAGTGAATTATGGAGGGTGAATCAAACCCAACATATATGCCTAGCCTTCTTTGGGGGCCATCTTAGTGCACTAAGGTGGTGCTACTGGCACATATACATCACATCCAAAAATTCATAGATGAGCAATATTTGGTTCATGACCAAATATCAATTGTGACGGAAAGTATTTATTATAATGAGTCGGTCTGAGACGAACAAGGGATGTTGCATGTAAGATAGCATGACCCCAAACAGTAGTGGGCAACTTAGTTTTCATAAGTAGAGGTCTTGCTATCAATTGTAAGCGGTTAATAAATGACTCAGCAAGGCCATTTTGAGTATGAACATGAGCTACAGGATGTTCAACTTTTATCCCTATTGATAAGCAATAATCATAAAAAGCTTGGGACGTGAATTCTCTAACATTATCCAGGCGAATTGCCTTAATGGGATAATCTGGAAATTGCGCTCTTAATTGTATCATTTGTGCCAATAATTTCGCAAACACCAGGTTGCAAGATGATAAGAGGCACACATGAGACCATCTTGAAGACGGATCTATTAGGACCATAAAATATCTAAACAACTCACTATATGGGTGAATAGGTCCACAGATATCCCCATGTATACATTCTAAAAATTGAGGGGATTCAATGTTAACACTCATTGGTGATGGCCTAGTAATCAATTTGCCTTGACAACAAACAACACATGAAAACTTATCATTTGTAAGAATCTTCAGGTTCTTTAATGGATATCCATTTGAGTTTTCAATGATTTGTCTCATCATTATTGATCCAGGATGACCTATTCGATCATGCCAAAGTACAAAAGTTTTTAAGTCAGTAAACTTCTGGTTTACGATAGAGTGTGCTTCAATTGTACTTACTTTTGCATATATAAGCCAGAAGATAAAGTTGATAATTTTTCTAACACATATTTCTTGTCTGAGACAATCTTGTTAATACCAAGGTATTCAACATTCATTTCATTTATTGTCTCAACATGATATCTATTTCAGCGAATATCTTTAAAACTTAACAGGTTTCTTGAGGATTTAGAAGAGAACAATGCATCTTCTATAATAAGTTTTGTCCCCTTAGGCAAAAATATAGTAGCTCTTCCGGAACCTTCTATTAAGTTCGAATTACCAGAAATTGTAGTAACATTTGCTTTTCTTCTAAGCAAGTAAGAGAAGTATTTCTCATCTTTAAATATGACGTGCGTTGTTCCACTATCAATTACACAAATATCTTCATGATTGATCATTGATCCAAACAAAATTTGAGAGGTATCCATATACTCTTCAAGATAAAAGATATAAACGAAGTAAACACTATAATATTATTACTAAAAGAAAACATTACACAACCTTTTATTTATTTACAAGACTAGGAAAACATATTCATACTAGTTCATACAAACGACATAAGTAAAATATATTTACATTATTACAGACCCATCATCTATCAAGTGATCTATTTTTCCTTCGGGATTCTCAAAGAAATATGTTATATCTAGATGCATGGGTTCAACATTATCTTCAAAGATAAAGTTGACTTCTGCGTTATTTTTCACTTCCTTTAGGGAAGCTTGATACAACTCAACCAGCTGCCTTAGCGTATGACAGGTACGTGACCAATGCCCTTTTCCATCACAACGATAACATTTGTTGTCTGAATTTTTCTTTTGCACCACTTCATGCTTTTCATCCTTCTTTTTACACTGCTGGTGGAATATAGATTAGAGATATGGAGATTATTTTATTTAAATGTCTTTAAATATTGTAGTTATTTTCTTCACATGAGAATGATCATCTACTTATAGTTTACAAAGTGTCTTTTCAAATACAAGAATTGAAGACTTCATTTAATTGGTACATGAATTATTAAGAATTGGTATATATGTATACGACAAAATTCATTGTAGGGAAATGATAATGTTATGAATCCAATGCATTCATTCTGTTTGAGAAAAAGTTTATATTCATGCAATTATTAGTTAACTAAAATAATATAGATAAGTTAAAATTTTAGCTGATTACATAAATAAGTCTTTTGTCAAAGTTTGATGATATATTTGAGTCTTTTCCCTTCATACATTCATCCATGTTGAATTAATGAATTAAATTAGCACTTTCCTTGAAAAAATCTTTATTAGAGTTTTTTTTGTTGAATTAATTTTATTACTTATGATTTGAAATTTAAATTTGATCACTACTACTTTTATATAGTTATTTAATGATAATGCTGGTATTGAAAAAAGATAAATTTTTGTTAACTTATTAAAATGAATAAGTAAATTGAGTTTGGGTGATTTGGGGGTTTAAAATCATTATATAGGGCTTTGGGTAGAAGGCAAAATGACGTATTATTGAGTTAAAATAATTGGGAAAAGACCTAAAAGCCCTTGACTTAAAACTGCCGAATTGACTCACTGGAAGGCCTAGACGGGCCCGTCAAGAGCACCACGGCCCGTCTAACGGGTTGTGAAGAAATTCTGCCCGATATGGCTTCACTATTTCGGGCATAAATTTTTACTCCGAGCTTGGAATTAGGCAAACTTGGTGGCGTTGAAAAGAGGATTCATATATCTTTAATTTGTTAGGTTATAGGTCACCTAATACTTTATGTACTAAAAGATATGATTGTTTGAAGTTAACCCTAAACTCTAAGTCTGATAAACCCCATTCACGGACGACTTCATGGTCCGTGTGGGGCTTCACGAGTCGTTTAGACGCATGCGGTCCTTGACCAGTGACTAGGGGAGGACCCCTTCTGATTTAGGCTACTTGAAGACCCCTTTGATGACCCGTCATCATCACCATGGGCCATCTGGGCATCCGTCAAAGTGAAGCCTGCCCCGACAGAATCTAGAAACCTACCACGAGCCCATTAAGGGATTGTGGTCCTATTCACGGTTCGTCTAGGGGATCCGTGGAGGGTTTCATGGTCCACTTTTTGCCTACTTGACCCCTTTTTAGCCTTTATCGAATATGAGGTGTCACGTAGTCAATGTAATAATGATTGGTGATGATGATTACAAACAATGATTAATGGTAATGACTATTGATTTTGGTGATTAAAGATAGTGGTGGTTGTGGTTGAGTTAAGGATTGTTATTGATGGTGTTGGTAATTGTGGCTGAAATGGTTGTTATGGGTAGTGGTGTAGCTACAACCATCCAAAGGTAATGACTATTGATTTTGGTGATTAAAGATAGTGGTGGTTGTGGTTGAGTTAAGGATTGTTATTGATGGTGTTGGTAGTTGTGGCTGAAATGGTTGTTATGGGTAGTGGTGTAGCTACAACCATCCAAAGGTGTCCAACTAGACAACCTTTATCGGAAAATTACATTGTATATATATGTCAAATTCTACATTTAAAGATATATATTTAAAGTTTGACATACACAATATTTTTTTTGTTTTATTTTGACAACCATACACCATTATTCTTGGACACCTATAGTAAAATTTATATCTCCACCGTGAACTGTCATCTTTGAAGAAATTCTTTACTAGATATTTTAATGATATTAAGACTTGTCATAGATCTTAATCATTAAGGCTCATTAAATAGTTACAAAATAAGAAAAACAAATACACTTAATGATTAAGATTCAGACCTTGAAAATAAACAGATTTTTAATAATCAAGAACTAAATAATTAATATTAAGACCTTCATTAATTGCAAATTAATAAGTCTTGCGTTTCCCCCTCCCAAAATATTAAATGCCCTTTTATCTATACAAAAGAATTTATGTGTATCTACTTATTTCATCCCTTTATTAATAACTACTTCTTTTTCTATATTGATACCAAGTTTTATACTCTAAGCATATATCAATCAAGAAGATTATAAGCCTCAAATGGAGTTTCCCAAGTTTTTGATTGTTTTCCTTCTTTTAATTGTTCCATTTTCAATTGCATCAAATCCTCTTGGTGAATCACATAACATACTTATATTTTTACTTTTGCATGTTAATTTATCTTCTTTTTAAAAAATTGTAAATCAATTTTTTTTCAATGATAGGTATCAACAAATGATGGAGGTAGAGAATTTTGCTTTAAGAAATGCACGGATGAGTTTACAAAGGAGGATTGCATGTTTGACTGCAAAGGTCGAGGGTTTAAATATGGATCATGTGCTATAAGTTCTCGTTGTTGTTGTACCCAATAAAGTCTCATCTGAAGCTAATGCATGCGTTAAATCTGCATATTATAAAAATTATATTTGCTTAATGGTTAAATTTTCTTTTTTTCCGACCGCCTTTGATGGAAAAATGATCTTTATTTTCTCTTCTCCTTATCTTTACTATTAATATTGTTTTAGTAGTATCTTTAGCTATACTATTTTTACTTTGAAAACATTTTTCTTGAACATAAGTTTTATCGGGAACAATTTCTTTAGCGGGTACAATGTGAGGTAGATGTAAATTCAAAATTTGATGATTTTGGATGTTACGCTCATCAACTTGAATTAATCAACCTAAGATTTTGATTTGAATTATGCATCTTTTCAATGTATATATATAAATTGATTGAATGAGAAACTATAATAATTATGACAACATGAGTCAAATTAATCATAAAACTTAAAAAGAACACTTTTGTAGGAAGTGTCTAAATGTGTCTTGATTGGACCTAGGAAAAAAAGGTCATATACAGATAATGAAGAACCATAAAATATTGCGAATGACGGAAAATTATAATAATTATAACAATACTAGGCAAACGATATAACTTGAAAAAAAGACTTTTGGAGGAAGTACCTTATGTTGTTTTAAATTTTAACTTAATGGCCTAATGTTAATAAAATACAAGACAAAAAAAATAGTTAAGATTTTTTTTAGAAATTAGTTAATACATAAAGCTAATCAACAATAATTAATAGATTAATTAAAAGTAGATTTAAAGGTAATAAGGAACATGAAATCAATCCAAGGACTAAAATAAAAAATAAAAAATAAAAAAGGACCATATTATGAGGTTAGGTTTTTCCGAATTTTAATTGATCCAGAAATAAAATATTCGATCTTAGTAAGCTAGTATTCTACATGTAAACTTTTAATCAATTAGACCGGGGAATATAATATCCATTAATCAGTATAGTTGAATATAGAAATATTCGACCTTTAGTTTTCTTTTTCTTCATAAAAGCATTTATTAATTAAGTTGGAGAGTAAAGCATTCTGTAACTTTTATGGCCGAGAATTAAGATATTTGGCCTTGGTCCTTTTCTTTTGTGAAGACTACTAATTAATTATAAACATATGAATGCAAAACCAATGTTAGATCTAAAAAGAAAAAAAAAATGGTATATTGTTGTTAGGTTCAAAACCACGCCACGAGGAGAAAAAAAAAACCACCCTTTGCTAGTAACGTAAACAATAAAAATCGCATTTAAAAAAATTATATTCAAGATAGAAAAATATTATAGCAATCCTTTGTATCTTCTTTTCAGAATTTTAATTCAAGAACTTTTGAGTTTGATTTTAAATTTTGATGTTGACTTATACTTGAATTCAAAAGCTTGATCTTGACTTGTACTTGAATTCTGATTGCTTGAACTTGTAACTTGCAGAGAAATCTATGCATCGTTTAATCCACGAGCTTTCTCTTTACTGTCTTATTAGCATTCGATCCCTCTTTCTGAATGAGACCCATGTTTATAATTTTATGGTGGACAAGTAGTAATAAACACAATTTTTTTTTAACCAATCAGATTAAAGTAACATCAGAAATGTTAATTATACACATGATAAGTGAATTTCACTGGCTTTTGATTATTTGACTTTACATAGTATAACATTTTGATATGTGACATGATTCTGTTAGCTCCTTCATTTGACTTGGTGTGTGTTGTCCTTCCAATACACATGCAAGTTTATGTGATCACAAGTAAAAAGTAATGTTAGACAATTCAATTTCAGGAATTGTTCAAAGAGAGATTAGAGCCTAAGGCTATGAAGCTTGCATGTTTTTCTCTTATCTGATTATCATTGTTAAGCATATTTAAGATATATGTCGAATTTTTGAATCACAACATTAATAGTATGATCATGATCTCTAGGACATCTAACCTTCTATCAAGATCAACCTCGCACCTACATCACTAAGTAGGCATGTAGTAAATCATCATGGATGCATTTATAAATCTTCAAATATTCAAGCCAAGCAACACAAACTAGATATGTCTTCGTTCTAAATGCGAATCCATCCATAGATGAACCCAGTAGCGGATTCAGGATTTGATGGTCGTGTATATATGCTAAAGTTAATTATTTTTTTTTGTTTAGAAACTTACTAATATTTGTATAGTTTAGTTAGTAAATGAAATACAAAAAATAGAAGAGTTGAAAAATAATATTAAAAAAATATAAGCAAAAAGTCAACCGTGAAAATGTATTACTATATAAGAAGGGGGAATAAGTATTCACCACAAGTCAACATGTGTTCCAATAAGAAGAGGGAATAACCAATATATTTATAAAAAGAAATGACATATAAAATAAAATGGAGAGAGTATTGGTTTTTCAAAATGGAAAAGGACAAAACACATATAAGATTAAAAGACATATAAAAAAAAGTTGGTTTAACTCTCAAACATAAAAAGTAACATGTGTTATTAAAAACTTTAATAAAAAGTACTATAATTTACAATAAATAATAACTTAAAATATCTACAAGACAACAAACAAAAGACTAATTTTTGTACTGCTTCTGTCACATAAATTAGGATTGGGATGATTTTAAAATTTTAATTTTATTTAAACATTATAAAATAACCGAAAAATTGAATGATATAATTTTTTTAAAAATAACCGAATGAATCGTCCTATCGATAACCCTAATGTTACTTCTACTCTGTTTATTTTTACTTAAATTTAGAAAGATATGCTTCATTTCTACCCTCAATCTTATCGCTACATTTATTTGCTATTTAAAATTGAAATTAAAAAGACAAATAACAAATAAGTTTCTATATTAGCTCACTTATGAGCAAAACATATTATAACAATCTTTATTAATTTTATAACAATACATAAACTATACTCCCTCCGTCCCATATTAGATGGGCACTTCCAACTTTACACGGTGATTAAGAAATCATTAATACATTGGAAGACTTCACCATTTTGCCCTTTGTTTATATCAATGCACATTGAAATGAGTTACAAAAAATACACATACATTATAGGAATGGTCATATTAATTGTAGGGGTAAAATGGAAAAGAATTAATTAATTCTATCCTAATTTAATAAGTGCTCAAATAATATGAAAAAGATATTTTTAATAAGATTCTCATCTAATATGGGACGGAGAGAGTAACAATATAACTTTATTAATGTGCTGCCCGGGCTTCCTTTACTAGTATAAAAAGAAGAGTCAAAAAAGCTATGAAGAAGTTTCAATTTACTTTTTTCCAACAAAAAATAGAGGTTGTTGCCAAGATTTGAATCCTCGCTAGAGGAAACCATTGAATTCAACTTGAGAACTAAATCACCCATAAGGCATTTTGTTTTATTGGTGCTCGTGAGTTTTTTGTATCAGTTTTCCAGTATTTTCTATATACATATATAAAAAAAATTATCGGAGTCAATGGGTGTTCTCACTACTAGAAAAGTGTGAATTACATGGGGATATTACCTGGGAAAATTTTCGCACGTAATACTTGCAAATTTTCTTGCGAAAAGTTTAAATTCCTCAATATTAGAATATATTACCTGTGAAACTTATACTCCCAATAAATTCCGCAGCTAAAGTTGATACCATTTTGCACTAAATTAGTTCATGCAAAATTACCTAGGAAAATATATTCGCAGGAACAATATTTCTAGCTAAATCCCTAGGTACATGGACCAATTTTTTTTTAAAAAAAAATCCTTTTAATCTGTAGGAAAATTCCAGATTGTCTAAAAAATTATTTATGGGAATTTACCTAGATATTTTATTACCTTGAGAAATAATTGAGAATTTAGGTATTATTAGACCAAAATTTAGGAATGAGAAATAATTTACCTAGACATTCCTAAATTACTAATTCCAAAAATAATTAGTAAGTTATATATCTTTTAGATGATTAGATTTTTTTACACTTATATATTATTTTTTTTGTTGGATAATAGACCAATTAAAAACTCAATTAAAATTTTAGGAATTGGAAAGTGATTGTAAGACCCATTATACTCATTTTCCTTCTCTCTAACTCACTTTACACTGAAGCTTCTCTCCAAAACCCACTAAAGCTTTTCTCCAAAACTTACATGCAGAAGCAATGGTGGAAACGATCTGATTTTCCAAAGCTCCAATCGGTGTAGCTCCAAGTTCCAAGCTCATCCAAAGTTCATCTCCAAGCTCATCTCAAAACTCTCCAAGCAGACCTCATGCTTCTCTCCAAGCAGATTTTTCCGAAGTAAAGGACTACAGATCAGAAGATTTACTTGCCAATCTACCCAAATATCGAGGTTAATCTACAAATTTCAATCTCTGTGAAGTTAATCTGTAAATTTTTGTTTACTGATTTAGATTGGATGAAAATCGAGTGAAATTTTCTTGCAAATCAAATCTGTCGCTTAAATACTTGGCCAATGATTGTTGCAGTGTTAAGTTTAGCTCCTTTTTCTTTTTCATTAGTTGTATTTCTTCTTAGGTGCTTGTTATGTTGTTAGTTTTTTGTTTGTGATGGCGGTGTTTGGATCAACTGTGCACACTTCAGGTAATCGTCAAATAGATTGCACAGCCCACACCCATACATATATATGTTAGTTGGTGGGTAAACTTAGCACCAATATTGGAGAAGATGAGTGCATGTCCTTATTATGTTTCTTCTCTATAGATCATTAAATTTTAATATCCTACAAATGATGTTTGTTCTAGCATCTCGACTATTACTTTAACTCAATTGCTCCTTTAATTTGGTCACTTGTGACTGCTGGACTGTACTACGTTTAAATAGTGTCTGATGAATTGGGTCTTCTCTGTGGCTCCTCTGTAATTATTATTGTTTACCAATTTTAAGTGTGGCTTCAGCTCCTTCAACTTTTGCCTTATATACTCTAACTTATTACCATATAATCTGTTAGTCCAACTTCTTTATACTATAAGGACAAATGTCTCATGATTTACTATACATTAAAGAATCTGAAGGGGGTTTACTGTTGCATGAAGTCAAGTTTATATCTAGAAGCATAGGTGAGTGGCTTGTTGCCTTGATGTTTCCTTGGTCCATCTTTTTTACTAAGAGAATCCTCAATAATTAATGCTTAACAGCTATATACTTACAATCCAGCACAAAGAAATAGTAATTAACATATCGAATGATCATCATCGCATTCAAGAAGTAACCACGTGGTCAATAAAGTGATTCAATAATCTTAGGAAAGCCTTTAATTATGTGATATTTCTTCTTTTTAGACAAATTCAAATCTCAAGTAGAAGAGTATAAACTTCTTTAGGACCTGAATTTTGAAAGATTTTTTCTTCCATACATGTACGGATCATTCTGTTCTACTTGTTCTAAACATATAAAAAATATTTTTCTTCCATACATGAAAGTTTTTTGCGGGTTTCTTTTTATTGGAATTATCTTGAGCAATACTTTCATATATATCTGTAGGAAATTTCCTTTTGTTTCAAAAAATTTCATCTCCAAACTCCTATGGATTTACTTGGGATCTTCATAGGGAATCACTTGCGAAATATTTCTACGAAAATCTGCAAGAAATTTCGTTTTTATAAGAAATTTTAGCAAAAAATTCGCAAGAATTTTCGTTAGTTATGCAGATAAATCCGCAAGTAACACAGCTACGGATTTAAATTCCCCAGGTAAATTACCTAGGGATTGTATAAATCCGCAGGTAAGAGTTACCTACGAAGGTTTTTCCATCGGATTCATTTTGCAAGAAAATTCGCACCTGCAAATTTACTATACTATCCCTAGGAAAATCCCCCGGTAATTAACATTTTTCTTATAATGGATCTATACGTGGGTCCACCCTGGAATGAACCCTACTCTCATCAACCCACAATCTACTTTCCACTAGAAATTAGTAAGTATTAATTTACCCTCATGGATGGCCAGTTAATACAAAGTTAAAACAACACATGAATGGTAGATTCTCCTAAACAATCAATAATTAAGCATGAAATGTTCATACATTGATCATAACCCTGATTACACAAGATTGAAACATAAACAAACTAGAAGATTCATGTTTTGCTCTTGCTCTATGCTCCTAATAACTAATATCCTCGTCCTCTTTTAAAGTATGCATGCATAAGTATTATATTTAGAATTATTTGGGTAAGTATATTTAATAAATTATTGCTTATAAATGTACTTTTTAATTGTTATCGTCTATAGCAATACTTAACAATACTTCATGTATTAAATCTGCATATTTTATAAAAATATTATAAGATTAATCTTTAATAAATTGTTTTACTATTTTTACTTAGATATTTTATTTTTTCTTCCTGTTGAAAATAATCTCTCTATCTCATACAAGATGGGGCAGAGCCGAATTCAAATTTGAAAATTTTAGGTGCGACACTAGCCAACTTGATCAAGTTTAGATTTAGATTTGAAGTATTCGTCTTTTCAATTTATATAAATAAATCTATGAAACGAAAAAAATGTAATAATCATGACGACATGGCGCAAACCATAAAAATTGCAAAGATGACTTTTAGAGGAATTAAGAAGCTTATGCTATTTTAAGTTTGAACTTAATGAGCTTAGCAAATACATAAAAGATAAAAAAGCAGTCAATTTTTTTTTAGAAATTAATAAAGCTAGTCAACAATATTTAATTGATTAGTTAAAAGCAGGTCAAAAGGTATTAAAAAAAAAGGGAAAACATTAGTAGAAAATGTTGAAAATTGAGGGTCAAAATCGATGGACGACCTCTGCCTAAAACCAACTCAAATTGACGGACTCGACTATGTTGAAAAATGATGGGGTGGTTTAATAAAATAGACCGACTGCCTTCGTTAAAATCAAGGGACGTCCGTCGATTTCCTTAAATAAGAAATTGAGGGACATCATTAAAGGTTTAACTAAAAGTATGTTTAGCGCAGAGAAGAATAACAATTTTAATCTCAACACAGAGAAATTTCTGCACTTTCTATGCCATCAACAATTGTATAGTTTGCCATAAATGAGTCATAACCATAGTAGATCAAGATTTGAGTCTTGTCGTCATTTATTGTGCTTTAATTTGTGACATAAATATTTTTACAAAATCATGCATTAGTATATGGATATGTATTCTCTTCTGATGAATGCAATAAGGTTTCCTATCAGTCCGGTGATACCTAAAGAAAGGTGTATAATGAGTTATTATCATTATAACCCGACAACAAATTAGTTTATAAGAAAAATTCTTGAGCGATTCCAAATTTATTACCCAATTGGTGTAATTTTGCTTCACATAAAGAAAGATCAATTTTGATCACATAAAATGTTAAGGAAGTATCATGTCTTAATGCAATTGGTGCATTTATATATGGCATAATACATAAATATGCCCTTCAACTTGACTTTATTTCACATTTATACCTTCCATCTTTGGGTATGCACAAGCTAGTATGCATTTAAACTTGTATAAATTTGAACAAATAGACACATGAGTCCTACGTGGCACACCCAAAGTTTAAGTGTCTACCTATGCACACCAAAAGTTGGAGGGCATAAATGTGAAATGACGCCAAGTTATAGCACATTTATGTATTATGTAAATTGAATAAGTAAACACACGTGTCCTACGTGACATATTACACATAGGACGTCATGTAGGATGTGAATTGCCACATAAGAAGCCATGTAGGACGCGTGTGTCTATTTATTCAATTTTGTACAAATCTGATTGCCTACTTATGCACACTCAAAATTGAAGGATATAAATGTCACTCATGACCAATTAAAGCCAAGTTAAAAAGCATATATTATTGATTCAAGGGAAAAGGGTCAAAATGCCCTTAAACTATGCAAAAGGAACAAAAACGCCCTCCATTTGTAGTTTGGTCCAAAAATGCCCTTCCCGTCAATACTTTGGTCCAAAAATGCCCTTATTGTTATTTTGGGTAAAAAAATGCTCATTTTTTCAAATAAATGTATTATTTATTTTCTTTTTAACACATTCTTTTTCTAATAATATTTTTTAAAACAAGCAAATGTTTATCTTACTTCAATTCAGAAAAAAATAAAAATGAAAATATTTCTTATTTTATTATAATTATTTTTTATCGTTATATAAATATAAATTAATGATGGATATATACTATGATCTTATACATATGACATATATTATCTGTCGAAATAGTACATGAAGTCCACTTTTTGCCTGCTTGACCCCTTTCTAGTCTTTGTCAAATCTGAGGCGTTACATAATCGATGTAATAATGATTGGTGATGATGATTACAAATAATGATTAATAGTAATGACTATTGATTTTTGTGATTAAAGGTAGTGATGGTTGTGGTTAGGTTGAGGATTGTGATTGATGGTGTTGGTAGTTGTGGCTGAAATGGTTGTTATGGGCAGTGGTGTAGCTACAACCATCCAAAGGTGTACAACTGGACACCCTTCATCGAAAAATTAGGTTGTATATATATGTCAAATTCTACATTTAAAAGATATATATTTAAAGTTGGACATAACACAATATTGTTTTTGTTTTATTTTGACAGCTATACACCATTATTCTTGGATAACAACTCTGTGTGTATGCAAAGATACAATATAAACTCTGGAATGTGTATAAAAATACAAAATACTGATGTGAGAGTTTCTCTAACCGACAACCATCACTTAAGAGTTATTGTGATGATACATCATTTTGCCTCACGCTGCCAGGGCTGTCCTATACCTTGTCGAGGGGTATAGAACCTGACTACTAAGTGGATCCACTAGTCTATGCTACAAATCACTAAAAAATCATCTAAAAAGTATGACTCTTTTCTACCCATGGTGGCTACATGGTTTATGGGGGCTGGGAGTTGTCTGAACTCTCCCCCATATTTGTCACGATCCAGATCGTCGTGATTGACACCCACACTAACCATCCAGTGGGAGAACCACTACTACAACCAAACTAAGCAACTTAAACAAGACTAAGACAATTAAGTTACGGAAGCAAGTTAATTAACTAACAAATGCGGAAATTAAATACTTAGAACCTGAAAGTCAATGTACCAAAACATCTAAACAAATGATCCAAATCTAAACAAGAAGGGATAAATCCCCAACTGATGAACTAATCAACTAACTAGAACAAATATCTAAGTCCGGAAATGAAGGACATGGACGAAAGAGAATCCCATGGCAGCCTGGAAGAATTAGCTCACCCTTGAATTCGAAGCGACGATCACTGATCTTCTAAGCGAGGTCTGTCAGTAGTCACGTGAAGATTCCATAGTGTACTGGTAGGATCACGCGGCTATCCTACTAGTGCAACATAAACAAGTCAAACAACATTACAATCACATGCACATATATCAACATTCTCATCAATATACATTTATCACAAATCATTGGTCATCTCACGGAACCCAAACCCAAACAGTTAGGATGCCGGAACGTGGCAACCGATCCCATATGTATGCCGGAACGTGGTAACCGATCTCATTTTTATGCCAGAACGTGGTAACCGATCTCATTTTTATGCCAGAACGTGGTAACCGATCTCATTTTTATGCCAGAACGTGAAACTGATCCAAGTTAGTTATGTCGGAATGTGGCTGTCACGCCTCAAATCCCATTAAGACGAACAGGCACCCGATGTCCTAAAGGCCCGAGAGAACCAACATAAGTAGATCCAAAACTTATATACAAGACTTGGTCGTTGAGGCCACAACTTGTTAAGACATACTTGAGCCATATACATTAGTCTACAAAGCCTCTAAAAGATAGAAAACCTTAGAGTAGGTCGGGACAAACTCTGCCTTACCCTTCACTATGATACAATACCAAAATGTACCAAGGACTCAGTAAAGCTTTGAATTAACCTGGAGCTCACCAAAAGTAACTGAGTATCGTGTGCTCCTATTGAGGAGGTCTACTAGCTGGAGTACCTCTGCCTACATCATGAAATGCAGTGTCCCCCGTGAGGGTCGTCAGTACCAAAAAAATGTACTGAATATGTAAGGCAATAACATATATAAAATAAGAGTTCGAATGAAACCAAGTATCAATATATGTGTGCATAAACAGAACAGAAGACCATGTTTGTTAACTCTTGTGGGATCATGTATGACACATTATTGTCTTTACCTTTCTGTGTGTTATGATCTTTATAAGGCATGTGATACAAAATATCAGTTGATCAGTGGTAGAAGAGGATGACCCATGATAGACATTTTAACCCCTGGGAAGCGGTCGTCATAATTCCACAAATTGAGATCGGCCCATGCTAGGCTTTCGCCCCTGAGCTGCCACCCTTATATACCAATTGGGATCAACCCATGCTAGGCATTTGCCCCTGGGCTGCCACCCATAATTATACAGATTGCTTCATTTAGATTCTTTAATCTTTGAGATTGCTATTTTGGTGGTCATAATCATTTTTTATATTTGGAACTACGGACCAGTAGTAGAAGACATGAAAATAATACTTCAAGGCAGTAACAATGACATAAGGAGCTATGTAACATCAATGCATTACTTGTGAGCTGAACTGACACAATTGACTTCAACAGACTAAGAGGAGGATTCACCAAACTTGCTTTTGCAAATACCATTTCTATATCAACACATAGCTGGATAATTACACAAGTATAGAGTAGTGAACATATAATGAAGTAATTCTATACACTAAGGAGAGAAGGAAATATTGTCAGCTATTTGGAGATCGTACGCTGCCACTATGTTTCCTTTACTAGAAATAAAACTTAGGAAATTCACTTATTGATATTAATTGTAAGTATCATATTTCATGCTGAAGAATATTGAATCGAATAGCCTTACATACCTTATCCTCAGACCAATACAACTATCACAATTCAGCCTCCCCTTTTATGTTTTAATCTACAATATAAGCCATGATAAACTAAAATTAGCAGCTATCATACCGTGAGCCTCGTAAAACAGTAGCTAACTTTGACGGATAATGAGCCCATACAACCCTTAAAATAATGTGTATCACCACATCCTCCTTCTCTGCCCAATACATACATTATATATCCTTTTCCAAGATTACCCAAGCTGCACCAACAACAATACACATAAAACAGCCTCAAATATTCTTTATCATACAACCAATTATTGAAATCACCACCCCCTTGAGTTCTTTATAACAACAAACCTATAATTCATCACTCAAACTCATACATAATGAGGAAGAAAATGGAGCAGTGACCTTACCTCAATTTCTGCAACTTCTCCTTATAACTTGAATTCCTCTAGAACTTCAACTTTCCTTCATACTTAAACCAAAAAAAAAGAGAAAAGTATCTTAATAATTAAGGAAAGTGAGCAGTAGCTTGTGGGAACTTCTGCCTTGTACTTATAATTAAGCATGAACAACATGTTTACTAGTCTTCCATGGGAGAATTAAGCTAAATCCATAAGTGTTTCTCTTACCTTGGTTCGCAGATATGAGGGTTTCTTCAAGAATCCTAGAAGGAACTTTAAGGCTGTTGTTTTAATCCTTAAGAGAAAAGAGAGACAGAGAGCTGGATTTAATCCTCAATATTGTGTGTTAAAATGAGTGAGAATAGCAGCCAATATATCTTAGATTGAACTTTCTTCACCTTTAAGAATATCCTCTAGAACCTCCCTTTTTGGTCCATTTTCAGCCATTAATTGGCCAAGTAGGTCAAAAGGTCAAACTAGGTGATGCACCTACTTGCTTTCACTTAGGCTTAAATATATTGGGCCTTGGCAGATTTGACTGTTGGCTTTAATTTCATTTTCATTTTATTTAACTTAGTTTAGGCCTCAAGTGAGTCCATTAGCATAGGCCCAAATCTGATCCATAAACCTTGGCATTTTTAACTAGATCCATATATCTCAAGTATGTGATGCACCTACTTGGTCCTTTGGACTGGTAAATTAGTCAAAGTAGGTGATGCACCTACTTGTCACCTACTAGATTAGTCAAGTCAAACAAGCAACTCACTTATTTTATTCCATTTTCTAAATATTAATCTCTTTTACTTTAACTTAGGACTTAACTTTCAACTTTAAGCTCAATTACCACCTTACCGTCTCGAGTTTATATACTTCCATTTGAGTTATAACTTGCAGTACACATGCTGAAATGTGCAAGGCATCACATCACCTCCCGAGATAGTTTAAACCAACACTAATCATATAAGAAACATGGTCCCTCACCTATACTATAAGGCTATGTCAAATATCACAAGAATAGAACAAGCATATGCGTAATACGGGTTGTTACAGTGGCAACCGATCCCATTCACACACCACAATCACAATCACAAGTACATCATTAAGATCATGCATTTACATCATGATTTCATAGCAAGAATATTCATCTATCTCATTTACAACAAGTGTGATCAACATTGCAACATTCATACATACACAAGTATCATAATGAAGCAAGAACAAGCATACATCACACAAACATAGAATCACAACCATCACTTACCTCGAAACAAGTTTGAAACCCTAGAAAACTTGATCCTTCCCTTTCTGGATTCATTCCGCTTGTTCTTGGTCTACAAACAATCACAATAACACAGGAATCAACAAACAATCGCTAATTACCCGAAACTATAACAATTCTATGAACCCTAGCTCAAATCCATGATCCCAAACATCCAAACTAGGGTTGTTTCCACCGTAAAATCTATAACAAAACCTTCCACCATTAATATTCACCCATTCTATTAAGTTCTACAGATCGAGAAACGAATTCGGGGAGTGAAAAGCTTACCTTTAGCCTCAAGAATGGTGAAAAATGAGTAGAAATCGCCTAGGGGTCGTTCCTTAGCTCTAAAAGTTGAAAAATCCAAATAATGTCGTTTAGGGGTTTATTAACGACATTAAGTCGCGTCTGGCTCGCCAGAGCGGCCTTGATCCCGCTGTAGCGGCGCCGCCAGAGCGACATTAAGTCTCGCCAGAGCGGCATTTTCGAACCAGTGAGATATCCATCCTTTCTACGATTTTAAGTCCCGTCGTACCCTCAACCGCTCCCCATATCCCGCTGTAGCGGCCCCGCCAAAGCGGCACAAATGGAACCAGAGAGTCAACTGAAGAAATTCCAAAATCCCATTTCACTACACATCTCTAACCCACGACGATCAGAAAATACCCCTCACGCTAAGATTGATTTCGGAAGTTCTACTCGCCCGAATTCAATCCTGTAAAGTCGTATCGATTCCTTAACAAGTTATCTAACCACCCATGCAATCAAAACTATAACTACTCCACCCGATTGTTACCAGATTTCCCCACACCTCAAGGACTCCAATTTCGTCCAAATCTGGACAAGGTTGGGAAAATTCAAGTACTACAAAAAAGTTTTTACGGCCCCAATTTTCACCCCGTTGGCATTTTTATATCGACGGAACCCGGTCGTTATAATATCAGTTCTCAATACTACTCTTAAAATATAATATTAGCTCTTATGCTTGAAAACATACTTCTTTTTGTGGTTTGAGATAATTGCTCAAAGCTTAGCTCAAAGGCTCCTCTTGGAAATCAAAGTTTCTTCTCTTGCTTAATTGTGAAAGCATTTACTCTTTACTGAAAACTAGCTCAAAGGCTCTTTTGGAAATCAAAGTTTCCTTTCTTGTTTAAATGTGAAACATTTTACTCTTTGGAAATACATAGTCCCGATATACTCTTTTAAAGAAATGAACTTCAATCTTTACTCTTTACTCAACTCAAATCTCAAGCCTTAAAACAAAGTAAAGACGTTTGTAAAAGACTTTTGGAAAATCTATGAACTTCTCTTAACTTGACTCCTAACTTTCCTTGAATTGAATTATGGATTCAAGGCTCATGATCACATGTTATGAATGATTTCATGTTGTTTAGACGTACCTTAGAGTGTAGGAATCAACTAGGAAACATAGGTACGCTTCAAGGGAACTAGTACGGAAATAAGGGGGAGAAATAGAAAACCTGGCGTCCCTGGCGCTCTGAGTGGCGGGCCAGAGGCCTAACTTCAGAGAACTTTGTGGGGTGCTCTGAGTGGCGCGGCGCCCCACCCTCTGCCTAGGTGTTTGACGACTTTTCTTGCTCGTTTTTCAACTCTAAATCCTCTAAACTCAATTGGGTCCTTCCCCAAACACTTAGATTCGACTACATAATCAAAATATGCAAGAATCTACTCAAAACGACACCTAAATTCATGAATCAAAATCAAGAACTCCTCAACAACTCCAACAATCAAGAACCCAATAGAAACTTCAAACAAATCCATCAAGAACTCAATTTCTAAACCTTCAAGAATCTAAATTTGTTAAAATAAATCATGGTTGATGCATGGGTGAACTAACCCAACGCTATGTGATCTCACATACCTCGTAGGGATCACCCCTTGACGAAATCCACAAGCAATTTTTCAAAAACTTGGTGATTCCTTGCTTCTTCTCCTTGTTTCTCCTCTTCTTTTCTCTTCTCTCAAAACCCTAACTTGTTTTTCAAAAGCGTAAACCGAATCCAATCAGTTTAGACCCCAACTTAATTACCAAAAACGAAATTAATTAATGGAAAACTTACATAAATATACTATATTAAAAAAATATTTACCATTTATAGCAATAATATTTTTTTCACTTGATCACTTTTAATAAATTTATAATACAGTTTTAATATATATTACAAAGAACAATTTATTATTCACATATAATACAAGTTTTATTGATGAATAATACATTTATCACACATTTTAATACACTTATAATACAATGTGTCTATTTCTTACCAAGCAAGCATAACACATTTAAAAAACAATTATAATACATATATTTTGCATACATAATTCACTTTTAATACATATTGCAGATTTAACATAATATTGTTATGTATTGTTATAAATGGTAATAAATAAAAAGTATCGCTAAAATCAGTAATTATTTATTAAAAGGTATCCATCCAAGTAATTTTTCCTTAATTAATTGGGTGGTGAAAAGACCATAATGCCCTTCTAAAATCTGGTTTTGACTTTCCTTATCTAGACAACCCAACTTCAAATGGGCATATATCCCTCATACGAACTCAAAAGCACGCAAACTCGGCGGCGTTGGAAAGAT
This sequence comes from Solanum verrucosum, assembly GCF_900185275.1. Lineage (NCBI taxonomy): Eukaryota > Viridiplantae > Streptophyta > Magnoliopsida > Solanales > Solanaceae > Solanum > Solanum verrucosum. The sequence continues at coordinate 750,591 of NW_026020194.1, forward strand.
AATTCAAAGATCTTTCCTACGGTATCTTTTAGCACACCTAACTCATCCTGAGCTAGGAGTTATGGTCGTTTGAAGTTGACCCAAAACTCATACTTAACTTAATTTTGTCAAATTTCCAGATTTTTCATTCTTTCCAAAAATGACTCTTTCTAATTCTAGCTCTTTCTAGTTGCGGGATGTTACATATTTCATTTAGAAAGTAACTCAAGCAATTTGAATATTTTTTAATTAAATTTTGTTGAAATACAATTTTTGTTTCAAACTAATTTTTTTTAAAAAAATAATAGGATGCCCATTTAATTATTTTATTAATTTTTTTTGAAATACTATTTTGTTTTTAATTATTTTTTCAAATAATAAATATTCATTTTAATTATTTTATTAAATTTTGTTGAACAATTTTTTTTATTTTAGACTATTTTTTTAAGAAACAATAACTATTGTGATTTTAATACAAAAATAATAGGGTTTACTCAGTAGGATATTTTTAAATCGAAAATGATGCATTGCATTGCATCCACCGTTACTAGTGTTGGTGCCTCGCAACACACCATTTTTTTAAATAAACAAAATCGTTTTTAATAAATTTATCTTTCAACAAAATTAAATAATATATTAAAATGAGTATTTTACTATTTGTTAAGAAATTAGTTTAAAACAAAATTGGTGTTTCAATAAATTTAATAAAATAATAAAAATGAGAATCTTATTATTTTTTAAGAAATTAGTTTTAAAAAAATTATGTTTCAATAAAATTTAATAAAAATAATTAAATTGAGCATCTTATTATTTTTTTAACAAAATTGCATTTCAATAAAATTTAATGAAAAAAATATTTAAATTGAATGGGTGACTTTCTAAATGAAATATTCAATAGTTGAGTGACTTTGAGGTTATAAAATAAAGTTGAGTGACTTTCTTTGAAAACAACTACGAGTTGTGTGACTTTTTATAATAAAAAAAAAACATAATTAAGTGACTTTGAAGTTATAAATGAAAGTTAAGTGACTTTCTGTGAAAATAAATATTAGTTGAGTGATCATCGTATGAGATATTAACTCTATAAGTGGGCATTTTCAATGAAATAAGATATGTATGAGCAATCATTTATTACTCATAAGGCTGCCAGGCATGCACCATAATATTAAAGCGGCTTAACTATATTAGTGATCTAAAATTAAATTTGATCAAAAATTCATAAATTATTTTATTTTTAAATGAAATTTATCATAGTTAATTTTTGATTTTTTGAGACATAATATTTTGAATTTGTTAAATTTTTAATAATCCATTTTTTTTTTATATAAAAACTATATTTTCTATAAATAATACTTAATATGTTTTTTGAGAAAAATACTTATAATTTACTATCGAAAAGAAAAAAACTTAAGGCTACTTTTGTGGAGCTACCTCTGATATTCCAGCAACCTGACAAAAGACTTTTTTTTTATAAAAAAAAAAACACGTGGGGGAAATGTCATATATTTGAGAAATAAATCTATCTAAAATAAATCATATAAATTATATAAGATTTGAAAGTCAGTCGATCTTTTTATTTTTTTCAAAATAATTTAAGTTGCTAATTGTTGTAATTCATAGACTATAGTACCTTTTATGTAATTTCAAATAAGTATATATGATTTCGTTTGTCAATCAATTTTTAAATATATATTTTTAAAAAATATTTCAAGTTGCTAATTATTAAGATTTATAATACTTTTTACGTCGTTTTCAAATAATACATGTTACTTCTTATGTACCAACTTATATGAAATCGATAGAATTTCAAAAATCGATCAGATTTTTTATATGTCTTTTAAATATGTTAAATTGTTAATTATAATGATTTATAATATTTTTACACAGTTTTTAAATATATTAGTATCTCTTTTTGAATGAAATCTAACGTTAGGAATTGTTTGGCCTTATGCCTACTTTATTTATTGTCCTCGTAGAAGTAAAGACGTACACAAAATTGCTTCTTAGCGAATTTGAAAAAATATCCCTTTTTAGGTGGAATAATGAGGACAAGAAAGCGGTGAAAAAATCTTCTTATTTTTGGCAATCAAAGAATTATTCTAAACAAACTTCGATAATTAATTTATAGTTCAAGTTACCATATAATACTTATTATTATTTTGTTTAAATATTAATAATAAGTGAATATATTAAAAGAAATAAGTATTTATAAAATTGAATTGAACGTGTAACTTTTTTTATTCTGTGTCCGTGGATGTAAGTTAATCTCAAAAACCTTTACCTATCATATTCTTGTGTCGTTACTTTAGTGATTTGAACATTCAAATTCCGGAGTAACATGATGGATGCATTCTGCTTCAAAATTAAACGTTAAAAATATAGGACATTTTTTAAAAATTATTATTATTATTATAAAAAAATACACATAATTTTTCCGGGTAGGTTTATAAAAAATCAAATGGGTTTTTAGAATTTGACTGATTTTTTTGTTTTTAAAAAATTTAATGATGTGGCTGAATCATTGTTCGTTACGTGGATAAAATGGTTTTGCGAAATCAGATGGGTTTTCCGTTAACCCATATAATGATATATGGATGAGCCTTTTCTCATACGGAAGTTGCATAGATGAGTTAAACTTTTAACGGATAACATAAATAAAAAAGTCTTTTGTGATAAATAAATGAAGCCAGCCGGCCTACACATTATTAAAGTCTATTCTTATAGAAATTAAAGAAGTAGATACCTGATAATTAGCATTCGAAAAGTATAAGATTATCAATACAGAACTTGTTCCTGTAAATATAACTTTGGATATTGGATTTCCTTATTCTAACTCAATGACTTTGGTATGGGCAAGTCTAGTGGTTTTTCTATTTGTATATGCCTTGTATGTGCTACTAAACATTCACAAGAGGAAAAGGTTTCCTCCAAGTCCAACAGGCTTTCCCATTTTAGGACATCTTCATTTGTTAGCTGGTAAAAATCCACACAAAGATTTACAAAAACTAGCCAAGAAACATGGTCCTATTATGTATGTGCAATTGGGACTGGTACCTGCAATCGTTGCCTCGTCTGTTGATGCAGTCGAGAAGTTCCTCAAGACAAATGATCACATCTTTGCTAGTAGGCCTCATAGTGAGGCATCTCAATATTTGTCTTATGGACAGAAGAATTTGATATTTGCAAAGTATGGTGTGTATTGGCGCAACATGCGCAAATTGTGCACTGTTCACCTTTTAAGCAATCACAAGATCAATTCATTTCAATCCATGAGAAAGCAAGAAGTTCAACTTCTGATTGAATCCATTAAAAAGGAAGCTCATGATCGCGTAGTTGTTGGTCTTAGTGCAAGGATTTTGTCCTTGAATGCTAACTTGACTTGCTTGATGATGTTTGGAAAGAAGTACATGGATGAGGACTTGGATAAGAGGGGATTCAAAGCTATTGTTCAAGATGTTGTGGATTTAGTATCCACACCAAATCTTGGAGGTTTTTTTCCTTTCCTTGGAGTTATTGATCTCCAGGGTCTCAATCGCAAACTCAAGGATCTTTCAAAGGTGTTTGATGAGTTTCTTGAGAGGATTATTGATGAACATGTCGAGTATCATGATCGGGATCAAACTAAGGACTTTGTGGACACCATGATGGACATAATGCAATCTGGAGAAGCAGAATTTCAGTTTGACCGTCGTCACATAAAAGCTATCCTCTTGGTATATATGTACTTTCATCCCATTTATAAGTCATATATACTAGTATAAGCTTAATATATAACAAATTCCCCTGTTTCCTTTTATATACAGGACATGCTTCTGGCTGCAATGGACACTACAGCATCAACTGCAGAATGGATACTCACCGAACTTCTTAGGCATCCCCAAGTGATGAAGAAACTCCAAAACGAGTTGCAAGAAGTGGTAGGCCTTGAAAGAATGGTAGAAGAATCAGACTTGGAGAATTTAAACTACTTAAACATAAATGAGGGCCTGAGGCTGTATCCTGCAGTGCCACTATTTTTTCATGAGGCCATGGAAGATTGTGTAGTCGACGATTTCCACATACAAAAGGGATCCCGAATCATAATAAATTGTTATGCGATTCATAGGGATCCAAATGTTTGGCCTGACCTGAGAAGTTTTTTCCTGAGAGATTTGTTAGGAGCAGTATAGATGTTGAGAATATAAAGTATGAAATTAGTTAGTTAGTTGATGAACAGTAAAATTAGTTAGTTAGTTGTGAACAATAAAGTTAGTTAGAAATTCAGTTAGAATCAAGTTTGTTGATTAGTGATTTTGTATATATATCTCCACATTGTAATACTTGTTCTTTCCAATTCACATTCAATAAAAGATATTTTTTCTCCATGAGTTTTCTCTCTCGATTGCTCTCTCTCTCTCACCAATGAGTTCTCCATTAATGGAGTTTGGGAGCTCACATTGTTCATTTTATCATGGTATCAGAGCACATGGAATTGCTCCTATCTTCTTTCCGCTTCCATTTCATTTTGTGAGCTTCATTTTTCTTTTATGTGAATTTTTGTTTGATCTGGTTGTTGTCGACTCGATCTTCGATCTGTCAGTTTCGTCTTGTGAATCCTATTTGATCTGGCTGTTTTCAACTTGATCTTCTTCCCAATTTTCAAATCACCATGGTTGATTCTTCAGCTGATTCGATTCCGAATGCTTTTGCATCTACTGTTAGGGTAGAAATCCCTAGTCCTTTCTACTTGCATCCATCTAAGAATGCGAGTTCATCCCTATTACCTGCAGTTTTCGATGGGACTGGTTACAGATCCTGGAGAAGAGCAGTTCTCAGGGCTTTATCTGTTAAGAGCAAGACATGATTCATCAATGGGAAGGTTGTGAGACCTGATCCTACTGATCCTAGCTTTCAGCAATGGGAAAGGTGTGATGATATGGTCACATCTTGGATCCTGAACTCCTTGTCACCAGATCTGCGTGATAGTCTGCAGTATGTCAACAATGCTCAGGAACTTTGGGGAGAATTAGAAGAAAGATACGATCAAACCAATGGTTGTAAATTGTACCAGCTTCAAAAGGAGATTAATGACCTTGTCCAAGGCACTCTGGATATCACTGGTTACTACACCAAAATGAAGAAACTCTGGGAAGAAATGAGCATTGTCGATATCAGCTCTCAGTGCAATTGTGTGGGCACTTGTGGTGGTAAAACAAAATTGGTTAAAGCTGAACAAGATCGCAGGCTTATACATTTTCTAATGGGTTTAAATGAGATGTATACTGCAGTCCGAGGCAACATTCTCATGATGAATACTCTGCCAAGTATGTCTCAGGCTTTTGTCATCTTGTCCCAAGAAGAGAAGCAAAGGGAAGTAAAACCTCACAACTACACTGCCTTGGATTCGACCTCTCTCAATGTTTTTGCCTCGTCTAACAATGTTGCAGGTTCCAAAGGTCCTAAGACCAATTTTAATTCTAATAGGGGAAACACAGGAGGTTATGGAAACTCAAACACAAATGTGTTTAGAGGGAATTCCAGCACTGGAGGTCTTCATTGTTCTGTGATTTCTGCAAGAAAACAGGATACACTAAAGATAGATGTTACAAGCTCCATGGTTATCCCACCAACTCTAAGTTCTCCAAGGGTAAAAGTTCAAATTCAGCAGCAAATGTGTGTGCTTCTGAAGTTGACAGGAACCAATGTGAAAATGATAATGAACTGAGTAAGCAAATGCCTTTGAATTTGTCTAAAGGCCAGTATGAGCAGCTGCTAAATCTTTTAGGATCTCTACATGCTAATCATGGAACCAACAACTCTACGAATATGCTAAGTGGAGTTGTGAACCTGGCAGGTATACTAGTTTGTTACTCTTCAATTACTGATATAGGTGATCTCTCTTGTAAATGTGTTAGATTAACTGCTGGTTCTTGGATTATAGACTTAGGAGCATCACATCACATGACCTATAACAAAGCCACACTCACAAATATCAGCACACTGCCATACCCTTTCTTAATTACCTTACCAAATGGTTATAAAGTTAAAGTGATTGAAATTGGTGATGTTTGTTTAAATCAAGTACTGACTCTGAGGAAAGTAATGTTTGTGCCTAGTTTTAAGTTCAATTTAATCTCAGTTCACTGCCTTGCATTGCAACTCAAAGGTGTAGTCAGTTTTAACACTTCTTCTTGTCTATTGCAGGGCCCTTGTCTGAAGAGCCCTATGGAACTTGGTAGAGCTAAAAATGGTTTATACTTCTTGTGCTCTATATTTCACAATTGTCATCCTCCTTCTGCTGGCAGCAAAATGACTCATGTTGCTGCAAAGTTTTTCCCCAGTCATAGTAGTCATTCTCTAGTTAATTGTACTAAAAGTTCAACTGACAATGTATGTCAAGCTTCATCTTCATCATCTACTGTAAAATACACTCATTATATCAATAAAGAAGTATGTTCAATTTCTAATTCTGCTTCTTGTTCTACTGCTGATTGTTCCCCTGCTGAGACTTATACTGATGAATTCTTATGGCATGCTAGACTAGGCCATGTACCCTTTGTAAACATGAAAAGTATTTCCACCATACCTATCCATTTTTCCACAAAAAAGCCTTTTACTTGTGCTATATGCCCTATGGCCAGGCAAACTAGAATGCCATTTCCTGAGAGCACAACCTCCACCACCAAAGCATTTGAATTGCTTCACATTGATCTATGGGGTCCATACCACATTCCCACTCATGATGACTACAACTATTTATTAACCATGGTAGATGACAACACTAGATCAACTTGGACACAATTACTTAAATGCAAAAGCAATGCCTTACAAACTATCAAAGCCTTCAGCTCACTCATAGAGAATCAGTTTCAAACCAAATTAAGAACCATCAGGTCTGAAAATGGTTTGGAGTTTACCTCCAATGAAGCTAGCCAGTTTTTCCAAGAATAAGGGATAATACACCAAAGGTCTTGCCCCTACACACCCCAACAAAATGGTGTGGTAGAGAGGAAGCATAAGCACTTTCTTGAAACAGTTAGGGCCCTCCTTTTTCAATCTAGATTACCTATGAGGTACTGGGGGAATGTGTCCTAACAGCTACATACATCATTAACAGATTACTTACCAAACTCTTGAAAAATAAATCCCCATATGAGTTATTGTATCACAAACACCCTACATATTCTCATCTTAGAAGTTTTGGTTGTCTAAGCTTTCCCACTACTTTAAAAACCCATAAGGACAAGTTTGAGCCACGGGCTACACCACACATATTTGTTGGCTATCCTTTCAATACAAAAGGTTACAAGGTTTTGGATTTAGCTACCAAAAGAATTCATGTGTCTAGGGATGTTGTTTTCCATGAATCCATCTTTCCCTTTGTAATTTCTCTTGTTGGCTCCAGTTTTGCTTCTGTTTTGAATTTACTTGTTAATCATTCTACCAACTTACCTAGTATGTCTAGCACAATCAACATTTTTTATACTATTGATTTACTGGATACAAACACATCACATCAAGTCACAGATAACCAAGTAACCATTAACACTGCAGCCCCAAACATCACTACTACACCATCCATACCTGCACATATTTCATCATGTGATGCTCTACATGCCCCTAGAAGAACAACTAGATCCCTTCATACCCCCACTTATCTAAAAGACTACAACTACACTTTACTTAACCTACACTCTTCTACCTTTGTTACATCAAGCTCACACCCACACCACTCTCTCACCTCTTTTGCCACTAACCATGACAGTATTTGCTTCACTTCTTTTTGTCCTGATAGCCAGCAGTTGGTTGAAAACATTACACATGACTGTGAACCTTGTTCATATGAAGAGGCAATCTTGTCTCCTGCCTGGCAGAAGGCAATGACACAAGAGTTTGAGGCATTATATGCCAACAATACTTGGGAATTGGTACCTCTGCCCAAAGGGAAGAAATCCATTGGTTATAGGTGGGTGTATAAGATCAAACACAAGGCAGATGAGAGTGTGGAATGATTCAAGGCAAGGCTGGTAGTTAAAGGATACACTCAACAAGCTGGGATAGACTACACTGAGACTTTTTCTCCTGTGGTTAAAATGACCACTGTTAGAACTTTGATCACTTTGGCTGTTAAGAAAGGTTGGAATTTGTATCAGCTAGATGTCAACAATGCCTTCTTTCATGGTGATTTGAATGAGGAAGTGTATATGACATTACCACAAGGTCTTATGGTAGATGGTATTAACATGGTGTGTAAATTGAAAAAATCATTGTATGGTTTGAAACAAGCTAGTAGACAATGGTATGATAAGTTGACAAGCAATCTTTGTTCTAGAGGATACACACACTAAAATAGTGACTATTCACTGTTTTTTAAAAGAAAATGATGCTCTTCTTTGGTCTTTGTTGCAGTATATGTTGATGACGTAATCTTGACTGGGACTGACCTAGAAGAAATTGACTCCTTAAAGTCTTTTCTACATGATCAGTTCAAGATAAAAGATTTGGGCAAATTGCATTATTTCCTAGGGTTAGAGATATTGTATAGGCATGATGGTGCTTTGATTTCACAAAGAAAGTTCACCACTGATCTTTTGAAGGAATTTGATTGTTTGAATTACAAGACTGTTGCATCACCACTGGACTGTACTGTAAAATTGCAGGCTGCTGATGGCAAGTTGTTGCCTGATCCTACTCTTTACAGAAAAGTAGTAGGTAAGCTTAATTTTCTCACAAATACAAGGATGGATATATCTTATAGTGTACAACAACTCAGTCAGTTCATGCAGACTCCTAGAGAACCACACTTGAAGGCAGCTTACCATGTTCTCAGATACTTGAAGCAGGATCCTTCATTGGGCATTTTTATCTCCAATACTCCTGCACTCAGTGTCAAAGCTTTCTGTGACTCGGACTGGGCAACTTGCCTTGATTCAAGAATGTCAGTTAGTGGTTATCTAGTCCTTTTGGGTGATAGTCCCATTAGTTGGAAGTCCAAGAAGCAAGCCACAGTGTATTTGTCCTCTGCAGAAGCAGAATACAGCGCTGTAAGACAGGTGGTAGGGGAATTGGTCTGGCTTGAGAGGTTGCTGGCTGAATTATCAGTAAATTGTCATTTGCCCATACAAGTTTTCTATGATAGTCAAGCAGCAGTGCATACTGCCAAGAATCCAGTCTTCCATGAGAGGACTAAACACATAGAAATAAACTGCCATTTTGTCCGAGATAAACTTCAAGAAGGTCTAATTTCACTTCACCACATTCCTATAGAATCCCAGTTGGCAGACATCCTCACCAAGGCCCTAACTGGGGTTAAACACACTACTTTATTATGCAAGTTGTCTGTAAATCCATCACCTCCAACTTGAGGGGGGGGGGGGGGGTGTTGAGAATATAAAGTATGCAATTAGTTAGTTAGTTGATGAACAATAAAATTAGTTAGTTAGTTGTGAACAGTAAAGTTAGTTAGAAATTCAATTAGAATCAAGTTTGTTGATTAGTGATTTTGTATATATATCTCCACATTGTAATACTTGTTCTTTCCAATTCACATTCAATAAAAGATATTTTTTCTCCATGAGTTTTCTCTCTCGATTGCTCTCTCTCTCACTAATGAGTTCTGCATTAATAGAGTTTGGGAGCTCACATTGTTGATTTTATCAATAGATTTTCGTGGACGTGACTTTCAACTTTTACCATTTGGCTATGGGAGAAGAAGTTGTCCTGGAATGCAGTTGGGAGTTACCATCGTTCGCCTTATGGTGGCACAGTTGGTGCATTGCTTTGAGTGGGAGCTTCCAAATGGTATTCAGCCTTGTGATTTAGACATCGATGAGAAGTTTGGGATGGTAACATGTAGAGAAAAGCCTTTGATGGCTATTCCTACTTATAGACTAAAGAAATGATGCAAATACAATGTAACATATATAGTAAGAGAACTAGTATTTCTAAACTTCAACATTTTATTACAAGAAACATTGAAAGTTCTACTATATGATTTTGTGATTGTTGTGTGCTTTCCCTGCTATTCTACAAATATTGCATTGACAGTACATCTACACCTAATAAAATTGGTATCTTCCAAATGTCTCATTGTAAATACAATTGACCTCTTCTCTCTTGTTTCCTATTGATGAATGTGTTTTAACAAGTCGAGAGATGAAAGTTCCTAACTGAAGAATCGTCATTGTAACGACTAACGACCCAATTTTCCTAAGTCGTGATGACACCTAACTATTCCCACATCAAGGAAATCATAACCAAATAAGTGAACAATGACATAAATAAAATGTCAAGAATACAGTGGAATGTGTAGCAAACCTCAATACATAGGATATAGCTTGTTGTATTTTGGGTTTTGATGAATTAACAAGCTAACTAGGACCATGTAAAAGGACCTGGTCCTCTGAGTTTTCGTTTTACAGGACAAGCCAACAGCTATAAAAACTGCAGTGGTTGGTAGGCACTGCAGCAGAGGCACGGAAAGGACAACAGTCCTCGACCAATGGCGTGCTACTAAGTTGTTTTGTCTCTCTTATACAATGGATATGTTGACAAGAAACAACCTTGTTTTTGCAACCAAGATTATTCAAAAGCAAAAGTCATTTTCAAAGAGGAACTACTTTCACATGCAACAAGGGACCTGATTGAGTGTAGCAGCGTCTTAAGTTGTTATTTGAGTTTATTGTCTTATGCTCTCATATTGTAGATCTATTCCTATATTATAAATGATAATAGATCATGTCAGTTTAAAGGATTATGAGTTGAGTTTGTGGCTAGAGTTAACCTAGTTGTGTTTGCTTGAAGTTTATGTTAATTAGAGGTAGTTGATATAGTGAGCAATAGAGTTATTTCTTTGTGTCTTGTAATATAGGTGTTACAAGGTGCTTAGGATTAAGAGTTTAATCCTTTGTGAGTACTCGAGTTTGTATTCACAAGTTGCTTGAAGTTATTGGAGCTTTAAGAAATCATGTTTGACAGGTTGTGGTTTTTCTTTCCTTGAGCAAGGACGTTTCCACGTAAACATTTGTGTTCTTTACTTTAAACATTTAAATTACTTTTTGTTACTAGAACAGTCAAGGGACCTGGTGTCCTGACTGGTGGTGGACTCATACAACCTCGTTGATACTCGGGTCCAAACCTGCACAAAATGCATAAACTACTTATGCATCCTCAATTGTTAGCTTTTACACTAATAACTACAATTCTTTTGAATGACAATTTTTAACTAACCTAACGAAAATCATGACAACACTGAATAGATTAAAAGATACTTCCTATATCCCATTTATGTGAAGGTGTTACTGTTTGAAGAGTCAAGCGATTTTTAAGAACTCAAAACAACTATGATAGTCCTTTCAGTAAAATACGTTGAGAACTCAAAACAACTATGATAGTCATTATGAACTCGATTTCGCCAACACAATTCACTAAAAAGTCGTTTTCTTTTATTTTCTAGGTCTTCTTATGTTCCAAGAGGGGCATTCTTTCTCTTTTACCCATTATTAACTTCCCCAACTCCATGTTATAACCTAATAACATCCTTATACATGAATCAACATCCGCATTTCCTAACAAGGGCGGTTCAACGTAATCGGAGGCCTAAAGCAAAATTTCAATTCAAAGCCTAAAATATAAACAAACTTCGTGTACGTATTTATTCAAATTTTATTTTTCTAACACTATTTAGAAGAAATTTAATATTGTTTTTTTTAGCTATTAGTTTTAAGTAAGATTTTATCAGCTCAACATTCAAATACATCCTTTCAGTGAGGCAATTATTATATGAATTGTTAACATAATTCTATAAGTAATAAGTTGACAAATATTAAATAAAGATAAGAGTAGAATCATAGAATCTCAAGAAGTTGATGACTTGGTATACCCCATTTTAATATGCTTGTTGTAATGCTTGAAACTTAAATTTTAAAACAAATAAAAAAGAATTTGTAATACACTTTGTTCAACACTTTTCACTATTAATTCTTATTTAACAAAGTACAAAAGATGTTAAAGTGGGTGAAATAATATATTTTTAAAAATATTATACTTTCTATCTTAAATAATCAATTTTTTCTATAAAAATTTAACACATAATTTATTCTTAAAAAAAAAAATTGGGCCCCCCAAATTAGGCATAAGCCTTATTTTACAAAGCATAGAGCCGCCCCTATAATCCCTAATTCTTCTTTCCCAAAACTAAAGAATGTCAAGAAAGAGATTTTTCCAAGTTCAAGATTCTATTCAAGAATCCTAGAATTTTCCAATCAAGATTCTTCACAAACTTCATCTCGAAGACGTCTATAGAAGGATTTCTCAAGTTCAAGTTATAAAGTTGTAAGTCCAAAACTTTTTTCTAATAATTCGTGAAATTCAGGTATGCGAGATTTCATTAATAGGTTTTTTTCACCAATTAAATTTCAAAGAGAACTCCGTATTTCAATTATTTGAAATCTATAGAAATCTAGGTTTCTTATGATCAACATGAAATTCAATTTTAATTTCTCACTACTAAAAAACTGTCAAAAAATGACGGCAGAAGATCGACGCAGTCACCTCCGTAGCTTTTTAGCTCGACGCTTTATTTTAATTTTCATTTTTTTATTTCTAAAAGGCGACGCAATTCGTCGCTTTTCTGGAAATTTTATTTTTGAAAATCCCAGAAAAGCAACGGACAAAAGGACTCTGTCCGTCGCTTTGCTGGATAATTTATTTTTGAAAATCCCTGAAAAGCGACGGACAAAACCACGCTATCCGTCGCCTTTCTGGGATTTAAAAATAAATAAAACCCTGAAAAGCGACGGACAAAACCATGTTGTCCGTCGCTTTTTCTGCAATATTTTTGACAACAGAAACTGGCAGTTTCTACTGCCCACCTGCAAATGCAATTCAATTCAATTCTACACTATTTAGCCCAATCAAACACACACAATTATAAACAATCTAAACAAAACATAAAACAACAAACTTAAAATAACATTCAAAAGTATTTAAATCACAAATTAAAAACTTATAAAGTCTTTCAAAATTCGTTTCAAATTTTCAAAAAGTTCATAAATATCCAGAGATCTAAACTAGGGAGTGGGATCTACATAATCATCTTCATCACTCTCGTCGTCGGTGTCATCGAGAGCCGAAGTAGTAGGTCGTTGAGCGAGGTTCATCACTTGTTATTTGATTTGCTAAACGGTCTCACTCATGCTTTCTTGTTCAGCTACTCTTCTTCGCTCCGACTCTGCCAGTGCCACTGTAAGTTTAGCTATTTGAGCCGACATAGCAACAATCTGAACACCGTTAAGTGCCTCAGCTTGACGTGATGATCCAATACCTTCTAAGTCTGAATGGAGTCGTCTTACATCGTTTCGAAAGCCTAGACCATAAACTATACCCTTGTATGTTCTCCCTACCACTTTTTCTTTCCAAATTTGGGTGGAAAGTTCAGGTGTCAATTGGACCGAACTATCTAGATTCTCAGCGACGTACTGATGAAACTCATTTTGCATATTAAATATAAAAATTGACATCAATATATATACATGTCATAAATATATTCACTATTAATATATATTATTCATATTAAATAACTTACAAAAGTTCGTTCGGCCCTTTCCTCCGCCCACACATTCAGATCTGACTCATTTTCTTTCTTCCTAACACGAGTCTTCTTGAAAACCTCCGGTTCAATGGGAATGCGTTCCAATTTTTTTTCCTATAAATAAAAACTAAAATTTATAACGATATATATGAATCAACTAATTATTTATTTAAACGTTTGAATTAGAACTTACCATCTCTCGTGCAATTGTTCCAATGGTCTTTGCACCTCCGGTGTGCAACGAGTCACCTTTAAGACTGCCTCTAGCCTTTTTGGCTTAATTCCAACAACTAAATCCAACAAAAAAATCACATTATTTAATTTAACTTATTTAAACAACTTGACCTTGTTTAGTTTTGACTTAATTCCAACAACTAAATCCACCAACTAAACCACATTATTTATTTTAACTTATTTAAACAACTTAACAACTTTTTAACTTTAATAAACTAGTTTAGTATTGACTTAATTCCAACAATTAAATCCACCAACTAAATCACATTATTTATTTTAATTTATTTAAACAACTCAACAACTTTAACTAGTTTGGTTTTGACTTAATACAACAACTAAATCCACCAACTAAACTACATTATTTATTTGAACTTATTTACTCAACTTAAACAAGTTTAGTTTTGACTTAATTCCAACAGCTAAATTCACCAACTAAACCACATTATTTATTTGAACTTATTTAAACAACTTAACAACTTTTTAACTTGAACTAGTTTAGTTTTGACTTAATTCCAACAACTAAATCCATCAACAAAACCACATTATTTAATTTAACTTATTTAAACAACTTAACAACTTTAACTAGTTTAGTTTTGACTTAATTCCAACAACTAAATCCACCAACTAAACCACATTATTTATTTGACCTTATTTACACAACTTAACAACTTTAACTAGTTTAGTTTTGACTTAATTCCAACAACTAAATTCACCAACTAAACCGCATTATTTATTTGAACTTATTTAAACAACTTAACAACTTTTTAACTTGAACTAGTTTAGTTTTGACTTAATTCCAGCAACTAAATCCATCAACAAAACCACATTATTTAATTTAACTTATTTAAACAACTTTTTAAAGCTAAGTGTCAACACTAGATGAACACAAATCGATCTTGCAAGAAAATCAATTTTGTCATCAATAGGATCAACTAGTGTTGGTACTTATGCTAAACAAACACATTATTCCTAAATTAAAGCTTAATATCAACACTAGATGGATATCATCAATAAGATCAACTAGTCTTGGTACTTATGCTTAACAAACACTCGATGGACACAAAAAAATTATCACAAAGTTAATTGAGTTCAAAATTCAATTATTAAGTTCAAATTAATTGAGGTCATCAAGAATTAGTAATTAAGTTCTAAATTCAATGTTCAAGTTCTAAATTCAAGTTCATATCAAAGTTCTAAAATTAGTTATACATAAACTTCAAATCCAAAAATTAGCTAGTTATTATATTCAAGTTCAATAACTATATTCAAGTTCTAATTAAATTCATCATGTATATCCAATTTCTAAAATTAATTATACATAAAATTTTAACTCAAGAATTAATTAGTTATATTCAAATTTCAAAATCAAGTTCTAAATCTAACTTCAATTCATCAAATTTCAATTCATCTAGATTAACACTCCACTAACTTATAACAATCAGTCAATCCTAACTAACATCAAAATCCCTAAATCATTCACTAGCTAACTAACAATCAATCAAACTTATAACAATCAATAACAAACAAATTCAATACTAATTAACAAAATCAAAAACCCTAAATCATTCACTTACTAACTAACAATCAATCAATAAAAAAACTAATTCAATACACTATCAAACACAATCAACCATTCAATAAAACACAAATTCAATAAACTAATTAACATAATCAAATATAATTAAAATTGAAAAAAATTAAAACTAATTTGATAAAACCCTAACCTTAAATTAATGGAGAAAGAGACAATGGAGAGAGGAAGCAGCGACGGCAGTAGCGATTCCGGCAGCGGCGTTGACAGCAGCGGAGGTGGCAAGCGATGGCGATGGCAAGCAACAGAGGCGGCAGCAGAATCTTTAGAGAGAAGGAAGAGAGGGAAAATGGGGAAAAACACATCTGCTATTTCAGATATTTAATGAAAAGAGACGGACATCGTCTCCCCGTCCGTCACTTTTCATTTAAAAAGTTGAGCAACATTTTGACCAAAAAGCGACGGGCAAAGAGACACTGTCCGTTGCTTTTTAAAAATAGTTGACCGACCTATTTCGACTAAAAGCGATGGACATAAAGATGTCGTACGTCACTATAATAAAAACAAAATTTAATAAAATAAAATAAATATAAAGTGATGGACAACATTGTTAATATTTTAATTAATATATAATTATTTTTAATAAAAGCGACGGACGGCGTCAATATATATATATTAAATAAATAATTATTAATTTTATATCTATTTGGCGCAAAAATCCGCGAAAAAAACGATGGACTATGAGATGCCGTCCATCGCTTTTTGTAAAATAATTTTAAAAATAGTTATTTTATTAAAAAGCGACGGATAGTGTGGCAAATGGCGTCACTCTTTTGTCCCTCA
Organism: Solanum verrucosum; assembly: GCF_900185275.1. Taxonomy (NCBI): domain Eukaryota; kingdom Viridiplantae; phylum Streptophyta; class Magnoliopsida; order Solanales; family Solanaceae; genus Solanum; species Solanum verrucosum. Next base: position 766,748 of record NW_026020194.1, read on the forward strand.
TTTTTTAGCAGTTTTTTAGTATTGTCTTCTCACGGATAGTCTACAAATACATGGTTTTCCATATATTTCGAGTATATTTTCAAGAATCCTCAGGACAAGTAAATTTCATGTCTGTAGACTTATATCTTTTAAATTACATGTCTTAGTCAGAATACATAAATTTTCATGATTTGTTTTACATTCAGTTTTTCAATTCAATGTGCATAAGAGGCCTACAAATAAAGTATCTATTACTTCACTTCTAGGTTTTAGTATTTAGGAGCTTCAGCTCATAACATTAAAATATACGACATGCATGACATCTAGATATGTCATCAATGTTTTTGAACATTTTCCCAAAAGTAAGATCTTTATTAGTATGGTATCCGGAATGTCATCAATGATCGTGGATCAGTTTTCTTATACAAACAAAGTTCACTAGTAGTATGACAATCAAGTATGGCATCCATGATTATGAAAAACATTCTCAGAAGCTATCGGTTATGTTCGGTTGGAAGTAGTGCTTAGCATCAAATTGGACTAGGGCTAGTATACCTAAGTCTCAAAATTACGTGTTACCATAAGTTTTTTTAGCCCATAGTGGACACATTTTATAAGATTAACGGTGCCACATCAGATCAGATCAACTTTTACCTCTTGGCAAGTTATGTTTGACCCTTTTCAATGGGGATTATACATCAACTTCATGTTTAGGTCAAATTTTTATATGTCGATTAATAGTATCTTCCACAATTTAATCTCACTTATTGCATGACCTTGTATTCAGTTATTTCAATTAATATTTATCAGTTGCGTATTTTACTACTTGATCATTTCATCAAATTTATTAGTTTTGTATTCAGTTAGTATCTCGAATTCTTCATGTTGAGTTTTACAAATTATCATGCATATCTCACATACTCAGTACATTCAAATACCTGATCTGTTGCATATATTATTCATGTGATTTAGATTCAGATGCTTCTATTAGGATCCTGGTCATGCATATCATAGCTTACAACCAGGAGGTAATGAGTTCTCTTTGTTTGAGGACTCAAGTCAATTTGTAATTCTAGTATCTTATTTCTTTTCATATGATCATGTCTTGACTACATGTATTCAGTATTAGTAGAAGTTTCATAGACAATCAGTTAGAGTTAATGTATTCAATCTACTTAGTCTCAGTTTCTTTATAGATTATAATTATTGTAAACCAATCTTTGTTCAGTAATGTCTTGAACCAACTTATTCCATAATTATGCTTCCACTCAGCCATTTAAGTTCTTATTTATGTATATATTTAGTTGATTATGACTTATGTCAATATCAATGGTTAGCTCGGAATCACTTGTGACTCTAAGCATCATGTTATGAGTTACGACTAGGACGTACTCTCTGATCGTAACACATATGAACTGTTATGTTGTCTTGATAGTGTAAAAACCTATCTGTACGTGCATAGTCACAATTTTGTAAATGATAAATAGTTATCGATTAAAATATTCACCAATTCAGAAAGGAAAAATACATAAAAGCATAATACATAAATATGTCATTTAACTTGACCCTAACTCATATTTATGTCTTTCAACTTTAACTGTGTACAAATAGACACATAAACTTGTATAAAGTTGAATAAATAGACATATGCGTCTTACGTGACATCCTACGTGACAATTTGAGTCTTACATGATGTATGTCACATATGACTCATGTGTCGGACGCGGCTCCCCTCCAGTGGCCATCCTCTCCAGTTCGTCCAGTATTGCCTTATATTTGTTACACGTGTCCACTTAAAATTTCAATGGATGTGATCTATTTATTAACTACTATATACTAACCATAGTTAAAGAGAGTCTTTACAAAGTATAATCTGGCAAATTGTATTTAGTCCATATTCATCCCCAAACTTGGAAGTTCCGCCGGCATAATTGATAGGCTCTCTTATTGTTTCATAACACTGTAAACAAAAGTTTGTAAATTGAATTGCACAAAGAAAAATCTACCACCAAGTAAAACTAAAGCAACGATTTCAACAAAAAGGGAACAAATTGCCGGTCAAGATAAAGATTTTAGGTCTCTGATAAAAGTATATATGGAATTCAACCATGGACGGACAATTGGTAACAACAATTGAAAGCTAACATCTCTTGAATCTTTTTCCAAGTCAAACGAGTAAGTGATGATTTGGAAGATAACTACTTCAAAACACTCTGTATAGTAAGACTAGTTTTACTTTAAATAAGCCAGATACATGCATAATTTTTACAAGTCAGAACAACACTATGTTTCATGATTTATGTATTCTTTCGAGATTGGTAAGGCTAATTTTTATTTAGGATATCAATGAATAAATCACATTATGTGATGAAAGTCCAGTATTTAATTTTGCGAGTGCGAAATTCTGGGTGGTTCGCCGGCGGAGGAGAAGAGGGCTCTCTCTGCGACATTTGAAAGAAAGAGGAAACTAATTCTGGTACAGTGTAATGAAAAGAAAAGAGACTATAGTTAAGATATTTTAGTTAGTAAATAAATCATGTCCGTGGAGTCACAAACTAGACACGTGTAACAAATATAAGGCAGCACTGGACGAACTGGAGAAGATGACCACTAGAGGGGAGCCGAGTCCTTAGGTGTCTACTTATTTAATTTTATACAGATTTAAATATTTATTTATGTACACTCAAAGTTAAACGACATAAATATAAAATGAGGCTAAGTTATATGAATTATGCCATACATAAATGTGTCTTTTAATTTGGTTTCAATTGACATTTATGCCCACCAACTTTGAGTATGCACAATCAGACTCTTAAACTTTTATAAAGTTGAACAAGTGGACACACATATCCTAATTGGCATAATACATAGGACATTTAAACCTATATAAAGTTGAACAAATAAACATATGCGTCTTACATGGCATCCTACGTGACAAGTTAAAATGACACATGTATTATATTATTGTTATTCAGAATTGATTCAATGATCTTTAATATTCTTTTAAGATAAAGGGCGGTCAGATTTGTTTTTTACTTTAACAATAATGTAGATTCAAAGATTTCAACCATAATGTTTAAGTGAATGACAAGTATATATATTTTTCTTGGAAAATAAACAGAAAACAAGAGATATAACATGGGGTGCTGATATTAAAATGTGTGTATAGTCATTTGTCACATTCCCAGACTTATCAGATTGGTTGAGTATTAATTGACTTCTGAGCTCATCTATGAGTAATTTGACTTAATACACTGCATATCAATTCTAGGAACATTGCATATATACTTGGTGATGACATCCTTAACTCATCTATTACTACTCTGCTGATCTGCTCTTCCCCTCAATGACTTTGATATGGACAACTCTAGTGTTTTCTCTATTTACATATGCCTTGTATGAGCTGATAAACATTCACAAGAGGAAAAAGTTTCCTCCAGGTCCAAAAGGGCTTCCTATTTTAGGACATCTTCATTTGTTAGGAAAAAATCCACACCAAGATTTACAAAAACTAGCCAACAAACATGGTCCTATTATGTATGTCCGATTGGGACTAGTACCTACAATCATTGCCTCGTCTGCTGATGCAGGTCCTCAAGACATATGATCACATATTTGCTAGTAGACCTCATCATGAGGCATCTCAATATTTGTCTTATGGACAGAAGAATTTGATATTTGCAAAGTATGGTGTATATTGGCGTAACATGCGCAAATTGTGCACTGTGCACCTTTTGAGCAATAAGAAGATCAATTCATTTCAATCCATGAGAAAACAAGAAGTTGAACTTCTTATTGAGTCGCTTAAAAAGGAAGCTCATGATCGTGTAGCTGTTGATCTTAGTGCAAAGATTACGTCCTTGAATGCTAACTTGACTTGTTTAATGGTGTTTGGAAAGAAGTACATGGATGAGGACTTGGACAAGAGGGGATTCAAATCTGTTGTTCAAGATGTTGTGCATTTAGCAGCAATGCCAAATCTTGGTGATTTTTTCCCCTTCCTTGGTGCTATTGATCTCCAGGGTCTCACTCGCAAGCTCAAGGATCTTTCGAAGGTGTTTGATGAGTTCCTTGAGAAGATTATTGATGAACATGTTCATTCACATGACCAGAAGCAAACCAAGGACTTTGTGGACACCATGATGGACATAATGCAATCTGGAGAAGCGGAATTTCAGTTTGACCGTCGTCACATAAAAGCTATCCTCTTTGTATGTACTTTCATCCCATTTTGTCATATATACCACAAGCCTTGAGAATGAAATGGTTTGTACTACTAATTTATTCCTCTGTTTCCTTTTTACTATACAGGACATGCTTATAGCTGCAATGGATACTACAGCATCATCAACGGAATGGATACTGACAGAACTTCTTAGACATCCCCAAGTGATGAAGAAACTCCAAAAGGAGTTGCAAGAAGTGGTAGGCCTTGAAAGAATGGTTGAAGAATCCGACCTGGAAAATTTGAACTACTTAAACATGGTTGTAAAAGAGGGCCTGAGGCTGCATCCTGTAGTGCCACTATTTTATCATGAGTCTATGGAAGATTGTGTAGTCGACGGTTTCCACATACAAAAGGGATCCCGAGTCATGGTAAATTGTTATGCAGCTCAAAGAGATCCAAATGTTTGGCCTGATCCGGAGAAGTTTTTGCCTGAGAGATTTGTTGGAAGCTGTATAGATTTTCGTGGACGCGACTTTCAACTTGTACCATTTGGCTCTGGGAGAAGAAGTTGTCCTGGAATGCAGTTGGCAGTTATCGTCGTCCGCCTTGTGGTGGCACAATTGGTGCATTGCTTTGAGTGGGAGCTTCCAAATGGTATGCAGCCTTGTGATTTAGACATTGATGAGAAGTTTGGGATGGTAACATGCAGAGAAAAGCCTTTAATGGCTATTCCTACTTACAATCTAAACAAATGATGCAAATACAAGAGAAGTAATATTTCTAAACTTTAGATTTTATTACAAGCAATATTAAATAGTTTCTACTATATGGTTTTTGAGATTGTTGTGTGCTTCTCCTAATATTCAACTAAAATACTTCATTGGCGGTACATCAGCTTTCATTTTTACACATCATTAAGGGAAATGAAAAACAATGTTTAACTAATCTAATTAAACAAAATGTGAATCTGGTAGATTTAAAGGAGCTTTAAATGTTTCTAAAGAAATTGAAGCAATGAAGGAGTTATCTATGTTTCATAATAATAAATAAAATGGATAAGTTTAAATTTAAGTGTAAATGAAGCAGGAATAAGATATGCCAAAAAGATTTAATATTAGAAGTAAATTTAGTTTACTACAAGCCCAAAATTGAATATACAGATTTATTCACAAGAGCATTACTGGTTATCAAGTAAGGAGATCCCAAGATAGAAGACAAAAAAAAATTATAGTTCCTAAAGAGAGAAAGGAGTTTGAATATTTGCTTTAGAATTGTAAAGTTTTTACCACAGTAATTTTACTAAGATAGATCTAGTCATATAGTTGGCCCTTTTAATCGGGAATTGATTTCTATTTGAATTTTGAGACAATAATATTTTCTAGGTTTTAGAAAATTGGTGTTTTCACATATCTCTTTGCTTAGTTTTAAATTTAGAAGTTAGTATTTTTATTATAAATTGTATTCTTACACTGCATTAAAAATACACCGTTCTTCCAACATCACTCTATAGCTTTCTTTCTTGTTTTTCATTCCTTCAGTATTTTTATTTTTTTCCCTAATTTCTTCTCTTGTAAAAGCTACACATATTTTATATTTGTATTTGAAAATTTATTAAAAATTCAGTAATTAATTTTTTCTAATACATAATAGAATATTTAAAATTATTAATTATTGTGATCTATTGTAATTTTCACGTAATTTTTAAATAAATATTCTACAGTTAAGAGTTGTGCATTTGTAGCCTCCTATTAGATATCAAAATATTTTAAATTATTAATTATTGTGATTTATAGTATATTTTATGTAAATTTCAATTACATAATACAATATTTTAAGTTATTAATTATTTTGAGTTATACAACTTTTACTATAATTTTTAATTAAAACAAAAAGTAAGACAAATAAACTAAAACAAAGAGAACACTCAATCTTTCACAGTGGAGTACACCTTTCGCTTAGAAGCACACAACTCAAACAAACATATTGTCCAAATTTGCTTCCTAACCTCTTATATATATACTAGACGGGGGAGGCCCGTGGCAAGCACGGGCCCAATAGTCAAAATATTATGCTTGTAAAAATATTAATACTAATGAATCAAGGGTGATACATTTTGCAGAAGATGGATAATATCATATATTATATACTATTAGAAATATTTAGAATATGTACAACAGACATCAGTATGATGCCAACTTGAACGATCTGCAAATACTAACTAATGTAATACAACCAAAATAATGACCCTTACTTAGAAGAGTGAAATAGCAGATGTTTCAGTTTTGATATATAAGATTAGCATGTCATTGTTTATCATATGTAGAGGATACAAATTGTGCAACAAGCTAAGAAATGTCTACTTTATAGTTTATACTTGGATCCATATGTGACTATTTAACATGTGTTTGCTCTTTAGTTCCTTTTTTTCTCTTCATCTTCTTTTGGGTAGCCCCATTTTGTATTCACAATTTTTTCTGGTGCTTCTCTCTCTTCTTCACTCTTTGCATGTATCATCTCTCTTCTTGTGTGCTTGAAGATTTTGGGGCGTGACACTTTCAAATGAAGTTGAGACGGTCCGCAACCCTATTGTCATTTCCTCTTAAACTATATATCTTGAATTTCACTTATTTAAAGGAAAAGTTGAACAAGAAATTTTTAAAGCAAAACCTATCCTACATGCATAATGACATAAAATGTGAAAACTTCTTCATAAAATGTTATGTGTGTCAAAAATACAGCTAATAACTCATTAAGGAAATGAATATTACCTAAATCATTTCCAAACATCATTAGTCTCATATTGTATGATCATCCTCTCAATTCCACAATTGTAATTATGAATATGATAAACTATGGTGTTTTGGTATCGTCTGCCAGTCTGCTAATAAATCAGAAGTTGCAATTCAAACAATACAAAAATAACGAAAGAAATTTAAATGATACTAAAAGCATAACTTCTATCTAAGAATAACTACTAAATACTAATACAACATCATCCAAAATAGAACACTATGGTTCCCTACAAATCTTAAAAGCTTGAAAAGGGTGTGAAATTGTACTTGAAGGCTTGAAAATTAGAGAATCTGAAATCAATCATTTTCCAAAGCAGGTTTGTTTCTAGAAGGTGACTGTTTTTCTCGGTCACTTGCCTCACTCAGCAACACAATTGTTTAAGCGAGTGAGGATCCAAAAGTTCTAATTGGCAAGTGTATGAAACGTTTTTGAATTAGAGAGGAGTCAAATAGTACTTCCAGGAGGACGAACAACTCATTCACGTTTCAAAATTCCTATTGACATTGATGAGAATTTCACTTGCAATATTAGTAAACAGAGTTCATTAGCGACTCTAATTCAAGATTCAAAGTTAATTGTTTGGGATGAGCCTTCATCTTTTCCCTGTTGACACGTGTATTGTTATTTAGTTTGTAAGCAAACCACGTGCACTCCTGAACACGGCCACAAAAATTGTACTATGTGCTGGGATATTTTAGTCATTGAATAAAAGTTTTAATATTCCAGCCAAGTAGTATGTATGTAAAATTTCCTACAATTTATAAAAATTACAAAAATCTCCTCTTTGATACATCCCTCCCATTATGAACCATGTTCATATATAGTTATGTATGCCACAATACAGAAATGGATCCAACACAACAACATAGTAGAAACAAATGTATCCAACAATAGAGGAATGTATCTCACACAACAGAATCAGTAGAGATCAATGTATCCGACAATAGAGGAATGTATGACACAACAACAGAGTAGAGACCAATGTATTCGACAGTAGAGAAATATACCTGACGCAACTGAATCTTAAGTAATGTATCATTTACAATGTATCGAACAATTGAGTAATGTATCTGAGAGCAATGAAAATTTTAAAATTATTGTAATTAAGAAGACTTCCGGAATAGGATGTAATTAGCACGGTATGAGATTTCTCTATTTTATACAAATTTTAAAGAACATTTTACCCATCAATTTTCTTTTCTCTTATTATTTTACTCCTATATTATATATTTATTACTACCCTTATTTAGAAGTGTCACTTCTAAAGGACTAACACAACTTAAAATAATTGTACCTTGTGCTGAAAATGTGATGAGACAAATAAGGGCAGTTTTGGTATTGTGAGATAATTTCATAATTCATAATTCTATATCCTCATGTTCATTTTCTTAGTTTAATATTTCAGATGAGTTGAATTTTGCAGTTCAAATTTCAAGAAATTGTATCCCTAAATTATGTATTTTGACTTCAAAACTTCTAAATGCAACTTATAAGTATAAAGTATTAAATATTAATCAAAACTTAACATAGTCAATTTTGCTATTCTAAGTTTGGATTTTTCAGTTCAAAATTTAGAACATTATTATCCTAAATTTCAGTTTCCAATTCAAAACATCATGGCACTGTCATAAATATTAGTTTTCCAATTTAAAATAAGTATATTATATCCTTATGTTTGGTCTTGAAATGTTCATCATGTAGCTCAAACTTGATGATTTTAATACCAATCTTCCAACTTGTATATCTATGTTCAACAATAATTATATACGTACAAAATAAGGCTACAGAATAAGGCTTAAAAGGAGGAAATGATTCAGACAATGATTGGTTAACATATAAGGTGAAAGGACGGCCACACTGGTTGAGGTGTAGAGGAGGTGGGAGTGAATAGATTATAATTGAGAAGCCAATAGAGAAGGTGATGTGGCACCTCTCTATTTCTTGACCTTTTTTGTTTCTTTCAATTATTTTTTTTCTTACAAAATCATCTTCTTAACTTATACCTCTTCAATTATATAAATTCTATTCTTAAATTAGAATTAATAATATTCATAACTCCCAAACCTTTCATATTCATAACCTCTCAAGCCTTTCATATTTGTAACCTCTAATTATTTAATGTAGAAGGTTATATTAACACTATAAAATCACCCTAAAATTGTGTGTTATATTGTAGTGATCTTCAATTAGAGAATTAGTGGTAGACATGTTACAATATTTTTAAGCTTTAAGGTGCATTTTCTTTTGGAAATATGATTTCATATATTACTTTTAATTAGCAAGTAAGGCTAATATGTCAAAGCATATTTTTGTTTCTTTTGGATAAATTATTTTGGTTTGTTATTTTTATGATTCTCTTTATAACCATAAAAATGGAGATTCATTTTAGGAGTAATAATTTGTTATTATTTTTCTTGACTCTTGTATATAGGATGAAATGAAATCATCCAAAGATGGAGATTAATGGATTTTTAGCTATATAGATTGATTATTCTTTATTTTTTTAGGTGCTTAAGAAGTAATGTTTCTATTATATTATTTCCTTTTGGATTATTTATGTTTTGTCAAAAATGATTATATGTGTAGGAGGACTTATGATTAAATGTAATTTTCTCCTTATTCTTTATCTTTTTCTTCTTTTGCTAGATAATTTTTTTACTTATTTGATTATATTTTGCAAATTATAGGAGATATATCTATAATGAAAATGGTTAGACATTCTTACATAATTTGATTTTACAAGGTAAAATAATTTGATATGTCTAATATAATTACAACTCTTTCTTTGTTGAAATCATACATTTAATATTATTTGTTTGTGTTCGTGAAGATATAAATCTTGAGTTTTTTTTAAAAAATTATTTAATTTAGGGAAAAGAGTCTGATATAACCCTCAACTTTGTCATTTGGAGCTAATATGCCCCTCGTTATGATAGTGGCTCATATATACCCTTACCGTTATACAAACGGCTCACATATACCCCTACCGTTACAAAATGAGCTCACATATACCCTTAATTTAACGGAAGTGAAAAAAAATAGTTTTAAATTTATATTTTTGACTTTTAAATTTAAAAAAAATCATGTAGGGGTATATATGATCCTTCTAGCGAATTTCAAGGTATATTTTAATCTTTTTTATACATAAATTATTTTTTGAAGTCTTTGATTATCATTTTTTGAGTTTCTTATTCTTATTTTAATTTTTTCTTTAGTTCGTTAGTGTAAAGAGAAAATTTTAAAACCAATTTTTTTTGTGGCTATATTATAATTTAACACAATTTTTTTCCACTATATTGTTATTTAGTTTTTGTATTGAAAAAAAATTGGGACATCTATAATAAAGTTTACCATAATCAGGGGTATATCAGCTCTAATTGATAAAGCTGAGGGGTATATCAGGCCCTTTTCCCTTTAAATTATTCTCTTTAGACCTCTATGTAATTCTTAGATAATTTGATTATATTATATTGATAACACTCTTCAAAAAATTTATTTCGTAATGTAAATTCATATCTCACTTTTTTGTTGATAATAGTAGTTTATTGTGTTTGTGGGCTATAATATTTTAAAACATAAAAGCATGAAATGAGTCGATGGATATTGATATGCTACTTAAAGAAATACGTACATATACTTTCATAGTTTGGTGGAGAAATTTTTACTAACAAAAATGATAGAACATGAAAATGAAAAGTTAATTTATAATTTTGAAAATACAATTGGTTTTATTAAAAATAAATTATTTATTAATGTGTAAAATTGTAGTCTTTAAAATTTTCATTTTTGTTGTTTTTGAGGAAATTTCAAGTTGTTTATTAATAAGTGAAGTTGCAGTCTTTATATTTTTCATTTTTGTTGTTTTCCAGGAGTTTTCAAGTTATTTCAAAATTGCGTTAATTTATAATTTTGAAAATACAGTTAGTTTCTTTGCTTTCTATTTACTTATAATAGAATATTTGTCTCAATAACTCTATTTTTATTGTCTTCATTTTCTATAATTAATTTCTTTATTAGTGTAAGAATGTACAAATATAACTCCTATTATGTTACATAATTTATTATATTGAATGTAATATTTATTTAAAACGTGAAATATACTTTTTAATATTTTTGTGTTTAAGCCAAGCAAAATTAAAAGAAATAGGAATTTGTATGTGTAATTTTTTTGAATCTTTTTTGCGTAGTTAATTATCTTTTTTGTTCTGTTTTATGTTTATTTTTGAATTTATTTTCTTATATTCTTTTGTTTTCCCAATATAAGTTGTCCCAAAAAGTAACTGGATATCTGAACTTAAATATAATAATATATTAAGATATGGAAATTAACTAATTAAGATTATTATTTTTCATCATTTAAATATGTAAACTTATTTTTATTTAAAATGCTTTGTGTACAACTTGGTAGTGTCCTGTTCGTCCTCTAAAGTGTCACTTCTAATAAGGAGTAATATAGTAGTATTTTTTAATGTTTTATCGTAACGATAAATAGGGTTAATGAGAAATAGTTTTTTTATCTCTAAAGTAGAAGAGATGAGATCTGTTTGCACTTTACCATCTTCAGATTCTACTTTATAAGACTACAGTAAATATATTTATTATTGTTGTTGTTCACTATCACAAACAGAGATCTTCGCTACCGTGAACCAATTAAAAAATTGTGTTAAGTCCCCACGCGTCTATAAACTTGGTCCAATCTGATTGGCTATTCAATATCTTTCACTTTTGTATAAGTACCTATACTATAGTTCTTTCTCATCAAACCACGTCTACTATTTAGGCAAATTTTATTTTCTTGATTTGCCTACCACTGATTTCTTCCATTGCTTTCTAAATTTTTATTTAAATCTCTATATAGTTATACATTTTTTCTTTTTAATGGTTTTCAAATTTTGTCATCTGATAGTGAAGAATTTATCGTTCAAATTTCTTTATTATTGAAATTTTGTTGTCTGTAATCACCATTTGTTTTTTTAGGGTTGTTTTGAATTTAAAACAAAACGGTAAAATCTAAATGGGTCTACAATACAATTCCTAGAAATCCAACTTGAAAAATTATGTTAAAAATGGAAAATAAAACCTGAAATAAATTTAATTGAGAGTTATCCTCCGTCTGTTCCATTTTATGTGACACTTTTTATTTTTTGAGAATCAAATAGTTTAAGTTTGACCAAAAATTTGCGCATGGTATCTTCAATTTTTTAAAAATGGAATTTATATATTTGTAAACTACGTAAATATCAAAGTATTATAAGTCACAATAATTAATAATTCAAAATATTTTAAAGATCTATAAAAAATGTAATATCAAAGATTAACTAAAGAGAGAGTAAAAGGGGAGAATGGAAAGTAGAAAAAAAGGAAAAAAACCGAATATATAGAGAGAAACTGAGGAAAAAAGTCAGAAAAGTAATTTTTCATGTGGGTTGTTGTATATGTAGAAAGACACGTGTACAATTAATGAGGCACAATTAATTTTATAGTACAATTTGAAATGCTTTATGTACAACTTGGTAGTGCCGTGTTCGTCCTTTAAAGTGTCAACTCTAATAAGGAGTAAAATGAGTAATAATAATAATTCTAATAAGGAGTAATGAGTAATAATAATAATTGCAATGTTAATCCTTGTAAGTAATGAGTAATAATAATAATTGCAATGTTAGTCCTTGTAATTGTCATTTATAAAAGTTAATGTACAATTCTTTTTGCACGTTGTACAACTAATTTAATGCAGTCAAAAGTTAATGTACAAGATTCTATGCATGTTGTACAACTACTTTAATGCAGTGTTAGTCCTTCTAAGTCTCACTTCTAAATAAGAGTAATAAGAGAATACTTTTTTACAAAAGAGGTTTTTTTTTAAAGGAAAAACTATCTGTCTAGACATACTTCACTACCATATATACATACTTTACCTCTAGTTTAAAATTATTATATATAATATCATTTTTTAATAATTAGACCATATATTTTAAAAGATTAAATCAAATACACAATCCTCTTAACTATGATATTGAATAATTATCTTATAATTAAATCTCTTTAATTAATAATTAATGAGACATTAACAATCCCAATTACTTTCTCTCTCTTTACACCATCTGCCGTTTCCCTCTCCAATATCTGTATGTATCTCTCGATTTTGTTGTCGCTTTTGCGAAGACGAAAAAATAAATTTACACCATGTCATTTGCTGGTAATTATTGGAATGATGAGATAATTATTTTAAATTTAAAATTATTTCAATAGCTTTAGAGTTCGTATCTTTATGCCACATAGATACATGATGTATCTTTAAATTAATACACTATGTATCTGTTATAGTTTAACAGGATATCCATATACTTTTTAATATCAGAAGTTATTGATATGTATCTCAACAATGAAACATGAGTATCTTAAATTGTCACATGTATCTGTTATAGTTTAACAGGATATCCATATAGATTGTTGTAGGTTGCATTATCTCTCAAAAGTATTCCATCAATTCTATAGTTTTCATATTCGATTTTAGAGATCCATGAATCCGAATGCATTAACAATATTGTGATTTCATCATTTGCAAAAAAAACTCGAAAATCTAAGATTCAAAGAAAGAAATTGATGAAGAAGATGAAGTTTACAATATTAGATTTACTAATGCTTATGATTTATATTTTTATCAAAAATAGTAACAGTTGATACAGATGGACCCAGAAAATCTGTTTAGTTTGTTAATTTTTCATCTTTTACTCCTTTAATTAAGACAATAAGTTACAATATTTAATTCAAAAGTCTTAATTCATGTATCTCGGCCTTTAAATCACACATATACACGTATCTGATGGATCGTGATACACGTATTTCTCAGCTGAAAATGGTACAAAAAGTAATATAAAAAACTATCAAGATGTCTAATAATTAGGATCTAAAATAGTGAAATTTATGTAGTTTACTCTTTTTCAAATTAACTATGCCAGTTGGTGAAGTATTTTTTATTATGGCATATTGCCAAAATTGAGTGCTAAGCTTAGTAAATTGAGCTACTACTACTTAGTAAATTGGCAAATGGTTGGATTGGATCAGATTTGGATGGATTGAGCAAAAATGGTTTGGATTACAATTCACCCAAATAGAATATGGGTAAATATGAATTTGGTCAAATATGATTTGGGTAAAATGATTTTAACCCATTTAAAAAAAATCTGTTTTTCAAAAAAATAAATTACCCCCTCCTCGGGCACCCCCCACCCCCCTCCACCTTCCACCAACCTACCCCTAAATTTTTTTTGTTTTCCAAAAACAAAAAAAATCTGTTTTTTCAAAAGAAAAAAAAAATTTACCCCCTCTTCCGGGCACCCCCCCCCCCCCCCCCCCAACACCTTCCACCAACCTACCCCTAATTTTTTTTTATTTTCCAAAAACATAAAAAATCTGGTTTTCAAAAAAAATAAAAATTTACCCCCTCCCCCGGGCACCCCCACCTTCCACCAACCGACCACTAAATTTTTTTGTTTTCCAAAAACAAACAAAAAAAAATTTATTTTTTCAAAAAAAAATTTATTTTTTCAAAAAAAAATTTATTTTTTCAAAAAAAAATTTACCCCCTCCCCCGAGCATCCTTCACCCCCCACCCACCACCACACCTTCCACCAACCTACCCTTAATTTTTTTTTTGTTTTCCAAAAAAAAAAAAAAAACTGTTTTTTCAAAAAAAAAAAAAAATTTACCCCCCCCCCCCCCTCCCACCTTCCACCAACGACCCCTAAATTTTTTTTTGTTTTCCAAAAACAAAAAAAAAAAAATTTACCCCCTCCTCCGGGCACCCCCCACCCAGGGCGCCTCCCCTTTCCACCAACCTACCCTTAAATTTTTTTTGTTTTCCAAAAACAAAAAAAAATCTATTTTTTCAATTAAGTTTGAAAATTAATATTAATTTTTTTATTTTTTAGCATTATTAAGAATTTTGAGTGGAGTGAAAACTAAGTGATCTATTATGGGTCAATATGGATATCCATATTTAACCCATTTTGACCATATTAGTAGAGACTCTTAAAATAGCTTGAAACTCATATTTAACCAATTAAAATATAAGTGATCCAAGTCATTAAATATGGATAAAATAGACTCATTTTATTAATATGGACTGAAATTAACACCGTAACCATTTAAACATTAGTCTTTTGTATAAGAATAATGACTTAGTTAATTGGAATTATTTGCATCACAAACACATTTTAAAAATCAAATAAATGAATTCAAGTGGAACAGATGAGAACTATTTAGATATCACTAACTTTAAAAATTAAAATTCTATATCTATAAACTTTAAATTTTGACTTTGCATCTAATACATGAAAGTTATAAATTGACTCCATTTTGGAGCACAACAAATCAAACACTTCATTACATTCATTTTAATTTATTTATCTGATTTTATTAACATAAAATTTAAAAAATAAAGAAAAACTAGAGATATATATGTAGAATATACAATGCAATTTGATCTTGTGATTTTAAAATTTTCATGTAGGAAGTTAGAAATAAGAATACGTTGTCAGAAAAGGAACGATTCTTCTATGAAATGAATTAAAAATAAAAATAAGATAAACAAATTAAAACGGATAAAAAATACTAGGTAATTAAGAACTTGCATTATTGTGTTTTAATAAATAAAAAATATAAATGACAAAGAAGTAACATGTGTTATTAGGTCATAACATTTGCAATGGTATAATTGGTAGGAAAATGATAAGTAATTGCTTATATTTTTTGTTTACAATGACGTAATTCTAGAGTTTATCTTTCTAGTTTAGTCTTAATTAAGCAAAAACACTTGGTCCCTTGATGACATGTTAAATTCATATATTAGTTGCATATCATATTATAGCCAAACTGTACTGCTTTTAAAAAATATTGGTGAACCTAACCCTTTGCGTTTATGAATTAAGTGTTTGATCGAACTTTAGTTAAAATTTTATATTTGTTTAAGAAATATATTGAATATACAAAATTATTAACTAAGAATCTAATAATTAAAATATATTAAAATTCTAAATTCATAAACTTCAAATGTTGACTTCGCCGCCGCTGAATATCTTTATACCACCAAGATAACGATTAATAACAAGCACAAACCCACAAAGATTGTGGTGAAAAGGTAAGTACTATTTCATCCTTAATAAGAGGTCTCAAATTCAAACTAGTCGCCTTTGGTACAGAGTACTGTACATAGTTGGTTCATGAATTCTCTGTCAGGAGTCTTATCCCAATTTCCAAATGACACAAAAAGTTGAGATTGAATTGTTTAAGAACCTCATAAAGCTATTTTTACTAGATATTTTAAAATTCTCTTAAGAACAAATGTGAACTCTCCAAGCATAAAGCTATTTTTACCAGATATTTTAAAATTCAAGATTCCAATTCAAGCCAAAAAGCTAGAGTTAAATGGTTCAATGAAGGAGATGCTAACACAACCTATTTGCATGCTACCATTAAAGATAAAAGAAGGAAGTTGAATATCAGAAGAATCCAAGATGATAATGATAACTGGCTGGAAGACACTGATGCTATAGCGAATGGAGCGGTGAATTTCTATCAGAACCTGTTTGCTCAAGATTCTACCAATACTGATTACAGTGCCCTAGATTGTGTTGATAGTTGCATCACGGAGGAAGATAACCTTATGATTAATGTCATCCCAGAGCTCAAGGAAGTGACGTATATTGTTTTCTCTATTGATCCCAACAGCTCGCCTGGGCCTGATGGATTAAGTGGAATGTTCTGCCATAAGTGTTGGAGTATTATTTCATTCGATGTTCATAATGCTGTAAATTCTTTTTTTAAAGGAGTCACCCTCACCAAGTTTTATACCCACACCTGCATTGTTATGATTCCCAAGATTGATCACCCCTAAAGCTTTTCAGATCTTAGACCCATTAGCCTTTGTAATGTGTTTTCTAAAATTATTTCCAAAATCCTTAACAACAAACTTTCTAGTATCTTTCCAGGATCATCTGCAAGAACCAAAGTGGTTTCATAAAAGGAAGATCTATCTAGGAAAACATTTTGTTGGCTTAAGAAATCATTAGTGATATCAACAAACCTAACAAGGGGTGGTAATGTGGTGATGAAACTCGACATTACAAAAACTTACGATAGAGTATCTTGGGAATACTTGAAGAGGATCCTCCTGAAACTAGGCTTTGGAGAACAGTGGACAAACCTTGCCCTTCAAATTTAGAAATGTATGAAATAGTTCTACTACAAATGTGAACCCCTTCTAATTAATTAAGAAATATATATTTGTCAATCTAATTAAAAGATCTAGTTGTCCCAAACAAGAATAAGAGAGACAAAATTATACAAATAATTAAAGCTTAATTAAGTTGTCCCCCATGTCTTTATAGAATTTGAAGGGGCATTAGGTAGGTAGGGAAGTTGAGATTAGTGTCACGGACTTAGAGTCTCACTAAAGCTCTGTGCGGCACTTGACAAATTACTCACTAATCTTTCAAAATTTTGTAAGCTCAAGTAATCCCTTTGAACTAAAATCGCTAAGAGAATGCAATTAAGACTTAGAAAGATTTGGAAAGTTTTTTAAGAAGGTTTTGTATTGCTTGGAGAATGTTTTACAACTTGTTGGGTGATTTACAAATAAGAGGCCCTCTATTTACACTACTTTTCTAGGGACATAAGTGTAAATAATAATTATTTTACAAGTTCCTACAATATTTACACTTTAGTCCTAATCTAGAATTCTCTACAAATTTTAGAGAATTTCAAAGCCTTCCTTGAAAATATCTAGTCCCTCATCTAGAATTTTCTACTAGTCTAGAGAATTCTAAGCATTTTTAAGACATTTTTCAAGCATTCTAGAGTCTTCTAAGAAAAGATATAGAAAATTCTAGAGTCTCACTAACTTCTTCCAACTCTAAATTCTTCCTCCTTATTTATGCCAAATTTGTAAGGAAAAGTGGCAGGTAATGACATTAGGGTGGACAAAAGGGCACCCAAAGTACACAAAAGGTCAAATGTGCTAGTATTAAAATTGCCAAGTTCTGGAAAAAAAAAAAACTGCTTTAATATATACTCCCTTCGTTTAAAATAAATGACCTGCTTTCCTTTTAGTCTGTTTAAAAAAGAATGATCTCTTTTCTTTTTTGGTAACATTTGAATTTCAGTTTTTCACGTGACATGTTTAAAGCCACAAGATTGAAGGGCAATTTAGTACATTTGACATAACTTTAATTAAGGACCACAAGATTCAAAAGTCTTCTTTATTTTCTAAAATTTTGTGTCAATTCAAACCAAGTCATTCTTTATGAAACGGAGGGAGTAATAGTTATTACCCAAAAAAGGGAAATCTAAAATAAGATAACACCCGTGGATAGAATGTGCTAATTAATTATTATCAACTTTTTAATACCATGTCTTTTCATGCTCTTGAGAAGACTAAACACATTTTGCTTCCTTCACAACTCACAACAACCATTTCGAAATGCCCAAATATTGACGACCCTTTTCACGCTCCCATGAATCACGTGAATACACGCGCATGTTATTTACACATTAGTTAATTACGTATTACATAAAATAATACATAAATTGATTCATACCTTATTATATTACTATATTATAGAAGAGTCTAGGATGGAGTTGTTCATCAACATGCTTGCTTCCTAGACAAGGGCAAGTTGGTAATTTACCGGATAATTCTGCTTTTACATTACTTTGGATGGTAGTACAATTTGCTTTAGAGTTGTCTGCTTCATGATTTTTCCTTTGATTCCCACGGTGTCTTTTTGTTGGTAATACACGACTTTTTCAAAGTTGCATTTGCCCCTTGTTTTTGCATCATTTTACATTAAATCCATTGGTATACATTAGTAAATAAACTAAAGTTTGAGCCTTTTTTAAATGTCTAAAGACACATAAAAGTGTTGTTATTATGACTTATCCAGACCCCACTCATCCCATCAGAATGTAATTTTTGTTATCTTTGAAGAAAATTATTATTTCACATAAAAGAAAATTAACTAATAAATTTTAAGATATTTCGTATTTGATTAAAGGAAAGTGCTAAATGGACAGAAAATTTTACCAGAATTTGGCCAGAAAATTAAAAAAACTATAATGTTTTTTAAAAATTTTTAAAAATAAACTGATGCTTTTTCCATTTTTTAGTTAAAATGTATTAAAGTTAAAAAGGTAAAAATATTTTAAAAGGTAAAATAACATAGATAAAATATCATTCTGGCCAAATTTTCTGGCCAAAATTTTTTTCCTTGATTAAAATAACGTAAAAAGTATTATAAATTACATTAATTAATAACTTACAATATTCAAAAGACATAAAAATTTGGCTATATCAATGTCCTATAAATTGAGACATGAGAAGTAATATATATTATTTAGAAATTACGTAAGAGGTACTACAAATTACAATAATTAGTAACTAAAATATTTAAATATGTGCCACGTAAATTGAGAAATGAAATAATATATATTGTTTCAACAAAATTACGTAAAAAATATTATAAATTACAATAATTAATTACTTAAAATTTGAATAATTTCTCAAGTTCTATTTGTATCACATAAATTAAAATAAAAAATAATACTCCCTCTGTTTCAATTAATGTGACACATTTCATTTTCGAGAGTTTAAGTTTGACTGAGAATTTGCTTATGGAATCTTTAATTTTTTTAAAATAAATTTATATATTTTTAGACTACATAAAAAGTACTATAAGTCACAATAATTGACAATTCAAATTATTTAAAAGATTTATGAAAAATTTACGATTAAAGATAGACTTGTTTAAATTTCAAAATCTGAAATATATCATATAAATTGAGACAGAGAGTATATATTGGGCCCGTGCTGATACGGGGTCCCGTATCTAGTATATATTTTTAATTAGGCAAAAATGTAAACTAAAATGCTATATCAAATATGCTTAACAACAACTAAAATGCTATATCAAATATGCTTAACATTAGTTTTCATGATCATTAAAGATATTTAAAGATAATCATTTCTTTGACTAAGAGGTACATAAGAGTCAAAATACTTAACGTTTGATGTAAAATTGATATTAATTCTTTAATTATTAAATTTGCATATGTTTGGAAAAATGACAATTAAAGAGAGATCTATTTTCACTCTTCAATAAATGATATTGTCATATAAACAAGGCAAAAAACATAAATTCTTCATACAAAAATTGAATTATTTATAATATTTACCTCATGCATTGGTGAAAATTGGTCGCACTATTATAAATAGGAAGAATAGTAACACCTTGTTTGGACGGTTGTAGGGGTGTACATGACCGGGGTTGGTTCGGGTTTTTCAAATATCAAACTAAATTATTTGTGTCGGATTTTTAAATTTATAAACCAAACCAAACCAATAAAACTCGGGTATTTCAACCTCGGGTTTTTTCGGGTTTTTCCGGTAAAGTATTCATACAAACATATAATTTACTTGTACTTCAAATATTTCTTTAGTCCTACCAAAGTACAACTATCTAAGATGTTTCTTAAAAATATAACACAATATAATATGATTAATGACACTAAAATATCCAACAAAAATAATAATAATGAAATCGCGTAAAACAAATATTGCAAATTAACAAGTCATAATGAAAATTATCATAATTTAAAAGTACTAAATCATGCTAAAATTAAGTTTAATAAGTATTAATTACATGACTAAATATTAAAGAAAATTAAAATTAGATTATGTATTTTAATTGTCTAAACCAATGTAAAACTAAAGAACAAATATTCAATATTATTGTCATTCTTAGTGTTGAATTAATTTCCTTTTTGCATTAGTATTAATTTGATTTTGATTTAAGCTTTATTATTATTACCAACATCTATGGACTATAATCTTTATTGGCCCATTCATAATTCTAAGTTTCAAACTTGAAATAATATATTAAAAGATAAAAACTATGGAAAAGTATAAGAAATATTTAAAAATTCTATCAAAGTAAATATTTTTATGTAGAAAATAAAATTTTAAAATTATATATATAAATTCGGGTTGGTTTGGTCTCGGGTTGTTTTTTTTTAGTTAAAATCAAACCAACCCAAATATAGTCGGGTTTTTTTTTCAAAACCAAACCAAGTCAAACCAAACCACTAATCGGGTTTTTTTTTCGGGTTGACTCGATTTGCGGTTTGGTTCGGTTTTCGGTTCGGTTTTATACACCCCTAGACGGTTGTTATCTGTTAGTTGTTACATGTTAGTTTAAGTACAATATTTGTTTTGATTGTTAATTAAATTTTATTGTATCGTAATGTTTAAATTCATCGTTAGGTAATAATGAAAAGACTCATTTTGTGTAACGACATGTTTGGTGTGATGCCTTTACCTTAGTATTTAATAATAACATTTATATTTATTTTACCCTATCTTTTCATAATAGCTCTACCTAGTATTTTAGTTTTCTTATAGGTTTATCATTCAAATTATAGATGTGTGACATTATGTAATGAAGAAAAACAATACAATCAACCAAAACGTTGTATTCATTAAAATAATACCGTACAATACAATACAATACAACACAACACAATACAATACAATACATTATAAAACAAAACTAACAACCGTCCAAATGTAATACTAATTGCCTGACGGCTGCTTTAATTTAAAAAATAATAATAAAAATAGGAGACTTTGGGAATAGATCTGTTAGGGTATTTTAATTATTCATTTTTCTAATATCTATTATCATATAAAAAAATTTACCATATCTTTGACTGGAAAGTGAGAAACCCCTAGTCAAAATTATATTTTATTAGTCTCAATTTATTTGACTCACTTTTGTACCGAGAATAATGACACATTTTTATATTTAGTAACAATTTAAAAACTTTAAAATTTTCATTTTATATTTAATGAAATTATTTATACTCACAAATATCTATAATTTATTTTAAATTACAAATTTCAAAAGTATTTTAAAATTTTTTTTTATGCTAAGTCAAACTATATCACATACATTAAAATGAGCAATAAAATATTTTGGAACTCATAATTCAAATTCTTTTCATATACCTCAATTAGTACTCCCTCCGTTCCTTTTTATATGTCACATTTTTAGAGTACACTTGCATTAAGAAATTAAGTAACTTCACCCTTCTATCCTTATTTAATGTTTTCTTAAGTCAACTTTTCAAAATATGATGAATATACTAGATTTCAAAAATTAAAATGCATTTGAATGACTATTTAACTTTTTGAGTTTATTTTTAAAATCAGATTTTAAAGAATATTGAATGGAAAGAGTAATTAATCAATGTATGAAGTACTCCAATGAATATTAGTTAAAGATTAGTTTTCCTAGGTTGGTCAAAGTATATATTTTCAAGACTAAGTAATAAGTAACTTATTACTTATCATGCATTGATTTTACGAAATGACAAGTATTATGATTCAACTATTTATAGAAAGGATGACATATAAAAAGGAACGGAGGGAATAGTAAATTACAAATGAATCTTTTTTATAATAGGATTCAGAGTACTTATGAAGTATAAGAAATAAAAGTGACAGTTAATCAGTACTTATCTTCAAATTAATTAAAATTATGCCCGGCTGCTAAGAGCAAAACCCTACCGTGGTATTGAAAGTGAATATTTTGAACATGTATACTTTAACGGCTTTTGTGCCCTCTTATTTTGGACGTGTATAAGTAGACATTTAAATTTGTATAAAATGGAACAAATAGACGCATGTGTCCTACATGACTTCTTATGTGACAGTTCACATCCTATCTGGTGTTCTACTTGTAATATGTCATGTAGGACACATGTGCCTACTTATTCAGTTTTATACAAGTTTAAGTGTTTGCTTATGCACACTCAAAGTTATAGGGCATATCAATAATTACTATTGCTACTTTGCTCTTGTCCTGCATTTCCTTTATAAACTATCTACAAATCTGAATAATTAAGACTGAATTTTTCTCTTCTAACTCAATGACTTTGTTATGGGCAACTCTAGTGGTTTCTCTATTTGTATATGCCTTGTATCAGCTGCTAAACATTCCCAAGAGGAAAAAGTTTCCTCCAAGTTCAACAGGCTTTCCCAATTTAGGACATCTTCATTTGTTGTTAGATTAAATACTTTCAGGATCTTGAACATGATAGTCTTACATAGAGATCGTTAGGGGCACATACCTGATGTGGAAGACATTATCACAAAGAGAAGCGGAAGCGTTAGTCGTAAATTGGTTTCTACCTCCTTGCCCTAACTTTATGTTACCACAGCCGTCAGCGATGGAATTAATGTAGAGAATATGTGGTAACCCTAATGGGTGGAGGGAGGACCAATTTATAGAGGTTATGACTTAATTTGGTACGTTTATCAAGTAACCAATGTACGGACGAGATCTATTCCTTATTAAATATTATTTATGGTATTACTTTGATTCCAAGTAAACTTGGGCCATAAGTAAGAAATAATTAATAGTAAATAAATAATAATTCTTACATTCTCCCACTTGGCCCAATGACCATATAACATTAATATTTAATAAACATTAGTTTCACGTCTAATAAATCTCTTCTATAATGTTCATCATAAATACCACAATATAACAAACTACTAATGTGAGTTATGGCGGTTGTACATAAATTTTAAGCTACATACTTCCTTCCATATACTACTGCATTAGCAACTTATCATACTAGGTTCATAAGCTATAAAAACATATAACATTTTATGGTCCACAATAATGTCGCATAGAGACTTATCTTGTGATATCTCAAACAATAATGTGTACACCATTATGAGAAACAAGAAATTCATTAATGTATATCAGAAACACATAATTTGAGCTCAGAGTATAAAAATATCATAAGTGCATCAATCATAAGTACAACCAAGACCCATTCTTTGAACATGTTCTTTAAATGTCTTTGGTTGTAAGCCTTTTGTTAACGGATCTGCAATCATGAGATCAGTTCTAATATTCTTAAGTAACACTCTTTGTTTCTGAACTTCTTCCTTAACAGTAAAGTACTTTAATTCCATATGTTTGGCACATATGGAGTACTTATCGTTCTTGGAGAAGAATACTGCTGCAGTATTATCATAATAAATTTTTCAGCGGCTTGGTAATGGTGTCGACAACCCCAGGTCCGGAAATGAAGTTTCGCAACCATAATGCATGAATTGTGGCTTCATAGCATGCCACAAATATTCTTTGCAGTTTTCTTTTTAGTGATCAATTCCAAGATTACTTTGATATCTTCCTAGCATTCTGACCGCAAAACTAATATCTGGTCTTGTTGGAAGTTTGAACATATATCAAACTTCCAACAATAGAAGATGAAGGAATTGATTTCATTTCTTTCGTTCTACGTCATTCTTTGGGCATTGCATGAGATTAAATTTGTCACATTTTTTTAAATAGGAATTATTCTTGTTGAACAATTGTTCATGTTAAATCTCTCTAGAACTTTTTCGATATAGCCTTTTGAGACAGTACCAATAATCCTTGTTATCTATCATAGAATATATCTATCCCTATCACATAAGATGTCTCACCCATATCTTTCATTTCAAAGTTCATAGAGAGAAAGTCATTCGTCTCACACAATTATGCTTAAATCATTAGCAACAAGTAAAATGTCATCAACATACATGACTAAAAATATAAACTTACTCCCACTAATCTTTTGGTATATACACCGATCAACGATAATCTCCTTAAATCCAAAAGATGTTATGGTATCATTAAACTTTATATACCATTGTCGTGAGGCTTGTTTGAGTCCATATATTGACTTCGAAACCCTCTGGTTGGTCCATATAAACATCCTCCTCGAGGTCTCCATTAAGAAAGACAGTTTTCACATCCATTTGATGTAACTCTAAATCATAAGGAGCTACCAAAGCCAACACAATTCTTAATGAGTCTTTCTTTGAGACCGGTGAAATGGCCTCTTTATAATCAATGCCTCTTTTTTGAGTGTATCCCTTGGCAACAAGTCTGACTTTATATCATTCAATATTACCATTAGAATCACATTTGGTCTTGAAGACCCATCAACACTCGATTCTTGTAGAACTTTCTGGTAATTGAACAAGATCCCAGACTTTGTTGTATTCCATGGATTTTAACTCTTCATTCATGGAATCAATTCATTTATTAGACTCAGTAATTTATATGGCTTGTGAAAATGAAACCAGATCTTTATTAATTTCAATGTCAAAATCTGACTCTTGCAAATAAATCACATAATTATTTGAAATGGCCGATTTTCTTTCTCTTTGAGATTTTCTTAATGGCACTGTTAGTGGTTCATTTGCGTCAAATACTTGTGAGTTAGTTCCTTCTTGAAGTGTTTCATCCAAATGTTGTTCAATATTGTTAAAGTGCTCTTCAACAAGAGGAACAACATTTGTTATTGGTGTGGAAGTAGGTACATTCATGGGCAATGATATATTTACCCTTACCTCATTAATTTTCACACTTTGTCGTTCAACACTCCCACTAACTGCACCATTCTTAAGGAATTTTTCAAATGGACCTGGACAATGTTCTGATTCGTTATACTTTCCATAATATACCACCTCTATCTGACCTAATGATTTTCACTTTTCTATCTAATTGTCTTTCAATCTCATTAACGTACACTTTGAGAGCGTCCGCTGCTTGAGATTTTCTTGCAACAAATAGATAAATCCATAATGTGAAAAGTCACCGATAAAGGTGATAAAATATTTTTTTCTCCACTTAAAGATGGAATATCAAAGGGTCCGCAAATATCAGTGTGTATAATTTCAAGAAGTTGAGTGCTCCTTGTGGCACCTTTCTTGGTATGTTTGGTTTGCTTTCCTTTAATGCAATCCAAACATATATCAAGATCAACAAAATTCAAATTCGGAAGAATTTCATTCTTTATTAATCTTTTTAATCGTTCTTTGGATACATGACCCAAACGTTTATGCCACAAATAAGCAGAACTTTCATTTAGTGAACTACATTTAATTCCAATATTTTGATGAATAGTAAGCAGGGATTCAGAAAAATTATTATCGAGTTTCAATCTATATAAACCATCAATAAGAACATCAGAACCATAAAAAATAGTATTCTTATATAAATTGAAACATCCATGTCCAAACTTAAAATCAAATCCAGAAACATCAAGTCTTGAAAGGGTAATCAAATTCCTAGAAACTGAAGGAACATAAAGAGCTTGTAATAGATCAAGGTGATGTCCAGTCTCCAAGATCAAACGATAAGTCCCTATGCCTTCATGCGATTTCCCATGAACAAGAAATTCTTATTTGGATTCATAGTTTGGATCATAGTGTATCCCTGCAACATAGCGGATACTTGAGTAGTTGCACCAGAATCAAAGCCATTAAGTATTATTAGAAAATTCTACTAAATTTGATTTGAAACATACGAAAGCACTAAATGTACCTTTCTTTTCAAACCAAGCTTTACGTTTCAGGCAATCTTTCTGATAGTGCCTTTCCTTTTTACAGAAACGACACACATCAGCCTTGAGTTCCTTATGAGCATCCTGTGGAACTTTAGCAGGTGCTTTTTTTTTTTCCTTAAACTTGTTGGCCTTCACTTTAAGTCATTTACCAGCTCCTTGACCCATGAGGTTAATGGAATGACCTCCTTGTTTCTTAAGTCTTGACTCCTCTTGAGTAAGCATACTGGACAATTCACTAACATCCCACTTATTCTTAATAGTGTTATAGTTAATTTGGAATGGTCCATACTCAAGAGACAATGAGTTCAGAATAAACTGAACTAAGAAGGTGTCATCCACTTTCATCCTCAAGGTCGAAAGTCTTGCTACAATGTTAGTCATCTCGATGATATGATTTTGGATACTGTGCGACCCATCAAACTTCATGGTCGTGAGTTCAGACATTAGGGTACCAGCGAGAGACTTATCAGCAGAATGAAAACGTTATTCCACAAACTTCAGGTATTCCCTGGCACTTTTTGTTTGTGGAATAGTACTCTTAATATTGTTAGCAACACTCATTCGCATGAACATAAGGCTTAATCTGTTAGAGCGTTCCCATGATTTATGAAAAGACTTCTCATCCTCACTGCTCTTATCAGTAATGGCAGTAGGTTTGTCATTCAGCAGAGCCAAGTCAAGATCCATCACATCTAAGTGGAACTGGACTTGTTCATGCCATTCGGAGAAGTTCAATCCATTGAACACAGTAACAGATGAAGCATGTGAATGAAGAGGAATAACTGCAAAATAGATATGCATGCTCACAAATCAGAAAATAATGTGAATTCAGTAAAGCGATAAAAATATATCGTAATTCTCCGTTGGGTAGATACTACGACACATTATCATAATTTAAATGCCAATTTTATCTTTCATAGGTAATTGAATATTTTTAAATCAAACATATACGACATCTTTGGATATACAATATTTGTTTAACTAAAAGATATTAGTTTACCTCATAATTTTCACTATTCGTAGAATGATAGATTCACCTTTGGATAAATTCTTAAGTTCTAGCAATAGTGAAAGTCAATTATCTATTTATTTTTCAATTCAAGCATTTGATTAATCTTCATAGATAAATGACAATTTTGTGAATGCGTATTTCTTCTTAACCATACTAGTTTGGCCACTTTGGTGACTAACAAGCTATATGAATACAAATGCATACATAATCTCATAAAATTTTGTGCATGTGAATAATTTTAAACATTTTAGTTTGGCCACTTTGGTGACTAACAAACTATAGTAACATAATACATGCATCAAGTGATCATAAACATGGTATGTGTAGACTTAATTTTCTCTAGTTTGGCCACTTTGGTGACTAACAAACTATAGAAACATAATACATGCATCAAGTGATCATAAACATGGTATGTGCAGACGTTAATTTCTTTAGTTTGGCCACTTTGGTGACTAACAAACTATATAAATACAAAGCACAGATAATATCATGAAATTTTGTGCATTTGAATAATTTTATATATTTTAGTTTGGCCACTTTGGTGACTAACAAACTATAAAAACATAATACATGCATTAGGTTGAAAAATCAGACCAGTCTCTCTTGGAATACTGAATATGCCAATAAATAATGAATTGTACTAATCCACATATGCCAAGTGATCATAAACATGGTATGTGTAGACGTTAATTTCTCTAGTTTAGCCACTTTGGTGACTAACAAACTATAGAAACATAATACATGCATCAAGTGATCATAAATATTATATATGTAAACATTAATTTTTGTAGGCCACTTTGGTGACTAACAAACTATATTGCACTAAGTACACACATAAATTATTACTTAGTATAATGACCACTTTAATTTGTTGCACAATTGATTCATTACCACATAAACTAAAAGGGAATAACAATATTATTTTAATAATAAAGTCAATAACTTGTGCAATAAAACAAAATTGTTCATAACCATCTTCACATATCGCACGATTTTTATTTTTTATTTTTAATCCCAAACTATGAACCATAAATATAATTTCACATATAATATCATGTAAATATTATTCATAAAGATGCAAGATATACGAAGATTATCCGTTCAAACAATCTATGCTCTGATGCCACATGTTAGATTAAATACTTTCAGGATCTTGAACATGATAATCTTACATAGAGATCGTTAGGGGCACATACCTGATGCGGAAGACATCATCACAAAGAGAAACGGAAGCGTTAGTCGTAAATTGGTTTCTACCTCCTTGCCCTAACTTTATGTTACCACAACCGTCAGCGATGGAATTAATGTAGATAATATGTGGTAACTCTAATGGGTGGAGGGAGGACCAATTTATAGAGGTTATGACTTAATTTGGTACGTTTATCAAGTAACCAATGTACGGACGAGATCTATTCCTTATTAAATATTATTTATGGTATTACTTTGATTCCAAGTAAACTTGGGCCATAAGTAAGAAATAATTAATAGTAAATAAATAATAATTCTTACATTTGTTAGCTGGTAAAAATCCACACGAAGATTTACAAAAACTAGTTAAGAAACATGGTCCTATTATGTATGTGAGACTAGGGCTAGTACCTACAATCATTGCCTCGTCTGCTGATGCAGCGGAGAAGGTCCTCAAGACGTATGATCACATCCTTGCTAGTAGGCCTCATCATGAGGCATCTCAATATTTGGCTTATGGCCAGAAGAATATGGCATTTGCAAAGTATGGTGTGTATTGGCGCAATATGCGCAAGTTGTGCACTCTGCACCTTTTGAGCAATCGCAAGATCAATTCATTGCAATCCATGAGAAAGCAAGAAGTTCAATCTGGAGAAGCAAAATTTCAGCTTGACCGTAGTCACGTAAAAGCTACCCTCTTTGTATGTTTACTAGTATAAGCTTAATATACCACAAGCCTTGAGAATGAAATGGTTTGTACTACTAATTAATTCCTCTGTTTCCTTTTTACTATACCGGACATGCTTGTAGCTGCAATGGACACTACAGCATCATCAACGGAATGGATACTCACTGAACTTCTTAGACATCCCCAAGTGATGAAGAAACTCCAAAAGGAGTTGCAAGAAGTGGTAGGCTTGGAAATAATGGTTGAAGAATCCAACCTGGAAAATTTGAAGTACTTAGACATGGTTGTAAAAGAGGGCCTGAGGCTGCATCCTGTAGTGCCACTATTTTATCATGAGTCCATGGAATATTGTGTAGTCGACGTACGGTTGCCACTATAGATTTTCGTGGACGCAACTTTCAGCTTGTACCATTTGGCTCTGGGAGAAGAAGTTGTCCTGGAATGCAGTTGGCAGCTACCGTTGTCCGCCTTATGGCGGCACAATTGGTGCATTGCTTTGAGTGGGAGCTTCCAAATGGTATGCAGCCTTGTGATTTAGACATTGATGAGAAGTTTGGGCTAGTAACATGTAGAGAAATGCCTTTGCTGGCTATTCCTACTTATAGATTAAAGAAATGATGCAAATAGCATGATTTTGTGATTGTTGTGTCATGTGTGCTTCCCTTGCTATTCTACTGACTTACTTGTGTGTATGGTCATTTATCCCATTCTATTTCGTCCTCTTTTGATATATTTCTCGTGGGTCTCCTAACTCATGATATTTTGAGGTTTGCTTTATTATCTTCTGCAGCATGACACCTTGTCCTTGATCTTGTTCCAGCCTGACATGTCCATAGACTCCATTGGCAATGGAAAACTTATGGGCGGAGGAATGTTGCATTGACAATTAACAGTAAATCCTCTACATATAGGCCACAAAAACTGAATTGTCGCTTCTATGTGAAATGAACACAAATGCAGAGTAAATGCGCCAATCTAAACAGCCAAAAATGATACATCCTTCCATATATCCCAAACACTACAAGAAAAAAAGAATTAGTGACCGAACAAAATTTCTTAGTTAAACGGTCAAAATTTCATGCTACTTTCATTTAGCTACAGATTAACAATGAATTACATGAAAATCCAATTATATCTAGGAGCTATTTTGCAATGGATTAATTAGGAATTACTAATAAATTTTGTAGCTAATAACAAAGGTAATAGAAGGCTATTTTCAGTTTCAGTGATCACCATTTTTGTAAAGAACTATTCCGACCCCTCATTTTACTTTTATTTGTCCACTACTTCAGTACTTTGGACTATGCATGTCGTCTCTTGAAAAATAATAATTAATTTGAGTATTTTACCACAATATTATAATAACTAGTGTTTAGTATACAGTCTTATGAAATGATTTGGAGAATAATCATTAATAGCTACAGGTAAAACATGAAAAAAAAATATAGTATAATAGACAAGTAAAAGTGAATGGGGAGAGTTGAAGTTGAACTTTAGCACCCCCTCTTGCTTGTTATTGTTAGGGGTAGATGAACAAAGCAGACTGACTTCTCGCTATGTTGTGCCTAGCTAGTAGTACTTGAAGCATTGACATTGAAAGAAGTCCCTTAAGCATTTAAAAAAGGAACAAAGACAAGGGTTATACCTATTGGAGAATCCTTACTAGTCTCATCGATTACTCAAAATTCCACTCATACACAGGAATGGAAAGAGATTGATACTTATACTGATATCGAGCTGGAAGAGCACTAGATAGAGACTATAGAGTCCCATCCCCGCTTCAACCAAGAGATAGGGAGACAACATCGTAGCATGAAATGAGCCAATGCCAAGTGCTCTCTTTGTTAACGGATTGAAGTTTTGAATTCCTTTAATTTGTTGATCTCTATGTCTTTGGTTTTTGGTTGTTGTTAGAGTTGCGTAGGTATTAGTAACATAGTGATTAATAATATATGGCTTAATTATGTAGGGTTTAGTTATTTTATTTTTTACTTTGTATGAAATATATATCATCATCATCATAATCATAATCATCATTATATTAAAAGTGGAAAGCAAAAATAAAAAGTTAAATTACTAAAATGTCCTTATAAAGTCATAATATTTATGGATAAAAATGTAGATAATTAAAATAAATACTATCATATTTTATTAAACACTATTATTATATATTTATGAAAAAATATAAAAATTACGTGAAAATTTTACCTTTTAACCAAATAAATAACATATATTAATAATTAATAAATATAAAATTAATTTCATTGAAATGCCAATAATTATAGTAGGTTACACCTTTTCAGTTTTCCATAATTAAAATAGTATTATTTAGAATATCACTTGTCCCTAATCCAACTATTATTGATTTGGTCCTATAAGCTTCTATCATTACAAGAAAAATATTTATGGCATAGTCTTTACTCATAATTTATTACTATTTCACTAAATAAAAGTAGATATCAAAGTGTCAAAACATTCTTATTTTGTTTCGAACAGTGTTCAATTTCAACTTCAAGATCCGGGTAAATTTACTCTTTTTTTTCCATTTTAAAGAAGCTCTTTTCTGATGCCTAATACACTGTGTAGACTTTTCAATTGATTTATTTTTACTTTATTGTTAATCAATTGTTCTAATACTGTAAATTATCACGTGTGGTCCAAAGATGTTTTCATGTGCATGTCTCTTACTGTCGTGATTTTATTACAGTTATTCTCTTCTTTTTCATTTACGACATATACTTTTTTGTCTTTGTAAGTAATTAAATATAAATTGATCTACAAAAACTAAAAAAAGTTTACAAGATGAAACTAAAGAAAGAATACAACATGTACTTTGGTCAAGATGAAACTAAAGAAAGAATTGAACATGTATTTTGGTTGGTGGAACCATGATTAACTAAGGGTCAAATTCAAAAATATATTAAGAAAATACAATAATTTATATATTATGCAAATATTATTATTTTGGAATCTAATAAATTATGCTTTCTTTCATTAACTGTGCAAATGTATATTTTAATATACATAAATGTGACCAATTTTTTTGAACTTTTTCAATTGGAGTAAACCTTTTGCAGATCAAAGGTATTGAGATTTTGAAAATTTCATATGACATTTATTAGACTAATATTTTCAAGTTATAGCAGTATAATAAAATTTTCAAGTTGTAACAATAAAAAATTTCAGGTTATAACATTTTATTAAAAAAAAATATTTTTTTAATTAATTGTAAAAATCTGTTTTGAAAAAAAAAAAGATAAAAAAGGAAAATAAATCGATTTTGAAGAAAAAAATAAAAAAAACGAAAATAGGTGTATTAATTAAATTTTAATTGATTGATGATAATTATTAATTAGCATAAATTTAGGAGATTCAAACTAATTAGGAATATTTGTTTTCCTTAATTCACTCTAATCTGTTAAAATTAATTAAAAAGTCTTAATTTATCCATTTTCTTCAACGTTTCTCTCTCTGCGTTTTTTCCCTAGAATTGTTGTCACTATTTTACATTGGCATAATTGTTTATACAAGGTATTTATACATGTTGGATACCAACTTCATTCATTTTTTATTTTTTTATTTTATTGTATTAGAATATGAATTTGAATGCCAAAGGTGTATAGTTTGGATCCCAATTATAAGTCAGAGTTAGTTCATGAACTCTAAATTAGTAGTATGATTTCTTTAAAGTTAATAAGACATTGTAAAATCATAAACTCTAAATGTTGAATCCAATTTGTATGCATTTTGTATATAACTGTTATCCCGAGAATTATTATAGTCAATGTGTAATTTATCTTTAGAATGGTGTATCCATTTGGAATGCAGTCTGTATATAACTAGTATCCTGCGATTACAATAGTCAATCTGTAATTCATATGTAGTTGATATCTTTTTGGAATAAAACAATGGATATTATATATATCAACTACTTAAAGCTGTAACAAACACAAAAATATCATCCAAAAATTAAAAAAAAACTTGTAATTCTAAAAAGTCTAAGGTGCAATCAACTATCTCAAATTTGATCTCCGTGGTCTTGGTGTGGGATAATTGCTGGTATCCAAAGCATGTTCTTTTGCTATGCGAAGTCCACCAAATTTGCTAGCAACAGTGCCATTTACTTCACTATCACTAGTCGCGCCATCATCATTCTTTGTTTTTCCATAATGCCATATGATTGTGGCATACCTATGACGATGGTACTTTGCATCGATATCAACAAAACACATATCAAAAACTCCATTACTGATGTATTCAGCAAATAGACATGTGTACAAACCACAATCACTGGAAAAAAATTGAAAGAACAATCATTTTATACCATTATCATACCAATGTTAAAAATTTAAATACATTAATGAATAAATTGAAAAAGAAACCTTCCTATTAGAAAAATCCCAATTTCATATCAATTTTAGTCATAATTCATACAAAATAGAGTAATTTAACAATTCATACCATTGGGCTGTTGATATCAAACCAATTTCATATCAATGTCAAAACACAATTCATACCATTTACATACTAATATTATATCACATTTCATATAATATCCCAAAATCATATATTAAAGTAAGATTCATACAAATATTATTCACATTTCATACAAGTTTCACCCAAACAAAAGTTTCGAAACAACAATAAGCATAATGTGATATTTTTAGCAAAAAATTACTAATTTGAATAATGTGAAAATAAATTAAATATAATACTTACTCTAACAACTTTTTTGCCTTTTTTGGATATTGAAATTTCTGATTCCTTCTTTTTTGTTGTTCCTCTTGTTGATGGTTTTGAAGATTGAGCAACTTCTAGATTTGTTGCTTTTTTTTTTTCTTTTTTATTTCACTAACAAAATCAGAATTCGAATCAAAAGGAGTTTCTACAATTTTCCTTTTCCTCTTCTTTCCCTTTTGATTTGCCGGACTCACCCTTTTCTTTGCTTCATTTTTTTTCTCCTTTTGATCCTTCGACTGAGAGGAACCACACTTTGCAGGAATTTCAACATTCTTCGTGTGTAGATCTCATCCCACCATTAAATCATATAAATGTGGAAGAGTTCTACTGATTTTCTTTTTGAATGAAGAAGACGAACGTTGAAGATGGTGAGAGAGAAAAAATTAGTTCTCTGTAAAAGAGAAACGTGGGGTGGGGGTGTGGGGTTTGTGTGTGGGTAAAAGAGGAAGGTGGGGGTTGCTGTGTGAAATCTGGAAAAAAAATTCCTAAAACGGTGTAAGAGATAATGACAATTGATTCTCTAATATTAATGTTATTTCTCTTACTTATTAATTATAATGTAATTATAAAAATAATAACTAATTAATTAAATAAAATAAATTAAATTATAAATTAAAACTAATCTGTTAATACTTGTAATTAAACTGTTATATGTTGCGAGTATTCTTGTTAAATGAGTCACGAGGATACAGTATGCTATAATTTTTTGCCGTTATTAATTAATCTACCCAAGTATGATTTTGGTTTATATTCTCTTGATATAATTCAAATGCCTATTTGGGGCATAAAACCATCAAAAGACACTTTGTAAGTAGGTGATCTCTTTGTAAAAGTTTCTACCTATTCTTGCCAAGGCTGTTTAAATTATTTATAGTGAGTACTCTGCTTTGGAATGCTTAGCACATTTAGTAGATTTGTGGAGCAAATTTACATGTGATTTGCGTAATTTCGTTTATAGATTTAAGAATATGTTTGTTTGTTTGTTTGTTTGCTCTAGAGGTTTCTTGTTCCTTCGTCCCTTATAATATTTTACTTATTAATAAATAAGATAGGGATCTATGTCACAACGGAAGGTGGGAGCCCTGTTGTTGGATTGGTAAAAAAAGAAGTTATTCACATTGTGTTAATTGCACCAGCCCAAAAAGTTATTTAAATACCTAAATTTCAAGGAGTGATTAGGAGGCAGAACTCCATTAAAGCATATGTGTATCTTTTTTTGCCATATACACTCCAAGCCCCAACTATGTCTCTAACTACTTAACATTGGAGTAGAAGGTGTCATATTATCTTCTGCATCTTTTTGATACATAACATTTGTGGTGTTACGGATCCTCTTCTATTCAGGTAGTCCAATGTCTTTCTAGAATGGCTGCCAACTAAAGCAAGCAACAACGGATAGTATCTTAATTCATATTATTTTCTATCTGGTGTCCGGTACCTGCATTGATGCATGCCCGTCTAGTCTGGAAATTTCCATTTTACTCATTAAGTTTTCCGTCTTCATCAGTGACAAGTAGCATTTTTTACTACAAGTCTCTTGATTCTCCATCAGTTCCTTTCTCCTTTGTCTTGAAAAAAGTTAGTGTAGAAGTGCACATTTATATATGAACTATGAAGTGAAAGGCTTAAGCGAATTGGTTGATAAATAGAAGCAGAAAGACAATGACAACAATTAGACAACTTGAAGTATACAACTCAATATGAGAATTGAATGAAAAATCTTGAAATAGTTGAATGGAATTTGGCATTTGTTGTGTTTTAAATAAACAAAGACAACATTTATTCTTTGCTTTGCCCCTTGCCTATGCCTCACAATATCTGGTATCATATATATCATAATATTATTTACGGATCATAATGATTTTCACTTTAACTATGAGTTATAAATTACTATGATATATCTATTTCTTCCATGCATAAATTTTCATTGTTTTTAGATCAGTAAACCATAGGTAAACTATGTAGTCCAGCCGTCTGAAATGCCTACAAAATCTCTTTTGGTCGTTGGGGCTCACTAGAGCTCGCCGGTGGTGTTAGCTTCTAAGCTCGTTGTTCCAAGACGCTACCCTCAAAAAGGTAATCACCTCTCTTCTTATTTTTCTTTCTCTATTTATTGCTTTATATGCTTAGTCGATTTAATCTAGGTTCTTGCATTGTAGTTTTCATTTCTTTTTTATCTTAGGTTGAATCTTCTACTGTTTCATGAATTCTTATTTAATCTATGTTTCAAGATATTGAGTCAATGCCCTGATTTTTGCTCGAAGATGTTTATATTTTAGATCTCGAGGAAGTATTGCATCTTTTCACACTGTAAATGTGGAAAGGGAAAACAAAGCTTTTAATACTAGGGGCATAAGACAAGTACTTAAGAGAAAGAAAAGAACGGAGATAACATATGAAACTTACCTTTGAGGGGATGAGTCAATGGCCTTGCATTACTACTTGAGTTACTGTCAGTTCCTTGAAGTGGATGTAGGCAAAAGAAACTTGTGTTGGCTTAAGCATTGCTTTCAATCCTTAGAGTTCGTAAGCCTTAGCGACCACATATTTTTCCTTCAACTTTTGACTTTGCTGTTTATCGGTTTGGTTAAAGCCTAAAGGTACCATCTCATAAAAAAAGCTTAGAATAGCATTTAATCTCTTTTTCATAGGTAATAGTAATCTTGATTGGGAGCGAGAATTAGGCAATTAACTAATATATACTATCTTCTTCAAAATTGTATCACCTAACTGTGCTTTATGAGGATTCATCTAGATGATCATCTAGCATAGGATATTGATTAATTTATTTTTTGAAGTTAAACATTACAGATTTAGAAACCACACTAAAGATAATACGTTACCCAATTTCTGAATTTTAAAAAGATCAAGAACACAACTTAAAAAGAATTTTGTGTTTCGAGGACATAATCCTACCAGTGTAGGGACACATGTAGCCTTCACTTTTTAATGAGTTAGGTTCAGCAAACCTATCCACTATGTAACCAAGTTAAGGACAACTTGAAAGTAGATGATTAGCAGAAGAGCATGTTCAAAATTGTCAACACAGTATGTCCTTTATGATAAGAGTTCTAGCATGATAGTCGCAACTCAATATGCATTTCTAAAGTCTTACGATTCTTACTGACGAAAAAAAATAATAAAATAGTTAAGCACTTATGGAGGTATGTAAATAACTTATGATGATACAATAGCTTCAAAAGTACGTTTGAAAAAGTCAGAGTTACATTTTTCTTTTAGATTTATTCTATAGCTAGGCTGGCAGGAAGTTTTTGAAGCTATGGCAAATAGTGTATTATTCAGTTACTTACTTATTTGAATCCAAATTATGGTCAATGTCTTGACTCACTGGTAAAGAAGCTTTCTGGAAATAACTTAATCTTACTTTCAAATCAAATGCCTAATAGTAACAAGTACTTTATAAATGTCTTGTAGTATCGATTTACGAGAGAATTTTGTATTATTTTTGTATTCTAGCAAAGTAGTTGAACCTTCCTTGAGTTTAAAATTAGATTCTTCCCTGAGTTTATAAAAGTGCTTTCTTTATCAAAATGTACATTCTAAATTTCTTTTGACATTATAGCACTACTATAGTCCTTAAGCCGAGGTCTATAATAAGTTATAAAGGGGCGTTCCTTCTCCTTTCCTCATCCATTAAACTGGTAGGAAAGTGAATTATGCAGACGAAAATTCTGAAAGGCATTTTTGAGGTCATGATGATAATGATGACGAGGACAACAACAACAAAGGACAGGTAGTAGTAGTACCGCAAATTTCTCTTACTTTCCAAGGAAAACACTCATTTTGATGCATTTTCCTCATGCCTGTACTGTTGTACCATCTTTGATACATTAATAAATATCAATGAATTAATAAATGTGTGCAAAATAAACATAGTAACTTAATACTTTTTCAACATTTCAAGTAAGGCATATTAAATACGAAATGAAGCAGCGGCTAGCACGCTAAGCTAAGATCACGTGGGCCATTTTTGAGTAAAATTTGAAGGCCAGAAGTGTTGTTGGATCTTAATACCGATATGATTAATGGATCGGTATTTTCTCCAAATCCAATCATTTTTTTTGGCATTGAATTCTTGAATATCAGGACATGGAGGATGGTGATTGAGCCTGAAAATAGATTCACTCTTAAAGTGTTAGTTTAATCATGTTCAAATAAGTGCCATATCTTGCCTAGATCCTATCTCGTGTTGCCCCATGACAAGGCTCATGTCCTCGTCAATTAACCCTTAGCTCTCACGATGGACTCACATTGTGAGGGAGGTTTGAGAGAGATATCATGTTTTAGTTCTTTTCAGTTCACTCATCTTGCCATCAAAATAATTCAATTACTTCTAAAAAAAAATTCACAACCATATCGATATCTACACAAACAGATCTCATAAAAAGTCATTTTCCTCATATTTGTCATCATGTAAATATGTATTTAAGCCTTGAAAAGTATATTGATTACTCAGAAATTTAATGAAAATTGAAATGTTGGTACTTCAATAGAAATTGTTGAGATTAATGATCTTTTCTACTATCGATCTATCTTGATAAACATGGATTGGTCAATTCATCTATTAATTAGAGACTATACCAAACAATTTTGAGGAAGAACAAAGAGTTCATTTACCATTTCCTCTATCTGAGGGCTGTTGTAAAGCCTAAGCAAATAAAGGGAGGAAGAGGACCAACATTAAATCTGGAAAGGTAATGCTTCGAGACTTGGATATATATTCATGCAATGTGCTACAAAGAAGGTTCTTAATGGTTTCTCTTCAACAGTTTTCCAAAAAATGGACCTTAAAATAGTTTCTCATCAGTAAACGACATGAAACCCGTTAAGAGT
The DNA here is from genome assembly GCF_900185275.1 of Solanum verrucosum. Classification (NCBI taxonomy): domain Eukaryota; kingdom Viridiplantae; phylum Streptophyta; class Magnoliopsida; order Solanales; family Solanaceae; genus Solanum; species Solanum verrucosum. The sequence continues at coordinate 805,637 of NW_026020194.1, forward strand.
CTGTGGAATTTGTGATTTGATCTCTTTGTCCTTTATCTTAGAAATGAGGTACTAAGTGCTTTAGGTTAGTCTGATAAAAAAATAGTTATTAAGTTACTCTATAGTGGCCACAAATTCCTTCTTTTACTGTCTTCTTGAGCTAAGTATTTAAGTATGATGAGAAGGGCCTTTCTAAAGATGAACAATCAGTTTAAAGTGCACACTTTATTGTCTTCACATTAATTCATCTTAACTTTGTGATCTTATTGTAGAGTAATTTTTTTTGTTTAATGGAGCTTATCAAATTTTCTCTCCATCTTATTAATATTATTTTAAAGAGTAAAATGTGGATACTAAACAAGTGTCTAATTAAGATATATCTTCAACTTTTTTTATTTATGAATATTGTAATGGTTTCTTTTCTTATCAGAAAGAATTAACACATCTGGAACTTGAAGTTGGAGGCAGATTTGAAAGAATACAATATCTTCAACATTAAACTATTGGAGTAGATTGCAGTTACTAACTCAAGCAAAAACATGGTTGGAATTGATGTGTAAGATGATACATGTGCCTTAAAAGGAAGGTGAAGTCATCATCCAGTGAAGTGACTGAATATGTGTCAGCTATATCAAGTGCATGTAATACTATCATTATTTTGATTCGGATGGGCGACGTCTAAAACTCTTAAAGAAATTTATCATGAACTGAATGAACAATAAATAATAGAACACCTTAGATATGTATGAAATACAATTTCAGCCTGCATTTTTTGATAGTTTGGAATGAAAGAAATGCGATGTTTAGAAATTGAAGAAAATTCAGTCCAAAAACATGACTCAAATATTTGTGATAGCTTGAAATGTAGGTGAAAGTGTTGATGAGAACATGCTTGCAACTATGTTAGTATTCATGTTTGGTGTTGCAGGTTGGTTGCACCCTGGATGTGTCTTGTAAGTTCTTTATAATTACTAAAACATGGTGTTAAACGATCAAAAGAAATTCTTTAGAAGAAATAAAAAATCAAGTCATCAATCTAAGTTGCGACTATTAATTGTGTATATAATTCAAAACTAATGGAACATGATTAATCTAAGTTGTGACTATTAATTGTGTATATAATTTAAAACTAATGGAACATGATTAGAGCGTGTATTTACCGTATTGAGATGTAAATATTTGTATGTTCCAAGATACATTAGTCTATACTTCAAAGTTCAAACCTGTTATACAAAGTTTTTGTATCTAGAGGATTGTTTCTGGCACAAAAAATATGAAAGTATAATTTTATTTTGGTCATTGGTATATACCTCAAAAAGGATTGTAGTAAAAATGTCAGAATCTAACATGTTGGGCCCGTGCTAAGCACGAACATGACTATCTAGTTTATATTATAATAAAAGGTAAGACGTCACATTAGAATGAAATTGAAATATATCAAAATCAATTTCACAAAATCAGTTGTGTTGTAGCCTATAAGTTGGCCCTACCACCAACAATAACAAATTGATCATTAGGGTGCAAGTCATTTGGGAGCTTCTAATTAAAGTAATGAACTAATTGTGCTACGATTAATAAATACTTTGCAACTTTTAATTGATGAATTGAATTTGTGGGTTCAAGGGTTGAAACATTTGATGTGTATGCTAAGCAAATTTTTAATTCGTGGGCTGCTTTAATGTGGACTATTAATGATTTTTCTGCGTATGAGATATTGTCAAGATGGATGACAGCTACAACAAATTAGCTTGTCTTTATTGTTTGAAAAATACTTAATCATTCACGTTAAAATATGATCGAAAAAAATTCTCAATTGATTGTTATCGTCAATTCTTGCCAATGAATTATGAGTTTAGGAGTATGAAAAATACATTTAAAAAGAATATAGAACGAGTGGCTGTCCACCTCTATCTTTAAAAATTATCCCACAAATTAAATCACTACATTCAAAAAATTCACCACAAAAATATATAAATTTCATCATACATCACAGAGATTCCTTTCATCCCTAATTTTATCACGTTCCATTCATGTGATGATAGCTTCATCCTACAAAAGTATTGTTATTATCCTTTTCTCTAATCATGTAATATAATAGGTTAAATAATATATACAATATAAAATAATAATATATAAACCTAAAATATTTGAAGACATATAGTAAAACATGGATTAGAAGCAATATATTGTATATATTTATTTATTTGAAGTAACAAAAACAATGAAATATTTATTATAGTGACCTTTCCCGTACTATTACAAGTGCATACAAAGAAGAACTTAATCAAAATAACTAAAAAAGAAATTACATTATTATAAAAGGTCAAACGTCATATTATAATTAGATATATATCAAAATCAATTTCCCAAAATCAGTTGTGTTGTAGCCTATAAGTTGAAACTGTCATCAAATGATTGGCCCTAATGTCACGGACTTAGAGTGATGGCTAAGTTTCCGTGTGGCCCTTGACGGTTTACTCACTAATCTTTCAAGATCTTGTAAACTCAAGGAAGCCTTTAGGGCTTGGATTGCTAAGAGAATGTTTAAGGAAAGTTTTGGAGAGAACAAAGAAGGCTTTGTATTGAGCTTTGGAAGATTGCTTACAAACTTGCTTGGTGCCTTTGCAAATAGTGGCACCTCTATTTATACTACTCTCCAAGGACTAAAGTGTAATTAATATTTACATGAGAAGTCCCTCAAATATTTACACTTTGACCCCTATCTAGAGAATTCTACATTTCTCTAAAGTCTTCTTGAAATATCTAAGGTTTTCTAGCCTATTCTAGAAACCTCCATGCCTTCTCCGCTGCAAAAGTTGCCTATGTGGGTGGCGGGACGTCACATGCTCCCCCACCTGATGATGCGACGTCCGCGGCGCATTGTTGCAAGAACTCCCGAATTTGGTCTTTGAACTGCCACAAGTCTTCATATTTCTCCCATGTGGCCTCCTCCGGGGATTGTCCCTTCCAATGTACAAGGAACATGGCGCTGGCTTGTTGGCCCCGCTTCCGTTTGGCTTGATAATCTATGATAGCTTCAATCTCTCGGTCGTGCGAGGCGGTGACAGTAATGGGGGCCCGGCGGGGTTGGTTCCGGCTAGTGTCTTCCTTATCCTCATGGTAAGGCTTGAGGACGCTTGCATGAAACACCGGATGGGTTTTGAAGTGTGGAGGTAACTCCACCTTGTATGAGATCTTGCCTACCTTGGCAACGATCTTGAACGGCCCCCTCATATTTTCGCACTAAGTTTTGATGGACGCCCCTTAGTGCCTTGAACTGTCTTGGATTGAATTTCACCAAGACCATGTCGCCTTCCTTATAGTCCGTGGGACGTCGTCTGCGGTCGGCAAACTTCTTCATCTTGCTTGCTGCCTTGTCCAAGTAGGACTTGGCAGTGTCAAGCTGCTCTTCCCATCCTTTGGCAAGATGGTAAGCTCCCAAACTCTTCCCTTCAAACGCGGCTGGTAAAGAATGTGGAGTCTGGGGCTGTTGGCCCGTCGCCAACTCGAACGGCGTGCGCCCGGTGGACTCGCTCCTTTGCAAATTATATGAAAACTGCGCCATGTCTAGGAGTCTGGCCCAATCCTTCTAATGTGCACTGACATAGTGCCTTAAGTAGCACTCCAGCAGGGCGTTAACACGTTCTGTCTGGCCGTCTGTCTGCGGATGGAAACTGGTGGAGAAGTGAAGTTTAGTGCCAAGTATCTCGAACAGCTCCTTCCAAAAGTTCCCAGTAAAGCGGGGGTCTCTGTCGCTAATGATGTATCTTGGCAGCCCCCAATATTTCACTACGTTCTTGAAGAACAATCGAGCGGCCTCCTTTGCGGTGCATCCGGCTGTGGCGGGTATAAAGGTGGCATACTTCGAGAACCTGTCCACCACGACCATAATAGTTCCATACCCGTCGGACTTAGGTAGTGAAGTGATGAAGTCCATAGTTACGCTCTCCCATGGACGTTCTGCTACGGGTAGTGGTTCCAGCAGTCCTCCCGGATGCCTTTGTTTTACTTTGTCTTGCTGGCACACAAGACAAGTCTGCACGTAGCACTCGATATCGTCCCGCATGCGTGGCCAGAAATAGATGGCTTCGATCAGCGCCCTCGTTCTTCGCTGCCCTGGATGCCCGGCCCACGGTGTGTCGTGGCTTTCTTTGATTATTCGCCGCCTGATGGTCCCGAACTTTGGCACGTAGACCCTACGACCAGTCGTGAGCAAGAGGCCTTCCTCTACCCAAAAGCGCCTAGTCTTGCCCTGGGCGGCTAACTCCATCAGTTTCTTGGCCTCGGGGTCATGTTGCATGCCATCCTTGATTGCATCTTGAATATCACAATGGGCTGTAGTGATGGCAGCTAGTTCGGCCTTCCTGCTTAGCGCATCGGCCACAACATTGCCTCTCCCTGGTTTATACTCCAAGACGTAGTCGAACTCGGCTAGAAAGTCCTGCCATCTAGCTTGTTTTGGGGTAATCTTTTTCTGTGATTGGAAGTAGCTAGTGGCTACGTTGTCTGTCTTGACCACGAACTTGGAACCTAACAAGTAATGTCTCCATGTGCGCAGGCAATGCACTATGGCCGTCATTTCCTTTTCCTGCACCGTATAGCGCCGCTCGGTCTCGTTCAGCTTGCGGCTTTCGAATACTATGGGGTGTCTTTCCTGCATTAAGACTCCCCCAATGGCGAAGTCTGAGGCATCCGTGTGTACTTCGAAGGTCTTGGAGAAGTTGGGCAGCGTCAAGACCGGCTCTTCCGTTATCGCGGCCTTGAGACCTTCGAACGCTTGCTTGCACTCCGCGCTCCATACCCATGGCTTATTTTTCTTTAATAACTCAGTCAGCGGAGCGGCCTTTGCGGAGTAACCCCTTATGAACCTGCGGTAGTAATTCGCAAGTCCGAGAAACGATCGCAGCTCGGTCACGTTAGTAGGCACCTCCCATTCTCGGATTGCCCGTACTTTGGCGTCGTCCATCCGAAGTTCGCCCTGGCTGATGATATGCCCCAAGAAATGCACTTCATGTTGGGCGAACTCGCATTTCTCCCGCTTAATATAAAGCTGGTTTTCTCTTAAGACTTGGAAGACTTTCTTTAAATGCTCTACGTGCTCCTCCAAAGTGTTGCTGTAGATGACGATATCGTCCAAGTACACTACCACGAACTGATCTAGGTAGGGCTGAAAGATCCTGTTCATCAACGTACAGAATGTGGCGGGTGCGTTGGTTAGGCCAAAAGGCATCACCAACCACTCGTATGCTCCATATCTGGTTACGCACGCTGTCTTGGGTTCGTCTCCTTCAGCGATGCGTACTTGGTAGTACCCTTTTCGGAGGTCCACCTTCGTGAAGTACTTGGCCTGTCCAAGTCTGTCAAATAAGTCGGCAATAAGCGGGATAGGGTATTTGTTCTTAATTGTTACCTTATTAAGCGCCCGATAGTCGATGCATAAGGGCAAGGATCCGTCCTTCTTCTTTTGGAATAATACCGGCGTGCCATAAGGTGCCTTAGATGGACGAATGTGACCGACTTCGAGGAGCTCTCTCAACTGTTTCCTTAGCTCCTCTAACTCGGGTGGAGCCATGTGGTAAGGGGCATGTGCAGGTGGTTTAGCTCCAACCTCCAGCTCTATCTTGTGGTCTACCTCGCGCCTTGGAGGTAGGGTCTTTGGCAGCTCGGCCGGCATCACGTCCTTGTTTTCTTCAAGGACCTGCTCTACGATCTGTGGCAAGGATTCCTTGGCACCGTTGCCCTCTCTAGAACTGGCAATGGTGGCTAGGAACGTCGGCTCCCCTTTCTTTAGGCCCTTCATAATCTGCATGGCTGATAGGAGGGCGTGTCCTTCCTTCTTTGGTACCTTGACTAGAGGTACCATGCATGACCCTTCTCGCTCCAGGACCATGAGTCGTTGGAGTTGGGGGTCAATCATCGTGTGGCATTGCTGGAAGAACTCTTGCCCAAGAATAATGTCAAAGATATCCAAATGAGCGACGGTAAAGTTTGTCTTACCTTGCCAACTTCCTAACGTGATGCTCACTCCTTGGGCGATTCCGCACACGGGGGTCGGTGGTGCATTGACCGTCTTGAGGCGGGTGTTGCTTGGAATATATTTCAGTCCTAACTTCTTTGCCGCCGCCTTGATCATGATGTTTGCTTCTGCCCCGGTGTCTACCATGGCACGAGCTGCATGTCCATTAATGGAAATGCCTACATACTGCGTACTGAAGTCTCCTGGCTTCTCCGTCTGCTTGGCTATCGCCCCGCGTAGTCCAACCATGCCCAACTGCGTTGTGCCCGCGTCTTGCCCTTGCTCTTGTGCGTCCTTCTCCTTCCGTTCGCGTAGGATGGCACCAAGGTTCTTCATATGTAGCAACCATCTCCTTTAGTGGTCTGCGCCTTCTTCTCTGTGTAGTTCTGGAGCGCGAACCGTCTGCTGTCCGGCTTGTGGGGGTCGTGCTGCTTGGGGTGTGCCTGCTGCTCTTTGCCTCGGCCACGGTCTCCCCCACCTTTGGCATGACTGCTCCTTGCATCCTTGCCCTTTGTCTTGTCATGCCGATCGTGCTTAAAGTCCGTTAAGGACTCAGCCTGGGTGATGGTCTCATCTATGGTTTTGACCTGACGCCGTTCCAACTCGGTCTTGGCCCAATTCTGTAGTCCGTCCATGAAGTGGAACAGCATGTCCTCGTCTGTGAGGTTGGGAATTTGAAGCGTTAGAGTTGTGAACTCTTTCACATACGCCCGAATGCTTCCCGTTTGCTTCAGCTCCCTGAACTTGCGCTTAACCTCGTATATGACGTTGGTAGGGAAGAAGACTTTCTTGAATTCTTCGCGGAATTGCTCCCACGTGTTGATAGTGCACGTCCCCTTCCCTATTTCAGCTTTCTTTCGTCTCCACCATAGCATGGCCATCTCGGAGAGATACAACACGGCAGTGTTGATCTTATTTTCATCGCTTTTCACCCGACTACACTTGAAGTAGTTCTCCAAGTGCCACAAGAAATTCTCCACCTCTTGCGCGTCACAGACACCTTTGAACATAGGTGGCTTGGGAGCCTCGACCCTGGCCTCCCTATCATAGTCGGGTGACGCCGATCCTCCAGCTTCTTTGCCTTCCTTAAGTGCCTTCATTTCGGCTTTCATGGTTTCAATTGTGTTCAACGCCTCCATGAGCCGGCACTCCAAGGAAGTGATGGCCTCCTTCATCTCAAATTCAGCCCGCTGGCGTGCCTCCAATTCCTTACGGATGTTTTCTGTCTCCTCAAGGGTGAAGTCTTCAAAAGTTTTGAATTTGCCGTCGGCCACATTCATGCGCCGGCCTAATATCTCTACGGCCTGTCTTGCCACTTCAACCCTTGCGACCCAATCTTCGCCAGCGGTGACGTCAATGGCCTCCTCGCCAAGTTCGTCGTCACTTGCCTCGGTGGTTGAGGGTGGATGAGATGTTAGTGCCTCGCTAGGTGTGGGATCCGGCAGCATTTCTTCAGGACTCTTTTGATGCTTCTTGCCCTTTCGGGACTTCTTTCCACCATCCGGACGGATGTTGGTGGTGCTAGCAGCGTTTATGTCCCCTTCGGTTGCCATTCCCTTAGTATCGGACCTTGCTTTGATACCACGATGTCACGGACTTAGAGTGATGGCTAAGTTCCGTGTGGCCCTTGACGGTTTACTCACTAATCTTTCAAGATCTTGTAAACTCAAGGAAGCCTTTAGGGCTTGGATTGCTAAGAGAATGTTTAAGGAAAGTTTTGGAGAGAACAAAGAAGGCTTTTTGAAGAAGGCTTTGTATTGAGCTTTGGAAGATTGCTTACAAACTTGCTTGGTGCCTTTGCAAATAGTGGCACCTCTATTTATACTACTCTCCAAGGACTAAAGTGTAATTAATATTTACATGAGAAGTCCCTCAAATATTTACACTTTGACCCCTATCTAGAGAATTCTACATTTCTCTAAAGTCTTCTTGAAATATCTAAGGTTTTCTAGCCTATTCTAGAAACCTCCATGCCTTCTCCGCTGCAAAAGTTGCCTATGTGGGTGGCGGGACGTCACACTAAGCTCCTAAACATTCTCACTTCTAATAGGCAAGCACATGCACAATATCTGTTAAATTGTTAATTATTACTATAATTTATAATATTTTTTGCATTATTTTCAAATAATATATATTATCGATCTATTGTTAAATATTTTAAGTTGTGATTAATAGTATTCTTAACGTAATTTCAAATAATATATGTTACTCCATTTGTCCTAATTTATGTGGCACATGTGAAATTTTTAGAGTTAATATATTTTTCAAATATTGTAAGTTGTTATTTATTGTGGTTTATGGTATTCTTAATGTAATTTTTTAAATAATATATGTTATCCCCTTCGTTCCAATTATACAGTTCGCGTGAAATTTTGAAAGTTAACCAAATTTGTAATATTTTAAATTTATCTTTTAGTATTATTTAAAAAAGAAAACATTAAAATATAATGGAAGAGGAGTGCATAAAAGTAGGTGGCCCAGCTTTGTGATAGGCCCATGAAGTGTGCTCTCAGTAGTTAGTAGTCTCTATGGGTCATTTGGTAGAGTGTATTAGAAAAAAAGGAAAATACATAAAAAAAACCCCTGAACTTGTCTGCATAACTTACTTTAGCACTGTAAATTTACGAGTATGAGGAATCACTCTGGATCTTCTTTTTTTGGGCTACAACTTCGCCGAGCCGACTAGCATCCCTTTCCACTGTGCATTTTTCGAACAAAAAAGGTGACCAGCTGGAAGTTTTTGAAATCCCAACAATATTTTCTATATAAAAAGAATCCGGGAACCTCAATCTCCACGGGCTTATTAGCTAAATGGCAATTGGCACATACAATACGCCCAGTCGCTTCTCGTGGATTTTCATAACCCTGTTGTGCAAAAGTGGGATATGCCAGATTATCCAGATGCTTACGCTGGATGGAATGCCCTTAGCAGTTTTGGCTCTTATATATCCGTAGTTGGGATTTGTCGTTTCTTCGTGGTCGTAACAATCACTTCAAGCAGTGGGGAATTTATTCTAGACCCGCCTGCCGGCCCTAAATCTATCTTACTCTTCCTTGGTCTCTAAAAGAAGGCTGGAAAAAAGAGAGAGCTCCTTTCTTTTCTAGCTTTGGCGGGAGGAATGAAAATCCTATCCTGCCTGACCTGCTTTCTGGCTAGCTTCTTTATGGCAAGCGCTACCCGTCGCTTGCACTACATTGTCCTTGCTACTCTTACTTCCACTAGCAAGAGAACTATTTATCCCCTTAACTCATTTCAAGTGAATTTAATACCTCCTTAATTGATGATATGACAAGGAAGGTGTGATCACTCTCCCAAACTCGCGTGAAAAGGGGAAAAAGTAATTAAAAAGCTGACCAAATTTCAATTTCACTAATTTTTTCATTTTTCTCTTTCTCTACCTTTCATCTTGTTCACAAAGCCACCATGAAATCAACCATTTCTCCATTCCTCTTCCTCCATCCCCACCTTTACCTCTTTGATTCCACTAGAATAAAAAATGAAAAAAAAAGCATTTTGATTTCCTTGGAAAGGACAAAAAGCTGGTCAGAGGTGTCTATTGTGTGGTTAAAGAGAGAGGAAGTACAATACCTTAACACTCCGAGGCGGGTGTTCGGTTCATGAGGAAATAAAATTGTTTGTACCGATGGTGTTTGTGGTGGGTATTGTGGAGTTGATGATAGGTATTGGGTAAAACCATCCATATTCATTTCGATGTGGTGGTTGTGGCGGATCTAATTACCTGCACACGTTTTCATTCTCACCACCATTTCATTCTTCTCTCACTATTCTTCAAATTTTTTTATAAATTTGTTTTCAGACGTTTATTGTGGCCAAATTATGTTGACATCATTGATGTTTGTGATGGGTATTGACAGAGGCGTATTCAGGATTTATAGATAATGGGTGCACTATTACAAAAATGTGGATCTAAGACATAAATTTGATCGGTTAGATTCTTTTTACTGAAAACCATTAAAATTTTAAAATCATAGGTCCAAAATTAACTTTTATTTATCCAAACCAGTTACAAAATCTTAGAAAGAAAACTAAAACAAGATAGATAAAAGATTCAAATTTCTAACCTCACCCAGAGAGGTGCACCCAATCATCATTGTACTACATTATATAATACTTCGAGTCTGGGTTCACACATCTATATTTAAATATTTTTTAAAAATATAACACTATTATATATGATTTCGGGAGGGGACCATGGGTTCACGTGAACCCGGTGACCCCCTCCTGTATATGTCCCTGGGTATTGATGTATTTTGAAATTGACAGCGATGGTGTTGTATTTTGGAGTTGATTTCAATGGTGGTGGTGTTAAGAAATATGAAATTAACGGTGATGGAGGCAATACAACTGTTGGTGATGAGTATTGTAGAGTTGACGGCGGCTGGTGATATTGTTATCGGTGATGGGTATTGTGGAGTTGATGGTTGTGATAATGGTGTAGGTAGTGGTGAAAATGTTGTGAATTTGATGGCGGCGGTAATCAAGGAACAAAGCGAGGAGTAGTTGGTGAATGGTGGTGCACTGTGAAATCTACGGTGGTGGAATGTGGGACGATGAAGGTTGGGGTGGGTGGTTTTTTACTTTTAAAAAAATGTGTAAAAATATTTTTTTTGACACGTGGAGGTGCGTGTAGCACACCTACCTTTAAAATTGTGGTTCTAGACTTCTGAGGGGATATTAAATTCACTTGAAATGAGTTAAGGGGGGTAAATAATTACCCGTAAAGTTGTAGTGCTAAAGTAAGTTATGCGGACAAGTTCAGGGGGTTTTTTATGTATTTTCTCTAGAAAAAACAATGCATGCATTAATTATGTGTATCAGTAGTCCTTTATTTGGTGCATTTTTTCATGTTATGTATAACTAATGCTTGCATTTGTTGTACACTCTATTGTGTATTGAGGAGTGTATTACTAATACCATAAATTTCTAGGTATTAGTAATGCAAAAGATTTAATACATGCATTAATATGGTTAAAGACCCGATTACCCCTCAAAAGTACTTTTACATCTTTTCCACCATAATTGTGATGGATACTTTTGTAAATAATTTTTTTTATACAATGCAGACTATTTTTAATACATCAAATCAAACAATGTAAGAAATAATCTATGCATAACTAATACAAGTATAACTAATACATGCATTACTAATGCAAGCATTACTAATACACTTTATTGCTTATGAAACTTAGTTCCTGTTTTTGTAAATTGAGAAACTTGACCTTAAGTTCCTCACTATTCCCAAACTTTACCTTAAATTCCTCTCTATTCCCTCTTCTAATATAAAAAAAAATAGTAATATAAATATAATCATTCTAAACTTTTAATGAGATCTGAGCAATTTTATCTTTTATGAATAGTTGATTTCCACCACCACAAACAATTCAAAATGATCAATTCATTTATGAATTGATGCATCATACCAAAAGACACACTATTCGTATTTCCGTCAAATGTGATACATTTTGAATGGGGTTAGTTTAAAATAAATTCAATAAGTAATTAGTTTACAATAAATGTTTTTTATTTACATAAAAAAATAATCAGAAGTCACAAAAAATATATATTGACTATACAATATAGTTTGTCAAAAATCACAGAATGCATACACTCATTATACGATACAACTTACCTACATGATCAATATACTGACTATATGTTATGATACATCCAAAAAGTTGAATATAATTTATCTATACATGAAATATACATTGACAAATTCGATCTCGATCAACTCAAAATTACCTCTAAATAGTCTCAAAATTTAGATATGAAATCCTCTCAATATTTCGAGTCTTTTGTTATATAATTTACTTGAAATGATTCACGATTTTGGTACGTTGATTTTTTTCAAAAAATAATACTCCCTCCGTCCACAATTATTTGTCAAGGTAAGGTCACGCACACCCCTCAAGGAAAATTTAATACAAGGTGTAATTTGACTAATATAACCCTACTATACCAAGAATACCAAAAGTCCACATAACTTTTCAATTGAACTACACTATCATTAAGGGCAGAATTGGAAAAAAAGTGACTAATTATTTCTTGATTGTTTAAATTGACAATTAATCTTGATTGTGGACGGAGGAAGTAATGAAGAAGACGAAGCAGAATGACGAATAAGAGAAAAAGCAGAAACATCCAATAATAACGAAATTGAAAGGGGGCAAAAAAAAGCAGAACACCATCAATAATGAAATTGAAAGGAAGAAGAAAAGTATTTGATCAATTTTAATAATTTTGAAAATTGTGTTAATTTTTGTGTAAAGCGAAAAGCCGAGTGACCCTTTTGTATACTTTCCCCTTTTTAATGCTCTATGGGATCGTTTGGTACAAACATGGATAATGCAGTGATTAGTAACGCAGTGATTAGTAATGCAGTGATTAGCAGTATAGGGATTATTTTTTGTCAAGTGTTTGGTTTACTACTTTTCACTTAATTTTGTGTTTGATTTAAAATTCTACAAAAAATTTCCTTCCTATTATACCCTTGTGTTATATATTATGAGTGTTTATTTCATGTAATTGGGTCAAAGTAGATAACCACCGGACCGGACAATTTTTTTTAAAGAATTTTCTATTCCATTTGATTAGTTAATCCAAATACATATATACATAAAATTGTTATTAATTTTAAGGTGTGATGTACCACTAAGAAGATCACTGATGGCACAACGTATTTCTAATTTTTTGTTGGTGAAGTATATATCTTAAACTTAACATAGATTTAAGACTACTTAAATTGTTCAATACCTAAAACTTATTTTTTTTTTTAAAAACAAATAGTTCAAGTGGGTAATCGACAAACTATCTTGAATAAAATAAAAATCAAGAAAAAATAGAGAAAAAAATATTAGTGAAATCATTAAATTACACTAAACAGATTTGGAGAATTAAAAAAGAATATTTATAACCATTTCAATATAAATAAAAAGAAAATTAAATTACAAAAGAAATTTAGAAAAAGGAATAAGGGGTTAGTTTAGTCATTTAGGGGTCTTATCCAAGGTTTAACAAACCTTGGATTAGTTATCCCTCCATATTCTAGGGATAAGATAAGACCACATATGGTGGATAAGCAATTCATGGATTAAATTAAATGAAGTAACCAAACAATGTATTAGATGGACTAAATTTTAATCCATGGATTATTCTATCTAATACCGCCTACCAAACGGGTCCTATAAGGTTAGCTATAGCTGAAAGACTGAGACTATTCATTTTTCGGGCCAAATTCTCTTTCACACGCTTCTTAAGAAAATATAAATATTTTGTTATGATTATATTAAGGGATATAACATCCACTCTTAAAAGTAGGTGAATAAAAATCAACACCAAACTATATCTCAATTCATTGGTCCACCAATTTCATCAAATAAACCCTTTAACCAAAATTTGGATATCAAGTAAAATTTCGATTTTAGCTTACAATGACTATTCATAGATTCACCAATCATTATTATTTGATTTATGAGATTAATTACTATCCACGGATGTGGAAAAGAAATTATATTGTTGATTCATCTAAAAAAAATACTTATTTAATTTCTTTTAATAAAAAGAGTACTATTATATGGTGACATTCATCATAGGTACTCCAATATAAATTTCTATAATGTCGGTGACATTAGATGAAAGTTTAAGGGTATAGTAATATTTTCCTAGATCAATTTATTTTAAAGGAATTGTGTTTTCTGCTTTATTCTTTAGACCACATCAACAGGTCTACCATCATTTTCTGTTAAATTACAATTAATGCCATCCATGAAATAATAATAAAATAATCAAAAAGTCGATAGACTCCTTACGCTTCAGAAATAATTTATTGTGATTGAAAAAATCGTCCTCTACTATATTATAATTTTAGATAATTGAGATGTATTAATTAGAATATCAATAGTATATAGAATTTATAAAAATAAATTATGCATAATTTTATCCTAATATTTTGTATATAAATATAATGTTGGGTCCGTGCTAACACGGGCCATTTTTACTAGTAATACTTAAAATCAATAGTATCAAAAATATTAAAACATTATTTCAAAGAAATAAATCTTAAATTTTTAAAACGTATTTTTTTTTTAACAAAAAAAAGAGAAGATGAAAAATAATTAATCATTAAATGTGAAAATATAATAATTAAATTAAGAAAAATAGTTATTTCTAAAAATAAACTGTAATTTAGTAGTTAATCTCATGAATTGCGCTAAGGCTATTAACTATTAAGTATCTTTAATTTCTCAGGGATATCCCAAAATAAAGGCATATACTATAATAATATGGATTAGAAGCAAAAGTTTGCAATATATCATTTATCAGAAGTAATAACAAAAACAATAACATATTTATTGCATACAAAGAAGTAATCAATCAAAATCACTAAAGAAACTTTATTATATAAGATCATATAAATTATTATAACTAGATGTATAAAAATCAATTTCCCAAAATCAGCTGTGTTGTAGCCTATAAGTTGGAACAGCCATTAAATGATTTGCCCTGCCTGTAACTATACCAAATTGCTCAGTCATGTCCAAATCCTTAGGCTGCATCTCATTTGGGAGTTCCCAATCAAAGCAATGAACCAATTGTGCCACCACAAGACGAACAATAATTAATGCCAATTGCATCCCGAGGCAACTTCTTCTACCAGAACCAAATGGTAAAAGTTGATAATCACGTCCACGAATATCTACGTTACTTTCAAGAAATCTCTCTGGCAAAACTTATCAGCATCGGTCCAAAAATTAGGATCCCTATGAATAGTGTATGCATTGACAATAACTTGTGATCCTTTTTTGATATAGAAATCATCTACCATACAATCTTCCATGGCTTCATGAAGTAGTAATGGGGCAGCAGCATGTAGCCTAAATGACTCTTTAAATACCATGTTTAAGTATTTTAAGTTTTCTAAGTCTGATTCTTGTACCATTCTGTTTAGGCCTACTACTTCTTCTAATTCTTTTTGGAGTTTCTTCATTATGTCTGGATTTCTTAGAAGCTCTGACAGCATCCATTCAATTGAACTTGATGATGTATCTATTGATGCCACAAGCATGTCCTGAATTTAAATTAAAAAATTAGTATAACAATAATTTGATGATGATGAATCATCTAAGATCATATTATCGAGTCATAAAAATAAAGATAATATAAAGTATTCATGTAGTTGACTCAAATTAATTTTTGAAGTGACAGATAGCTGATTGATTGCTAAGTATGTTATTCCCTTTATTCAATTTATGCCTCCTTCGCTTCAATACCCTTTCATTTTAAATTTGTTTTACAATATTATAATTAGAAATAATTTAACTTTGTAATTTCTATATTTTTATCTTTAAAGAAATAATTTACAATCACATAAATATCTAAAGATTGTTTTATATTAGAAATTTCAAAAAATCTTTTTTTTCTTAGTCATTATATCAATTCAACAATACTTCATAGAATGAGATGGAGAGTAACATTCTTTTACTTTTAGTATGGTATATAAGGATTGACATCTTTCCTTATTTATTGTCATAGAAAATTATATGACTTATTTTAGATGTTAAGTTTTAAAAAATCTGTATTATTTTTTTAAACTAGTCAAATACCTTTACATAAATTGAGACAGAGAGAATGAACATACCAACATGACAGCTTTGATATGGCGACGATCAAATTGGAACTCTGCTTCACCAGATTGCATAATTTCCATCATAGTGTCTACAAAGTCTTTATTTTTCTTGTGGTCCTTAGCATTGACATGTTCATCAATAATCTTCTCTACAAATGGATCAAGCACCTTAGAAGTATCCTTCATTCTACGTGTGAGTCCTTGGAGGTCAATAACACCAAGAAAAGGGAAAAAATCACCAAGATTTGGTGTTGCAGCTAGAGTTGTAACCTCTTGAACTAAATACTTAAATCCCCTTTTGTCCAAATCCTCATCCGTAAACTTTTTCCCAAAAACCATTAAGCAACTCAAGTTGGCACTCAACTTCGACACTTGAGCACTAAGATCAACATCAACACGACCTTGAGCTATTTCTTTGATCGATTTGATCATAATGGCAATTTCTTCACTTCTAGTAGATTGGAATGAGTTAATCTTCATGTTACTCAACAAATGGACCGTACACAATTTTCTCATGTTACGCCAATATGCGCCATACTTTGAGAAAATCAAATTCCTTTGGCCATACGATATGTATTGAGCGGTCTCGTTATGAGGCCTACTAGCAAAAATATGATCATAAGTTTTGAGAATTTTTTCTGCTGATTCAGGGGAAGATATAACATAAGTTGGTACCAATCCAAATTTCATGTAGATGATAGGACCATATTTTAGAGAAAATTTGTGTAAATCATGAGTAAGATTTTCACCTAAAAGATGGAGATGTCCTAATATTGGAATGCCTTTTGGACCAGGAGGAAGTTTTTTCTTGTTTTTGATATTTAGTAACTCATAGAAAATGAATAATAAAATAAGAGCCAAAATGAATGTTGGCAACACAAAAGCCATTGCTAATAATAATAAGACAAATAATAGACAATATTTGCAAGTTTGTTGTATGATTTATGGGAAAGGGCACATACTTATATAGGAAAATAAATCATGTGAACGGCGGCCCCTCAATAGTTATTGTGAAAAGGAAAAGTCTATATAAATTACGAGTAGGTGAACTATAACATAATCGTGTCATAATATTACTGTTATTATTTTGAGTAGTTTGTCATTATACGACAACAACAAAAATAACAGAACAAAATTAATTGTTAATCCTCTTAATTAGACAAATTAGCTACGGATAATTAATAAGAAAATTTTATTAGCTATAAGCAATTTAAATGAGATTCATAGCTAATAATTTCAACAACAAAAAATCAGGGTGGAGTCAGCTTAGGCTTAGAAATTTATCCGAATCTTTTATAACAAAAAATTGCATTATTTATAAATGGTTCAAATTATTTTTATATGTATGTATATATAGTAAATATTGAACACACTTTAACTAGTTCATATATTTAGTCATTTATATTATAAAATTCTCAAGTAATAATTCTGACTTTGTCATTGTTCAAAATGAATTGTTATGCAATTTGAAGTAAGAAAGTCAGATACTCGACCAAAACGTGGTCCTTAGAAAGTACCAAAGTGTTCAAAACGGAAACATATATTAAAGATATTTGACATTGAATAAAATAATTATTTTGGTTATAGAAATTGTGTAAATGTAAGTTTTTGGGGTTAGAAAGTACACATTAGTAACTTACTAGATATGGGACCCCGTGCCAGCACGGGGCCCAATATATGTTACTGTTTCTGTTTTAATTTATGTGGTACATATGAAATTTGAAGTTAATCAATTTTTTAGTATGTTTTTATATATTTTAAGTTGCTAATTATTTTTATTTAGAGTATGTTTTACGTAAATATATTATAAATCACAATAATTAACAAGTTAATATAAAAAAAAACTTATAAAAAATTCATTGACTTTTGAAATTTCATTTGTATCACATAAATCAGAACAAAGCGAGTAATATATATGAAAATTACATAAAATGTGCTATAACTCACAATAATTAGCAACTTAAAATATCTATATATCTATATTTCTCCCAATTTATGCGGTATAGATGAAATTTTGAAAGTTAACAAAAACTTTTTATATGTTTTGAAATATTTTAAGTTATTAATTATTATGATTTATAATACTTTTTACATAAAAAATTTATTTATATAAAGTATAAAAAAGAAAAAATTTAGAAAAAGGAAACATAAATGTCAGCAGGAGTCCAATCTATGTTAATTTATATGTTTTAATTATTGTAATACCGATTGAATTTGGAGAGCCAACTAAATTTTTTTAAAGGATTTTTTTTATAAATTTTAAGTTGTTAATTATTATAATTTATAATATTTTTATTAATTTTAAACCAATATATGTTTTTCTCTGTCTCAATTACATGAGACATATGGAATTCGGAGAGTCAACTAAAATTTTAAAATATGTTAAATTGTTAATTATTATACCTTATAATACTATTACGTGATTTTCAAATAAAATATGTAATTTTTTTATTTCAATTTATATGTCATTGATATAATTACATATATTAGGTAATGAAGAATTAATGTGTAAATTATGTGACACCTATGAATTTTGGAGTGTAAATCAAATTAGTTATATGATTTAAAAAAAATAAAGCGGTTAATTATTACAATTTATAATACTTTTTATATATTTTTTAAATGATATATATATATATATATCTTTATGATATTGATATTAGTATTATAATAAATTAAATTTTATTATTTTAAATTTATGATCTCAATTGTCAGCCTATGCCACATTATAAAATGTTCCAAAGTAGATATCAGATTTACAAAAATGTCGATGCCAGCTAAAGTAATAAAATAACATCTAAGGGCATGAACCTATATATGTATATATAAAGCTGAATATAGACAATTTGATGTGGCATCTCTCTATGACCAGTATTTCTATTCATCTTTTTTTTCCTTTTTTTGACATTTTATCTTTGTTTTGTATTTTTTATTTGTATTTAAAAAAAAAGTATTTATGTCATACCCGATTAATTATGCCCTTTATAACATCCATTACACTAATATAGATTTAAGTAAATGAAAATGGAAGATGAAAAGATAAAAACTATTCATTTTTTATAACTGTTTATAATTATTTAGCCTATAAAATAAATAAAAATAGTTGAGCATTTGCAACAAATAAGAACAAATTTCCTCACTTTGGCTCTTCTTCTTCTGACGATAATGATCAATATATGGTATCAACTTTTGTCGCTAAGATGTCCATCAAATTTTCATGTGACTTTTTTAACAAAAGAGAAAGAGAGAATTTCTCATGATTCTTGTGAAGACATTGATGTAAAGAAAGAGATTATGTAACAAAAAATTCTTTTCAAAATAAAAGACTTTTTGAAAAAATGTTTATTCCTCCTACAAGGAGAGAAAATTCATTGTGGTTGAGAAATTTATAAGAAGGCTGATTAGTGTTTCAAAGGGTAAGAAAAATTATTTGGAGAAAAAATCATTCTATTTATGGAATTCGTATCAAATTAGGAGGAGAACAAGCAAAACTTTATTTTGTGATTTGAAAAGAGAGAAAATTAGATATTATTTCTTTCAACCTCATTATTCTTCTAATTTCTTTCTTCTTTTATTTGGTCTTGATTTTTTGTATCTTTAATTAAAGTTTTTTTTTCTTATTTATCTTTAATTAAAGTTTATATATATTTTCTTAAAAAAGAATTTAAAAAGATGATCATATTTAGTTCCTTTCCTCATCAATGCTATTAATCTCATAATTAGTGTTATTTATATTATTTTCTTAATTACTTTTTTTTCTTTCATTTAATTATTTATTTGAAGAAATTAGTTATTATAACTTTATAAGAATTACACATGTATTTTTACATAATTGATTTGTTATTTTTAAATTTTTTGGATCATTCTTCATCTTAAAGTTTCTATCTATATGTAATAATAAAGCCAAAATAAAAAATGTGGGGTGACACCTTCTTAGCAATAGATACTTATTTATTCTTATCAATGTTTCTGACATTTTTTGTTATTTTTTCCTTAAAATAATTGTTGCCTCGATTTTTAGTTTTAGTTTTATTTTTTTAGCATTTTCTAATTTTAAAAGACTGAAAAATTTATATTGAAAATTTACAAAATATAAAAAATGATTTATTTAACTCCTATCATCATCAATATTATTATTAATTTGTTTTACTTCTTTTCTTAATCTTCATTTCATCATTAATGTAATTTATATCATTTTCTTAGATATATATATATATATATATATATATATATATATATATATATATATATATATTTGTGACATTTCTTAGAAGTTAGGATTACTATTTATTTAATTTTTAAAATTTTTGAATTCTTTTGTCATACTAAATACAACATGTTTTATTATAATTACATTTAATATATTAATCAATATATTGTACGAATGAAAAGAAAATTATCATTTCACAAAAACAAAGGTTAAAATATAACTTATTATGATTAAGGAAAGATAAAATTATTATTCCAATATCCATAACCATATATAATACATTAAAATTAATTGAAAAGCTGTAAATGGAAAAGGAATCACCATTTAAGGAATCATTATTTTAAAATTTTTGGATAATTTCTTCTTCTAAAAGTTTCTATCCATACGTAACAATAAAGTTAAAATAGAAAATGTAGTGACACCATTCTTACTAATAAATAGTTATTTATTTTTATCAAATTTTTTTGACAATTTTGGTTATATTTTTCTTTAAAATAATTATTGCGTCGATTTTTTTTTTAACATTTATTTTTAATTTTAAAAGATTGGAAATTTTATGTTAAAAATTTTAATAATAGAAAAAATGATTTATTTAACTTTTATCATCATCAATAGTACTAATTTTTTTGACGTTTTTTCTTAATCTTCATCTCATCATTAATGTTATTTATATAATTTTCTTAAATCACTTATTTTTTCTTTTTAACTCTTTTATATATATAAAGTTGGATATGTAAATGATGATGTGACATTTCTTAGAAGCTAAGATTACTATTTATCTAATTTCTCCAATTTTTGAGTTCTTTTGTCATACTAAATACAATATGTTTTATTATAATTACATTCAATATAGTAAACAATATGTTCTAGGAATTAAAACAAAATTATCATTTCAGAAAAATAAATGTTAAATTATAATTTTATTATGATTAAGGAAAGATAAAGATATTATTTCAATATCCCATAACCACATTCAATACATTAGAAATTAATTGGATATAACTGTAAATGGAAAATGAATCACGATTTAAGGAAAATAAATGTTTGCAATACCATAATAATTAAGGAGAGAGTAAGATATTATTTTAATATCCTAATTTGGAACTTTTAATCTACTACTCAATTAAAAATAAAATGCATTTAATAACATTAAAAAGTTATTAGTTTAATATTTTTTCTCATTGTACTAATTCAATTCAATCAAACTTAATTTTAAAGATAAAATAACAGCTTCATTTTAATTGTTATCAATATATTTCAAAAAATTATCGTGAAAAGGCTTTTCTTGCACCTTATATTAATTTTCATATACTATTATTATTTTTTCTGTCATTTTTCAATGATTTTTTATTTCGATTTAAAATTTAATGTTTATTCTTAAAACTCTGATGGTACAAATTAAGGTGGAGTAGAATATAATAAATGATGATTCTTCTACTAAATAAGAAGATATGACGAAATTGAAAGGGTGAAGGTTTTTTTTTTTTAAATGGATAGGAAATTCTATTAAGGTATCATTACATCATTATTCAATATATTTTTAATATAAATTTCATTTGTTGATGCATTTGTTTAGTACTCCCTCTGTCCCTAATTACTTGTCCATTTTGACAAATCAAGAAAGAATATTTTTTTTACCTATTATGCCCTCAATTAAATGACTAATTACTTTGGAAATTGCAGAACTTTTCATCTACTTCATAATTAATAGGGGTAAAATGATAAACTCACTATGTCATTAATTGATTTCTTAATAAATGTGTCAATTTAAAAATGGACAAGTAATTAGGGACATAGGGAGTATTACAGTGTTATTTGACATTATGAGATATTTCTTAGACATTTAAGGAGAATGGTAGACCGAAATATATATTATATATAAAAGGATCAACTTCATGCAATGGAAGAATTTGTTATTAGCAAATATATTTTAACTTATTTGATAAAAAATATATTCTTCCTCATTTAATAGATGTAAAATTTGTGAAGCTTTATTTGTTTTTCACAATCTTCATATTATTAAAACAAATAATAATATTACGATTAAACAACAGAGTAAATATAAAATTAATCAAAAATATTTAATTTAAATGATCGCGCGAAGTGCGGCCAAGTTCTCTAATTTAAAACAAAAAAGTAAAATTTAAATTGGTCTACTATAGAATTCGTAGAAATCCAACTTGTAAAATTATGTTAAAAATGGAAAATAAAAAGTGAAATAAATTTAATTGAGAGTTATCCTTCGTCTGTCCCATTTTATGTGAGACTTTTTATTTCTCGAGAATCAAATAGTTTAAGTTTGACCATAAATTTGCGTGTGATATCTTTAAATTTTTTTAAAATTTGGAGAAATTAGATAAATAGTAATCTTAGCTTCTAAGAAATGTCACATCATCATTTACATATCCAACTTTTATATATATAAAAGAGTTAAAAAAGAAAAAATAAGTGATTTCAGAAAATTATATAAATAACATTAATGATGAGATGAAGATTAAGAAAAAACGTCAAATAAATTAGTAGTATTGATGATGATAAAAGTTAAATAAATCATTTTTTCTATTATTTAAATTTTTAACATAAAATTTCCAATCTTTTAAAATTAAAAATAAATGTTAAAAATAAAATAAAAATGGAGGCAATAATTATTTTATTAAAGAAAAATATGTGTAGAAAAAGTAGAAGTAGATGAAGTTACTTTAGTTCATCTTTTTAGTGGGCCTCAATGTACAATTTCTATAGCTTTTAGTCCAACTCTTTAGTGCAATGTTGGTCCTCCAAACTCCCATTTCTAAATAAGAGTAATAATAACCTCGGTTGTACTATATAATATTTTATTAACATCCAGGACAATGATGATATATATTTTGCTTTAATATATAGTTGTCACTTTGATGTCACAAATGACGTACGCTTTTTATTATTATTTGTTAAAAAAGTAACTGATTCTAATTGTTGTACAATATGAGTGCTCTAAGCATCATTATATTTTACATTATTAATTTATCAAAAGTTGAGCATTTTCTCATGACGTGCATGGCAAATAAAATACTAGTAATAAGAATATGAAACCGTTTGTATGAAACACTCTTTTTCTAAGTGAAATTGATTGAGAATACGATTGTTAAATGGGAAAATACGTAAAAACCCCCTGAACTTGACACGAAAACTTATTTTAGTACTTAAATTTTACGGATAATTATTTATCCCCATTAACATATTTGAAGTGAATTAATACCACCCTAAAAATATAATATCAGTCTCAAGTTGGCAAGTGTATTACACACGCGCCACGTCATTGACACATTAGAACCACATAAGCGCCACGTCATAGCCACATTGGAAATTCTCTAAAATTTGATTTTTGATTTTTTAAATTCATTTCTTTCTTTCCTTTTCAGAATATTTAAATACTAGTTAATCTTTAGTTCTTAATTAGTTTAAGAAATATTGAAATCATTACCAGTGATTTTTTTTCAATACTCAACGTCATTTATTGCCATGTCGATTGTCGGTGTTCTTCATTTTTTTTAATTTTTATATACTAATCAAGGTCTAATTCTTAACTAATTCAAGAAAAAACACATTTATTTGTAGTGATTTTTAAAAAAAACTTTCTCTACCCATTGCTTCAATCGCCATTGCCAACCATTAGCATTATAGATTGGTTGACAAAACCTCATCTTCTTTTATGCCCAAGTCTTTATTTTTCAAAAAAATTCATAACTTTTTAAGAAAAATCAAATCTCCAAAGTAAAGAGTAAAAAACTTTATGTGGATCTTGAATGTGATTCTTTTTGTTTATGTGTTTAACGAGAAAATGTACTTTGAATGTAGAGTTTGAAGAAGGAGAAAGAGGATGGGGTGAGGTGGGGATAGGGTGGTGGGGAGTTTGAAGAAGAAAAGACAAGCAGGTAGATGGGGTAGGTGGAGTTTTGAGAAAGCGGTGTGGGGGGCCGGGTTTGAAGAAGAAGAAGAATGGGGTGGGTGGTTTTTTTTCTTCATTATATATATAAAGTGGGACCATTACTTTTTAAAAAAAATAGCTTAACGCGCTTTCAAAAAAAATTGTTTTCTTTTTTTGCCACGTCATCCGTTAGGATGGTATTAAATTCACGCGAAATGAGATAGGGGGGTAAATAATTACCCGTAAAGTTTAAGTACTAAAGTAAGTTTTCGTACCAAGTTCAGGGGGGGTTTTATGTATTTTCCCTTGTTAAATCAACAAAGTTAACTAATACACATCTTCTAGAGTTAATTGAGAAATTAATATACTCATTCTGCGTCAAGTTATCTATTGTGAATTCTAATTATCTGAAATTATTTATCGTTTAATTAGAAGTTCAAGACAATAATTATTATTATTATTTTCATTTTATTCTTAAGTTATTGTTCTTAAAGACTACAAACATCTAAATTATGGATGATATTAATTGTTCAAATAACAATAAATGATAAAATAATTAGTGTTTCTTAAGAAACATATGAAAGAGAATCACGATAATGTATGGAGTTTTACCAGTCTAGGCTCTAGAATCTTGATTCACACTTGATATAAGCATGTGTTTCTCTAAGCTTAAAAACTCTTTTGTTCCTCAATTCTTAAGTCATTCCGGTCACATTATTCTTAGGACATTAAGACTCAATTTCAAAGTCAATTAAGATTCAAAACTAACAATGTAATTAATTATAAATTCAACATTTAATTTTTTTTTCAAACAAAACCCTTATAATAAATATTATTATAAACTAAAATTAGATGATCAATAAAACTAAAATCTCAGGCATAAATTTAAATTGAATTAGTTGGATTTAACATAAATTGAATTCTTAATATATTAGGGGGGAGGGGGGGGGATTCAAATTTCTGGTGGTGGTGGTGGAGCAATGCAGTGAACGATAATGGAGGTGGCAGAACATGATTGGGCTAAGGCGGCGGTGCCGCAGAGGCGAGCTCAGGATTAAGAGTTTGGGGGTTCTAAATTTCTTTAATAACCGTCAATCAATTTTGTTAGGAATTCACAAATTAAAATACATATATAATTAATTATTTTTTTAGTAAAAATATAGGGTTTACAGAAAAGCTAGTGAATTCGTCCGAACCCATGAACCCCCACCTTGCTCCGTCTCTAGGCGGTGTTCAATGGACGCTAGGGTGGTCCCCAACGTGAGGGAGTGGAGAGCAGAGACAGAAGGAGAGAGTGGAGGGGGAGGGGTAAAACACCAATGGAAAAAACTAAAAAGGACCCAAAATATTATTCACTTTTTTTGAAATATTATTGTACTTTATTGAAAAATAGTATTTGACTATAAAAATTTCAAATACAATTTCAAGTTGTATTTGTAATTTGAAAAACAACCAAGAGTACAAGACCTTGTTTTCACTTTTTTTTTTTTAAAAAAAAATTATTTGTTTTTAAAAAAAATCCTAAATTTATTGTTTTCATAAATTAAATAACTCCATTTAGATCATATTTCATGTTCAAATAATATTTTATAATTTTTAAAAATATATATATTTAAATTCTAAATATTAACTGCAAAAACTTAGCCAAACACAACTCTAAATCCAACTTTGAAAATTTCAAATAAAGTGACTCTTCCAACAAAATTTTCTTCATACCCAGAGCTCGAACCCGAGATCTCTCGGTTAATGATGAAGCAGACTCACCACTACACTACAACCCAAGTTAGAAAGTGAATATTTTTTTTTATCTTCATGGCAAAATGCCTACGTAATTTAATCTAAAAACCTACATCAATATTTGACTAGTAGATCGAAAAATCTATCTCCTAACATCGATTTTATTAACTTATTTTTAATTAAATTAACTGACTTCCGCGGTTAAACATAAATATTTTTACTTATTTAAAAAATAAATACCAACCTTGTGAGGTTAGTCTACATATTTCCCACTTTTTTTTGTCTAAAAACTTGGCCTCCTGAGATCAATTTCCTTTTTAAAAAATGAACAAGAAAATCGATTTTCCATTTTCATTAGAGGTCAGTTTTCTCATGTTATTTAATAATGTCTTGTTTCTATAAATTGCAAAAATAACTTGTTATAAAATTATATTGTTAAAAATACAATAAATAAATATATAATTTCGAATGTGATCAAACATAAAAAATCAAGGCTATTTTTTCAATGAAATTTATGAATAAGTGAATAGTCATTGTTTGATGAACCAAGAATATTCATATTTTACTAAAACGTTGATTGAATGGCCTAAAAAGTTATGTTGACCAAACTATTTAGAGCTCCAGAATTTTTGGTTGGATTAATAGTCCAAACAATGTGAATTTTTCATGAGTCAATAAATCACTGCTATGATTTTCTTTTGTTTACTCAAAGAAAAAGAAATGCGTCGTTACTAATTTGCGACTTTTAATAAAATAATTATTAGAAATGAGAAGGTTCAGCTGTTAATTGTTTGAGGGTTAGGTATAAGAGTGACAAATGAGCAGGTTGAGTCGAAAATGAGTTAAACAAAAATAGATAAAATACTCGATTCAACTCATATTTTAAATGAGTAAAAACAAGTTATTCAATAAATATATGGGTAAATATGAATAACCATATTATAGCAAGGATCTTGTTAAAATCTTTAAAAGAAAATGTTTTACTTCACTCCCCACCCACCACAAAAGAAAAAGTTAAAACTTTTTTAAATTTGATTTTTTTAAAAAAAAATACTATTGTTTTTATCACCACCACCCTTAACCCGGCCCCCAACTCCCTAACAACCCATACTCCCCCCCTCTCCCACAACCTCCCCACCCCCAAGCCTAAAAAAAACTTTAAAAAGTTTTTTTTTTTTAAAAATAATTTCTTTTTACCCCACGGCCTCGCCCCTATCCCAAAAAAAAGTAAAAATATTAAGTTTTTATTAAAAAAATTTATTAACTTTTATCATCCACCCTCTACCAGCCCCGCCCCCTCCCCCATCCCCCACCCACCACCCCCTATCCCAAAAAAAAATAGTTTGTTTTTTTTATAAAAAAAAATAAAAAAAATAATCACCCCACCCCTACCAACCCCTCCCCCTTCCAGCCCCTTTCCAAAAAAAATAAATTAATCTCTTTTTTGTAAATAATAATTTATTTTTCGTTACCTCACCTACCCCCTATCCCAACCACCTACACCCAAATAATTATTAATACCATTTTTTTTTTTATGAATGAACATTTTTTATCCATTTAATTACCCACTTTTAAACAAGTAATATGAGTATTATTCTATCATGATCCAAAAATGGACGTGATGACACTTGTCTATTCCCACCAAGAAAAGTCAGCATCAACCCAACGAAAAGAAAGAAAAACGAAATTACAGTAAAACAAGAACAAGATAAAGCGGAAAACTTATTCTTCTATTTAAACCCCCAAAAATTGATTCTCACATGCACAAGCCACTAAATACATATGTGTGGAATTAAGAAAGAAATACAAGTCTTAATCTTTGTTTCTCAAATAGATCAAAGTGTAAGAAAAGAAAAAAGAGGGTCCGCTGAATGACAAGCATCTACCTCTTCAAGTCCTTGACAAGCTAGCCTCGAGATCAAGAGAATGAGAAAGAGGTCACACGGGTGTGGACTCGGAGCCTACACAAGTGTAGAAGCAAGGGGTGAGTACCAACAACACGTTACCCAACAAGCAGTCTACTAAACAAAACAACTAGCTAGAAATCAAATATTCCTTACACTCCAATCGAACCTCCTCAAACTACAAGCTGCACAGAAATCAGTTCAACCTAACAATTCTACAATAGACGGCTCACAGGCCCAATATTCACAGTTCAATCTTCACAATTTAACACTCAAACAAATCAAATAAGTCAATTTCTATGACAAGTAGTTCAGTCACACATAACAAGTACATCAATCACAATCCACAAGTAAGTCATGCATAAACATCAAGTGCATCGAGTCGCAATGATCATCACTAGTCGGAATCATTTTCCATCGATTTATAACACTCGCCGGCAAAGACCTCGACATAATAACACTCGCCGGCAAAAACCATAGCATAATAACTCATCACATGTCTCATCACGACGTTCACAATCAATGCATACAAATAATATCATACCACGTGGAAGAGACAACAAATCATACAATTCAAGTCCACAATCATGCTTTCAAGCATCTCATCAATCAATCATCAAGGGTCATAATAAGGCAATTCACATTATCATGTTCATCACATAACTTTTTCATTTCAACCCATTTTTTTTATTCATTTAGATATAACGAGTGGACAATTTAAACCCTTCACCTCATTCCCATTCTCGCAACATGCAATCAATGAAGAAAGCATACAAATTCAACTAGAATACAAGGTTTATGAAACCACTTGCCTTAAATCAATCAACAATCACTCAAATAGTTGAGTCTTCCCCTTTCAGATCACTTCCAAAGCCACACAATCTATGCACAAGCAAGTATTCACAATAAATTTATGGTAACAACAATACCACATCAATTTCTCTTGAAAAATGGGTCAATCAACACAAAATCAATTTCAAAAATAAGGTTTGAATTAGAAATTTAATACTTGAAAACATTACTTTAGGAACTCATTAGGGAAAATCATTTCGAACAAGGACTTGAAATCAGTTCACAAACTCCATTTTAGTAAATTCTAGGGTTTTTGAAGAAAATTTCCAAATTTCTCATTTCAAAAGTTTGATTTGAACACATAAATCCATAAATAATAATGGGTAATTAAAGATTTAGAGTTAAGAATTGTTACCCAAAAGATTTTACTAAAAAACTTGGTCCAAATCGCCTCCCCAAAGCTCCCAAAGCTCAAAAATGGTGAAATAGGGTTGAAACCCCAATTTTAGAAAACATTTTGCCGAGATTACAAATTCTCATTGCAACCCAGGGTCACGCGATCGCGATGAGTAAGGTAGTCAACTCATTAAAGTTAACCATCACGATCATGGCAAGACCCATGCGATAATGATGCACCCTAAGATGATACTATATGATCACGATGACCAATATGGTCATGCATCGGAACCAGAAACCAACCAAACTCAAAATCATTGAAAGGACCCTCGGGTTTCATTCAAAACCCCATACACACAAATCAGATATGCAAATTAATTAAACTCGACGTTTCAGACTAAAAGGAATGTCAAAACACGAATCATAGTGTAACGACCGGTTCCCGTCGTTATAGAAAAGCCAACGGGGAAATTTTTTTGGCCGAAAAACTTTTTCGTAGTAACTTGAGATTTCTCAACCTAGTCTAGATTTGGATGAAATCGGAGTCAGTAAGGTCTAGGGAAATCTGGTAGCAATTAGGTGATTTAAATATGATTTTGATTACATGAGTAGATAGCTAAGGCGTTAAGAAACTCGTACAACTTTATAGAATTGAATTCGGGTGAGTAGAACTTCCGAAACTGATCTTGGCGTGAACGGGTAGTTTTCTGAGTGTCGTTGGTTGAAGGTGTGTTGTGAAATGGGGTCTTGGAATTATTAAAATAGCTCACTATTTCGTGCAAGCCACTAATGTGGTATTTTTACCGCCAGGGCGGGGCCGTTGTAGCGGGGTGGGTACCACTGTGGCGGGGCAGATGCGACTTAAAGTCGGAAATAAACTCCAAAAGTGTTTTATTCTATAATTTTCAAACTTGAGAGCTAAGGAACGAACCCAAGAGACTTCTTGACCATTTTCCACCATTCTTAAGGCTAAATGTAAGGTTTTAACTCCTCGAATCTATTTTTCGATCCGTTAAACGTAATCTAATAGATAATCATCGATGATGGAGGGTTTTGATCTGAAATGTATGATGGAAACAACCCTAATTGGGATATTGGGATCAAGGGTTTGATTTAGGGTTGATGAGATTGTTAGTAATTCGGGTAATTAGTTATCGTTTATTGATTTCCATGTTATAATTATTGTTTGTAGACCAAGCCACCTATGGGGTGAAGTATAATAAATGACGTTGGATGACCACAAGCTACCTATTCGTTTATCACTTCAAAAGAACTTGAATGTGTTTTTTCTGAAGGGCAGTCATGATAAGCCACGTAACTGCCTTTTTTTCTAATGCATTCTATTTGCCATTTGGCGGAATCAATGTCATGAATGTCACAATTTAATATACAATAATTAAAACAAGTAAACAATTAAACACATATAGCCAAACAAGTTAATTTTAAGGTTAGAACAATTCAAGTCCCCAATAGAGTCGTCATTCTGTTTTATATAAAATAGAGAAACGACGGGTTTAAGAGTCTCCACTTAATTTTTAAAGAAAAATTAAGAAAACTATTTTTTCAAAAGATTAACAATAGAAAAGCTAATGAAAATATTAAAGGGTTCGGGGTTCATATTAGCATTTCGAAAAGGGTTTGAAAGCAGCCAAATTGTCCGCTAACACACGGTTATCCAGTAATGAACCATTTGGCCAATAAGTTACAATTTTAACCGAATTGAGTGATCAATTGCATTATGAATTTAGCCAATGAATTAGGAATGTAGCCAAAATGATCTAATTAGTGAATTCGGCTAAAAACTTAAATGAGACGAATCGATACAATTAATTTACGAGCTTCTTAATCTTAACGAAATAAAATATTTAACTTAATTGTGAAATAATTATTCAAAATTATAATCCTAATTTAAACTAAACTAATTTAAATAAAATACTTACTAAAATTTAAATCTTTTTGAGATGATTTTCGAATGTTTATAAAATATACTAATTATATACAAAATTATATAAAACATATATATTATTTAAAAATGATAAAATTAATTAAAAAGAACTTGAAAAATATTTTGAACTTTGTAAAAGCTAATTATTTCAAAGCGTTTGGAATTTAAAAAGGTCGGTGATTAATCTGTATTGTGAAGGTCCAAAATTGGGTGTCAACACATGGTTTTGGTGCAAGGTGGTATGACTGTGGCTGCTTATGAAGCAAAGTTCCATGCGTTGCTTAAATATGCTACTCAATTGGTGATTACTGAGGAAGAGAGAATCCGATTATTTATTAGGGGACTAAATTCTGAGTTGCAAGTATTATTTGTTCATATGACCTCTGCAGGGGGGAACTTTAATGAGGTAACAGACTTTGTGAAGAAAGTGGAGGGGGTGAGGCGAGACGGTTAGGCTAAGACATTGGCTAAGAAAGCCAAGAATTCTGGTAACTTTCAGGACTCCTATTCTAGAGGATCTGGTAGACCAACACTTGCAGCCCAGCCAATTCAGTTTGCTATGCCTGCTTCTACAAGTAATTACTCCAAAACTTCACCTCAAATTTTGATTCAACATAGCTAGGGAGCCGTACCTTCGGCGGGCAACATGCTATCTTTTGATCGTACTTGCTATAACTGTGGAGAACTGGGCATATGAAGAGAGATTGTCCCCACCCGCGCATGACGGATTCTACGCAGCAGTCTAGAGCGGTTGTACCCGCGAGAAATGGTAATAATGGCCGAGGACATCCATAAGATGGGCAATGAGGTAATCAGCGAGGTCGTGGGGGTAGAGAAAATGGTAACGCATGCAGAGGTACAGTGCAACCAAGCAAGGAAGTCGCCTGTCACGATGATAGGGCTCAGTGTTATGCCTTTTCGGGCAAAACTAAGGCGGAAGCGTATGATGCGGTGATCACATGTACTATTCTTATCTGTGACCGGATGGCTAATGTGTTATTTGATCCAGGTTCTACTTATTCTTATGTATTTGTGTGATTTGCCTTAGAGTTTGATATGATTTGTGATATACTTGATGCCCCTATCCATGTTTCTACCCCTGTTGGAGAGTCAATCATAGTCACCCATGCCTATCATGCTTATCCTATTTTGTTTATGGGTACTTGGGCTGATTTGGTGATTTTGGATATGACTAACATTTATATTATCTTAGACATGACTTGGTTGTCCCTCTATTATGCTGTGTTAAATTGTAATACTAAATCTGTAACTTTAGAAATTTCGGGAAGAGAATAATTAAAGTGGGAAGGGGTGTACAAGCCTAACCAATCTAAGATCATATCCTCCATTCGAGCTAGGAAACTGCTAGGGAAGGGTTGTTTAGCTTATTTGGCTCATATTCGGGATATCGAGGTTGAGTCTCCATCTATTGAGTCTATTCTTGTGGTGTCAAAATTTAGAGAAGTGTTTCTTATCGATTTGCCTGGTATGCCTCCGGATAGAGATATAGATTTTTGCTTTGATTAAGATCTTGGTACACGCCCCATTTCTATTCCGCCTTCATATCGTATGGCTCCGACAGAATTAAGAGAGCTTAAGGCTCAAATTCAAGAGCTTCTTGATAAAAGATTTATTAGTCCTAGTGTTTCCCTGTGGGGTGCCCCAGTTTTGTTTGTTAAGAAAAAAGATGGTAGTATGATGATGTGTATATACTATTGTCAATTGAATAGGGTCACCATTCAGAACAAGTATCCACTGCCTCGAATAAATGATATTTTTGACCAATTGCAAGGTGCATCAGTCTTCTCTAAAATTGATTTAAAGTTTGGTTACCATAAATTAAAAATTAGGCCTGAGGATGTGCCAAGACGGCGTTTAGAACCCTCTATGGGCACTATGAGTTCCTAGTTATGTCATTTGGTTTGACTAATGCGCCTGCAACCTTTATGAGTTTGATGAATGGTGTGTTCAAACAATTTCTTGATTCGTTTGTTATAGTTTTTATTGATGATATTTTGGTCTATTCGAAAAGTGAGGAAGAGCATGCCGACCATCTTCGTATTGTTCTGGGTGTTCTTGGGAATCAAAGGTTGTATGCAAAATTTTCTAAGTGTGAATTCTGGTTGACTTCGGTTTCATTTTTGG